>NC_053145.1:10799294-11113651 GCF_016808335.1 Panicum virgatum | reverse complement strand
CAACAGAGGAGACGCCGGTGGCGGCGGCACCTGCGGAGGCGAAGCCAGTAGCGGAGGCGCCAGCGATGATGGAGACACCGGCGGAGGACCCCTGGGAGGTCGCCGTCACTGTTGCCGCCATCGCGTCCGCATCCGAGGGTGGCCTCGATGCCTAGCGGCCCTGGAGGCCCGTGCGCGTGCGAACCTGGGCGATGGTCCAGCCTGGAATCCCCCCGGTATTCGACCGCAATGAGCGGACGGAGACCGAGGCCTGGGAGGGGTATGACCAAGCCAACTGTGACATCGAGCGCGCCCTCGCGTTTGCCCTGGACATCCACTAGGGGTTCCATCTTCAAGTCAGCGATGTAAGTAATTGTCCCGCAACTTGTCCCTTTACGTTTTTGTGGCATTTTGCTCACGTCCTTCCACTTGCAGCGGCTGAAGCAGATGTCACGCGACAAGAGCGACGAGCTTGCCCACCAGTTCACCAGGGCGTACTGGCTCGAGGAAGACAACGCCCATCTGCTCACGCAGATAGGTGAAGTCAACGCCCAGGTATCTGAGCTGAAGGAGCGGGACCACGTGCGGGAGGAGGTGCTCGCCCAACCCGCCGCGAGTGTGACGTGCAGAAAGCCGTAGCTGAGCCTAAGGCCTAGAAGGTCAAGGCGCAAGTGGCCGAGCTGCGGCAGAATGAGGCAGCGCTGGAGCAGAGGGACAAGGTGCTCGAGGCGAAGGAGGCCGAGCTCTAGGGCAAGGAGGCGGCCGTCGCGACGCTCACCGAGACCCTCGTGTAGAAGGACGTCATCCTTGCAGAGCAGGAGGTGGCCGTTCGAGACGCAAAGGCCGCCTCCAAAGAGAAGGAGGCCTCCTTGTCCGCACTGCAGGAGCAAGTAGATGCTGCATGAGCTCAGCTGGAGAAGGCACAGAAGCGTATCGAGGGTAAGTAACCTAAGTTTACTTGAATTGCTTTTAGTTTGTCGAAACATATCTTTGTTTCTTGTTCAGTGCTGAAGAAGGCGGTGGCAGACGAGACCGCGGCGAAGGAAGCCCTCCAGGTCGCGTATTCATTGGCGCAGAAAGACCTTGTGGACCTAGAGGGCGCCGCCGTGGCCACGTGCCAAGAACTCGAGGGGGATGGGGGCTCGTCTGGGAGCTTGGTTGCCAGCCGCCTGCGATCGCTGGCAGTCAAGTGGCCGAGCGTCTAAAGAGCGCCTTCCGCCTCGGCGTTCAGAGGACCCTTGGCGTGGTGTCGACACACTACATCATGGACCTTGAGCGGGTGGCGACGGGATACGTCATCGCGCCTGGCGTCGAGGGAGATGATGTGGTGGTTGCCATGGAGTAGGCCGACGCTGCCATCGAGGGTGCCGCCTCCGCCTTGTCCGAGCTGCTCAAGGGCGACCTCCTCCCTGACGCCAAAAATGAAACGTTCGAGGGTGCACACGACAAAGAAGGAGGCATATAGGAAGTCTGGGCCGTAGAGCCCATGTAAATGAGTTAGTACTTTGTCTTAACCATGTTTCTGTACGAGAAAACTGGATGGTGTATATTGACAGTGTGGCCGCTCGAGGCCTTGTGAATTTTGTGCCAACATTCTCTTTACTCCATTTCTGTATTCTCGTATGCGTCTTAGAGAGGTCTCTGCGAGGAAGTTTGCGTTCATAAGTGTTGGCGCTCCTTAAGTACCCGTTTTATCCCTTGTTTATCCTTGATAATGGCATGAATTCAATATCAAAATCACTAACCGTCCTAACCCCAGCCTAATTATTGTTCATTTTCACATATGCACATATATTTTGGAGGAACTTCGTTTTTGCAGGTTTTAGCCTATTTTGGAGCATGAAATGACGAGGCCCGTGATCGAGCGCTAACACGGAGAAAGACAAAGGCCAAAACCCAAAGGAAGGACCAAAGCCCATGTTGATTCGAAGCCCATTCATGCACATCCATCCTCCGAGAGAGCCCAAAGGACCAAGCCCACGAAGATGAGATCAAGATACTTCGGGATTAAGCAAAGCAAATGAAGATTTAAGGATGGATTCCCTATCCTATCCTTTCCCCGAAGATATCTCCAAGATAATGACGTCCAAAGTGGTGCAACTGTGAAGGACATAAACTCTAGAAGATGCGAGGAGTCTACACGCGAAAGATGAGACCGAGGCGAGCCCGAAAGGGGGTAGGCCGGCCGGCCTAGCCCATTTTTGAGGCGGTTCGGCCTCCCCTTCGACCGGTGGCTTCCTCGGCTTATAAATAGCTCGCACCTTATTCATCTCAAAGCATCCATCCACCCAGAACTCGACGAAAACCTAGGGCCAAGACCGGAGGGAGACGACGGCCGCCGCAAGTCTTCGAAGTTGTCTAGGAGATGGCTTAGGCCGACCCTAGCCGCCGTGGCCTCCCTGCGTGGTTGTGCCATGGCGGAGTTCATGAGCTAATTGGATTCATCGATGGTGTGCACATGGCGGTGATGATCCAAACAAATCTATTATGTGAGTAATGATAATCATGTCTTCCGAATCTATTAGCGACCATGTTCTCTCTTTCGATTTTGTTCTTTTCTTTGGGTTTGCTTCATCCTAGATCTATTATCGAGATAGATCACTTAGCATGATCTTGTAGTCATGGTGGCTAGAGGTTCATGGCGGAACTACCAAAGGGGGTTCGACTTGCTTCAGGGTACTTTTGTCGAAAGGGGTGGCGTCGTGACAGGCCGTTGCCACTAAGTAGGTGGAGTATCGAGGGATCGGATTGGAGATTTTGGGTTTAAAGATGCTTTTGATTGAGATGCATGATTTATTCGCTCGTTAGCTTGAACTACAACTAGATGACGATAGGCCTAGTCATATCTTTGGTTTTGCTATGATTAAGCCTATATTCATGGATGAGATCAACCTTTACATATCACTCATATCTATTAAAGGTTTACCCTTTATATGCAATCAATGCCTCATGTTAGGATAGATCCATTAGATTAGATGAAAAACCTTAGGTAGTTCCTTGTCGATCCACGGATTGATAAACCTTGGGGGAATACTCTAAGGGAAAAGCTACACGAACCGTGCGCTTGCGGTATACAAATCGGGGCGCTAAGGAGCGTCAACAATAAGTGACTTAGGCGTAGGGAGGTGAGTGAGGATGCCGTATTCCGGAGGCATAGGCGGTCCCGCGGCTCGGCCGATCCCGTTCCATAGTCGCTTACGCCTTACGTCCACCTCTCTAAGTATACGAGAAACTTAGATGCGAAAATTTTTCGAAAAAACATTGGCATTTTTGGGGACGTTCGGGGGTTCCATAGTAGCCCCCGAGGGAGGCTTGGCTTTGCTGAGGGCAAAACCAAGCTTACCTCAGTGTTCATGCATGTCCGAGCTCTCGGGGGTTCGGATAGCTCCCAAAAAATAAACAAGTAAAGCATACTCTTTATTGCTTCGGAAAATTTGAAATACAAGTAGAAACAATGTACAAATAGCTTGGAAATTTCAAGGATAGAAGCGACGTAGCTGCTGAATGTTTCAAGCATTGGTGAAGACTTCGCCATTTTTGTTAGCTAGCTTGTATGTGCCATGCTTGAGCACTTCAGCGATGATGTAAGGATCTTCCCACGTCGGTGAGAGCTTGTGGCGCCCCCTGTTATCCTACCGAAGCCTCAGCACCAGGTCCCCTTTGTTGAGGTCTCGGCGCCGAACGCTTTGTGCTTGATATCTTCGCAGGGACTGCTGGCATCGTGCTGAGTGTAGGAGCGCTACGTCTCTAGCCTCATCTACTTGGTCCAGCGAGTCCAAGCGGGCTTGCTGGTTTTGCTGCTCTTGGTAAGACTTGAGCCTCGGCGACCCGTACTCCAAGTCCGTGGGGAGGATGGACTCGACGCCATAGATGAGGAAGAACGGGGTGAAGCCTGTGGCTCTGCTCGGGGTTGTCCTTAGGCTCCAGATAACCGAGGGTAGCTCCGTGAGCCACCTTCGGCCAAAATTGTTCAGCTTGTTGAAGATCTTTGGCTTGAGAGCTTGTAGGATCATGCCATTGGCACGCTCCACTTGGTCGTTCGTCTGTGGGTGCACCACAGCCGACTAGCCCACGTGTATGTGGTAGTCATCGCAGAATTCCAAGAACATCTTGCCCGTGAACTGGGTGCTGTTGTCTGTGATGATTGAGTTCGGAACCCCGAACCTGAAGACTATGTCGGTGAAGAACAGCACTGCTTGCTCAGACTTGATCTTGCCGATGGGTCGAGCCTCGATCCACTTCGAGAACTTGTCGATTGCCACCAACAAATGGGTGAAGCCCCTAGGCGCCTTCTGCAGTGGCCCGACGAGGTCCAGTCCCCACATGTCGAAGGGCCATGTGATGGGGATGGTTTGCAGAGCGTGAGCCGGGAGGTGCGTCTTCCAGGCGTAGAACTGACAGCCCTCGCAGGATCGCACGACGTCGGTGGCGTCGGCGACTGCCGTGGGCCAGTAGAAGCCTTGCCGGAACACGTTGCCCACGAGGGTCCGTGGGGCAGTGTGGTGGCCGCAGATCCCGGCATGGATGTCTCGGATCAGCTCCTTGCCCTCGGGGATGGGGATGCAACATTGGAAAATGCCAGAGAGACTGCGCTTGTATAGCTCGTCGTCGATCAAGACAAAGGACTTGGCCCGCCTGGCAATGCGCCACGCCTGAGCACGGTCCGAGGGTAGGACCCCTCGGATCATCCAGCCGAGGTACTGAGAACATCAATCTCGCGGAGGCGGGACCTCGTCGATCTCCATTGCTTCAGCCTCGTCTGCCGAGGAGGTCTCGGCTTCTGTGTCCATGGCCTCAGACCCCTCCGCCGAGGGATCTTCGGCTGATGGCCAGGCGGTCGCAGCTCCCGAGGGTTCGGGTGCCGCTCCGATGGCTTCCGCAGGGTTCTTGAAGTCGACGGACGACTTGGTGAGGTCGCAGGCGAAGACATTTGGGGGAACGGTGGTCCGCCCAGATGCGATCTTTGCAAGTTCGTCCGCTTCCTCGTTGTACTTGCGCGCGATGTGGTTGAGCTCGAGCCCGACGAACTTGTCCTCGAGGCGATGCACTGCATTGCAGTACGCCTCCATCTTCTCATTGTGGAAGCTGGCCTCCTTCATCACCTGGTCGATGACGATCTGGGAGTCTCCCCGGACGTCGAGGCGCTTGAGGCCAAGCTCGATGGCGATGCGGAGGCCACTGAGGAGTGCCTCGTACTCCGCCATGTTCTTGGACGCCGGGAAGTGCAAGCGCACCACAAAGCGCATGTGCTCTCCGAGGGGTGAGACGAAAAGCAAGCACGCGCCTGCACCGGCCTTCATTACAGACCCGTCGAAGTACATGAGCCAGCATTCTGCTTGAATTTGGGGTGGGGCAGATGAGTGTTGGTCCACTCGGCAATGAAATTTTCCAAGACTTGGGTTTGACTGCCTTGCGAGGTACATAGGTGAGAGTCTCTACCATTAGCTCCACTGGCCACTTGGCTATCCTACCCGTGACCTCCCGGTTGTGGACGATCTCCCCAAGAGGGAAGGACGAGACCACGGTGACGGGGTGGACCTCGAAGTAGTGGCGCAGCTTGCGCCGAGCCAGGACCACTGCATAAAGTAGCTTCTGGATCTGCGGATACTGTGTCTTGGTTTCAGACAACACTTCACTGATGAATTACGCCGGCCTCTGGACGGGCAAAGCATGTCCCTCCTCTTGTCGTTCCACAATGATGGCTGCGCTGACGACCTGGGTCGTGGTTGCCACGTATAGGTCGAGGGGTTCGCTATCCATTGGTAGTGTTAGAACTAGTGTGCTGGTGAGTGATACCTTGAGCTTGTCAAGGGCCTCCTGGGCCTCGGGGGTCCACGAGAAGCGTTCGGATTTTCTCAAGAGCCGATACAGAGGCAAGCCTTTCTCGCCGAGGCGCGAGATGAAGCGGATGAGGGCTGCCAAGCAACCCATGACTTTCTGTACCCCCTTTAGGTCTCAGATTGGTCCCATCCGAGTGATGCCCGAGACTTTTTCAGGGTTGGGCTCAATGCCTCACTGGGACACAATGAAACCCAAGAGCATGGCTCGAGGGACTCCGAACACGCACTTTTCGGGGTTGAGCTTTACCCCTTTGGCCCTACGGCAATCGAATACGATCCTGAGATCGGCTACCAGGTCGTCCGCCTTCCTGGATTTCACGACAATGTCGTCGACATATGCCTCTACGGTTCGCCCGATATGATCCTTAAACACGTGGAGCATACATCACTGGTATGTGGCTCCAGTGTTTCTAAGCCAAAGGGCATCGTAACGTAGCAGTACATGCCGGAAGAGGTGATGAAAGAAGTCGCGAGCTGGTCGGACTCCTTCATCTTAATTTGGTGGTAACCAGAGTACGCATCAAGAAAGGATAAAAGTTCGCATCCCGCAGTTAAATCAACTATTTGATCAATACATGGCAAAGAAAAGGGAACTTTAGGACATGCTTTATTTAAACTAGTATAATCTATACACATCCTCCACTTTCCATTCTTTTTCTTAACTAGTACAGGATTAGCTAGCCACTCGGGATGGAATACCTCCTTGATGCATTCGGCCTCCAAAAGCTTGTGCACCTCCTCGCGGATCGCCCGTCGCTTGAGCTCGTCGAAGCACCGTAGGCGTTGCTTGACCGGCTTGGAGTTCGACAGGATATCAACGGAGTGCTCAGCGACCTCCCTCGGTATGCCAGGCATGTTCGAGGGGCTCCTGTTGACGCAAAAATCAACACACTGGAATCTGAAGGCACTGTTCGCCAAAGCTTCAGAATACAAACCAAGCGTGCCAGTCAGCTTGACCATTCAACTGACAAGGTGAAGATAATTCTTCTAAGGTCAAAGGGGATCGGCCAATCAGGCCGATTTCATCCTGGCACCAGTAGCGATAACAACACAGCAGAATAAAACATGATAAATGAATAACAGCACAGTTCACCATGAGGCCGATTTCCAACATCCTGATGAGTATAAGCAACTCATCGATTCTCCGAACTATATTTATGCAATTAATGATAATAAAGCTCAGGAGCTATCCGCTAGGAAGCCGATAGAAAACAGAGTGTCAATGGGCTCTTAATCCACCATGAACAGGACCATAAGCCAATAATGCTTCGACTAACATTACCAACAGTATTTCTAGATGAAACGACAGCGATGCGCCCGGAAGTTGCAGTCTAGAAATACTACTGGCAAAAGATTAATCTAATCTCACCAGCCAATAGATCTATTCACAATAGAACTCGTTCCCAACAACACTTGAGAAGCAGCCGAGATCAAGATGCAACAGGCTATTGAACAATCTATCGTCTATTTTATCAAAATAAAGCTAATTAAATCAATTTGAACAACAAGATGATAGATTAAACATAAATCAGCCGATGCAATCTTACTCAAGGCTAGAATAATTGTGATTCTACCACATCTAGTAAGAGATAATGCTCACAAGATAGGGCAAAATCGATAACTGATGAATACCGTTGATCCAGGCAGAAGCGAATGTGCCGTCAGCCGAAGATCCAAAGGTACTCAATAACTGATGGATAAGAACCAGATTCAATGACAGCGATGCGTCCGGAAGTTGAGATCTGGGATACCCGGTAACTTGTAGGCGAATATAGACGAAACCACAGCGATGCGCCCGGTGGTTAAAGCCTAGAACTCCTGGTAGACGAAGACCGCGGCGAACTGGAGATCGAGGCGATGCAGCCCAGCTTGCTGAATAACTCATCAAAAATCTATATTACTCCTACTCCTAGGGCAGAAAGGTAAAGGTACTTGAGAAAGTAAATTGTTTTGTATTGCTCGTGTGACAAACCTTTTACAGAGTCTGGGGTCACGCATTTGTACTCTAGACCAACTTACCTGACAAGTAAAATCTAAACTAATAAGGAAATATTAAAATACATGGACTCGAATTTCCTATTCATGGAATCCTTGGTAATTAAGTCCCGCGCCGATCCGTCCGTGCAGAGATCGATCCCCAGGCGTAATCATCCAGGACTCCTTCCCGTGCGGCACCTTTGCTTCCTTATGTTTTATTTAATCAACTTGCCATGCACAGGCTGCCCCTGACCCCTTTATTTTGTCTTGCATGCCAATCACGTAATCACCCAGCCAGACAAACCAAACAGCTCCCGCACCATTCCAATGAACTCATGCACGTGCAAACTTCATTCATTTGACTTGCCTCCATTATTAAATAAAATAATCCGGCCAGGTTACTAACCATACTCGATTAATGGAGACTCCTAACGTGATGTAACCAAGTATGTGCATGCAAGTCTTATTAGCTTCTTGCCTTCACATGTGACCTTCATATACTCGCATGCTCCTGACTCTATCGGCAGCCGCCAAGGCATATCAGCTTTCATGTTGATCCTCTATCTAAACACCGACAGCCGATTGCTTCATCATTCAAATTACATCAGATTTACCAAAATCTGGTGTCAACAGCTCCACGCGAAAATGTCGGCGTTGGCGTGGAGGAAGTCGACGAGCACCACTTCCTATTTGCTGTCAAGGGTAGCGCTGATCTTCAACCCCTTGCCATCGGGGGTCTTCGGGTTGAGGGGGACATCCTTGGCACCCTCGGCAGACTTGAAGCTGCACGCGTGTCGCTTCGTGGAGTCCATGTCCTCGTTGGCCATCCTCTGCAGGTCCGCGGCAAGGGCCTCATCCACAGCCAAAGCCTCGGCGTGCTCGATGCACTCGACGTCGCATTCGTAGGCATGCTCGAACGAGGAGCCGACGGTGATGACACCCTTCGGACCCGGCATCTTCAGCTTGAGGTAGCTGTAGTTGGGGATCACCATGAACTTGGCGTAGCATGGCCGCCCAAGAATGGCGCGGTACGCTCCCCGAAACTCCACCACCTCAGAGGTGAGCACCTCCTTGCGGAAGTTGGCCGCCGTGCCGAAGCAGACGGGCAGGTCGATCTGACCGAGGGGCTGGACTCGCTTCCCCGGCGCAACGCCGTGAAACGGCGACTTGCTGGGGCGCAGTTTGTCCAAGCCGATCCCCATGAGCTCCAAGGCGCGGGCGTACATGATGTTGAGGCTGCTGCCTCCGTCCATGGGTACCTTGGAGAAGCGAGTGGTGCCGATGATGGGATCCACAACGAGTGGATACTGTCCCCGGGTTCGGGATGTAGTCGAGGTGGTCCTCACGGCCGAAGGAGATGGTGTCCTCCGACCAGTCGAGGTAGGATTGCGTGGCCTTCGTGACAGAGAAGACTTCTCGGCGTTCGCGTTTGCACTGCCAAGAGGTCATGTTCGCCGTGGGCCCTCCGAAGATGAAGAAGACGTTCTCCATCGAGGGAAACTTGCTGTCGCCACCCTTGTCGTCCGCATCCTTCTTCGGGTCTTCATCCCTGCGAGCGACGCGGTTGTAGTACTTGCGGAGCATGTTGCATTGCTCAAGGGTGTGGTTTACTAAGCCCTTGTGGTAAGGGCACGGCTTCTTGAGCATGTCATCGAACAGGCAGCCACCGCCCCGAGGGGGGCCTCGGGGACCCTTGCTATCCGGGGAAGCGACGAAGGCCTCATCAGAGTCCTCCCCTTGCCCCTGACCGCGCTAGTTCTGCGGGGCCTGCTTCTTTCCTTTCTTCCCCTGCTTCTGCTTCTTAGCGGGGGCCTTGGTTTTGCTGCTGCTGCCCTCCGCGGGCGCATCTTCCTTGTGCTTGTCTTGCCGTCAAAGATGGCACTGACCGCCTCCTCGCCGGAGGCAAAGTTGGTGGTGACATCGAACAGCACATTCGCGCTGGTGGGACGGCTTCGCGTGAGCTTGTGCACCAGATTCCTGCACGTTGTGCCTTGGAGGAAGGCATTGATGACCTCGACGTCGGTGACGCTGGGGAGCTCGGTGCACTGCATGGAGAAGCGTTGGATGTAGTCGCACAGGGATTCGTTGGGCTTCTGTTGGCACCCTCGGAGATCCCAGGAATTCCCAGGGCGCATGTAAGTGCCCTGGAAGTTGCCCACAAAGATCTCGACCAGGTCGGCCCAGTCGTGGATCTGGTTTGCGAGGAGGTGCTCGAGCCATGTCCGCGTAGAGTCTGCGAGGTGCAGAGGAAGGTTGCGGATGATCACGGCGTCGTCCGTCGCGCCGCCTAGCTGGCATGCCAAGCTGTAGTCGTTGATCCAGAGTGCGAGATCGGTCTCTCATGTGTACATGACGAGGGTGGTGGGCTGACGAAAGCGCGGGGGAAAGGGAGCAGTGCGGATCTCCCGGCTGAACACACGGGTGCCAGGAGGCTCCGATGATACGCCCTTGTCATGCTCGGGGTCGATACACCCACCACGTCGAGGGTTGTACTTCTTCCCGTTGATGATGTTGCGGGCGTCGCCATCGTCGGCGCGCCCGCGCGTGTCTTGGAGACGCTCCTTCACAGGAGGTTTCTTGGTGCGGTCATGCACCGAGGGTGCTTTCGCACCGTCTGCCGCGGCTGCCTTGCCCCGTCCTCCTGGTGGAGTGTGCACCGAGGCCTCGTGGTCCTGCTGTGAAGTCCCACCAGCCTTTGCCAAGGCTACCGAACGCATACGAGATGCAGAGCTCTCAGCCTGCTGCACTGCAGCCTGCTCGATGAGCACCCGCACCTCATCGCGCAAGTTGCAACCCTCGGGCGTAGAGAGCTCGGGCATGTCTTGAAGCAGGTAAGCCGCAGTGATGTGTTTTTGGCTAGCCCTTTTCAGGTCCAGCGAGTTGTCGACGTCGCCGTCGGCCAGGATCCGCTCCTGGGCGACACGTCCCGCCGCCCAAGCGTGCGCACCGCACGCGGTGCGTTCCTGCTCGAGTGCAATACGTGGCTTTCGTGTCTGCCGATGTTCCTCATCGAGCTTGGCCTCAAGCTCTTTGAGCTGCGCCAGCTGCGCCTGCCATGCCGCCGAGCTTGTCGAAGCAGTGGGGTTCGCGGCAGGCACCACCACTGGATTTGCTGGTGGATTTTCCACGCCGTTTTTGTCGTCGCTCGGCACGTCGTGGATAGCCCCATCCGCCAGCTCGACCATGAAGCACTCCCGAGTGGGATCGTAATCCCCCTCGCTGAAGTCGTCGGAGCTGGTGAGGCAGTAGTCTGCCGCAGCTTGGAACAATAGGAAAGCGCCGAGGTTGCGGACTCCGGAGTAATCCCACTCAGGGGCCGTGACATTCTCCATGAAGAAGTACGCGTCATCCGCAGACTCGGGGTACAAATCGTCGGGAGTTGACGCGATGAGGTTGCGAATTGAGATGAGGTGATGACCCGGCAGATCCTCGTACGCGCTCATGTTGATGCTGACTGACAAAGCGTAGGTCACAACAGCGGAGCGCATCCCGAAGGGAAAGGGCGATGGCGTGGTTGCGCCCTCCTTGGGAGGCACGGGGGCTGCACTTGGTGGTAGTGAAGCGTTGACGTCCTCCGCCGCAGCGCCAGGCTACGACACACCAGCCTCGACCCACGTGGGGGAGGTGAGGCGAGCCGCCCTGCGTCGCTCCATGCACGCTTGCCGTGCACGCTAGCCCGAGCACCTCCTGCGCTGGGGCGGTGGAGTCGAAGTGTCGGGGTTGGCTCCAACTGGGAGAAGATCCATGTTGTAACCGTTGCCGGTCGCAACAAAGTCGAGGCTCCTGAACCGGAGCACCATGCCTGCCGGGAGCAGGCGTGGCCCATCTGCCATCTAGGGAACAAGAGGAACTAAGACAAAAGTCATGCAGCGTGCCCCTACCTGGCGCGCCAACTGTCGGTGTCCAGACCTCACGGCCAGGCACCAACTAGTAACCGATGCTGCATGTCCCTAACCCTAGATGGTTGATGCAAAAGATAACACAGTAACGCAAGGGTCTATCCTGGTTCCGGCCACGGGGCCGTACATCCAGCAGGGGTGCACGAGTGTACTGTATTATCTTGCACCGAAGTGCTAGTAGTAGGGGGTTACAAGCGAGGCGAGAGAGGGAGGGAAGCTCCCAAGTCTCTGCTAGTGATTGAGGCGAGTGCTAATATCGGGGGAGTGAGTGAGTGCTCTGTGAGCGGTGTGCGAGTGAAGCTAGAGGAGTTGGTCGTGTGGCGATAAAGATGAAGGTGCCCGCCTCCTCCTTTTATAGGCACAAGGAGGGGAGGAGTACATGTACGGGGGGATTAGAAGTCACCGTTTTCTCCCCGAATCGGGGGTGTGCAGTGGCCGGCTACTGTTGGAAGTATACTGTTGTGCACTGGAGAGCGTGGCGCCGGGCGTGGCAGTCATCCTGGGAAGCTCTTTAGCCTTGCGGGGATTGCGCCGGCGTCCTGGTGACTCCTGTGGGCATCGTGGTGTCTTCTGTTGAGGGTACCGTCCTCTTGGTCTAACTGGCAGGGCGCCGAGGGTCCTGTTGGCGGGGGTCTTGCTCTGGTCAAGGTCCGGGCCGTGTTCGAGGGTCGCGCCCATGCCGGTCGAGGGTCCTGCAGAGGAGAAAGTACGAGGAGTAGGCAGCATAGTGGCAAGAGCAGTGCCGGGCACGTCTGCACAGGGTGTCGCAGGTTCCCACAGGGTCGCAACAGTGCTGGGGATGGCGGGACAGTGATCGGAGTTGGCAGACAGGACTCCGGTCACATCATGCTGTGCGGCATGGTGGCCTGACGCTATCTGACCCGTGCTCTGCAGTGGAGTGGTTGGCATTTAATGCTTCTGTCAGTCAGGTGGGTGAGCAGATGGGTTGCTAGTTCCATCTGCCGAGGGGTGGCCTCGAGCAAGGCGGAGTTTCCCCGAACCGTGGCCCTGCGGAGGGCTCGGTTGAGGGGGTCTCGGGCTCGACGGAGTTGGCTTGCTCTCCCGAGGGTAGGTTCGCTACCCTTGAGCGAGGCGGAGATGGAGTGCGTTGTCGAGGGCCTCGGCGGAGAGGCCTCGAGCGAAGCGGAGATTGCTCTCCGGGTTCGAGGGGGGGCCCTCGGATGGGCCGTACCGCGGAGCTGGGCCGTAGGCTGAATGAGGATCGGGCCTCTTTGGGACCTGGAGAGGATCCGGGTGTTGTGGAAGAGTTGGAGGAACTCCATGGTATACGGGTGCGGAAAGATGACGAAGTTGTCATCATGGGTGGCTGCTTCCTCTCCAGATCGCCGTCGTGTAGTTCTTCTTTCCCTTCGGATCGGAGGAAGATGGCTCGCCTTGGTTCGTTGTCACCGTAGAGTCTAACAAGGTGGTAGAAACTGTGGGCCCGATTGCCCAATCGCGTTTTGCGTTTTTGAGCGTGGTTTAGTCCCTGGGTTAGGGTGCCCCTAATTATGGTACCCGACACATATCCTAGATTCAAATTCTTGGTCCACCACTGTTCTTGGTGACTTGTTCATGGCTTAGTTTCCATGAGCAAAAACATTATCGGCACTTAACGTGGCAACTGGCAAGTTATTCAACAGAGCACCAGGTTCAAGTGCGGCAGGATGGCGGTCAGCCTCACGTGGGCACACCTCATGGGCGACATCCCCTCCGCCCCCGCCTGCTTCAGCAATTGGGCTCAGCTCCTACTATAGCAGGCTGCAAGAAGACTAAATGCTGAGGTGGAGGAGAGAGAAGATAAAAGAGAGGAGAAGTGGGCTGCAAGTTTGCAGTCAGTTTCGACACATGAACTAAGAAAACTAGTGAGAGAGACAGATGAACCTCGTATTAATGATGATGGGCTAACTATTATATAAATGAGCTGAGAGATAGCTGCAAGATTTCCTGCTGACTGTATTATTAACCTTGCTCTTAGCGGCACTATGCTCCTAGTGCCCACCCTGCGGGACCCACTCTCCACGCCGCCGTCGGCCACAGTTTCTGCTAGCGTGAGGGACAAGGCCCCACCGCTGTCGGTCAAGGCCACGGCAGCACCCCGTCGGCGACCACTAGGTGGTCCCCACCAGCTATGACATGGAGCCCTTGTCCTTCCACGTCAGCGAGCAGCAGCCGAAGGGCCTCCATCTCAGCGCGCCCGTGGGTGGTGGCCGCCAGGTGGGCCCGTTCGAGCTGGTCTTGATGTGGCGTGCGCTGGCGGAGATCCGGGGGGCGTCTATTCCTCGCATGTGCGAGGAATTGACCACGCATCGCAAGAGCGCCCCCGCCTCTCCCGCCTCCGCCGCCACCCTCCACAGCCGCCGACCCTAACCAAGCACGCCGCCGCGCCACCGGTCCACTGCCTCACCCCCGCCGGCGACCTCCGCCCACCGGAGATCCTGCCCTGCCCGGCCGGCGGCGCTCCCGCGCCGCCTCGCCCTCCGCAGGTCCAACCGCCGCCACCGCCGCTCCCGGCCTCCTCTTCTATAGCCGGAGGCCATGGAGCCATCCCACCCCCAGCAACCAGAACCTTAAAGGCCGCCGCCTCCCTCCACCACCCCGGCCACTGGTGACCTCACCAGCGGCCGCTCCGCCCCACCAACCACCCCCTAGACCTCGGCAATCCCCTTCCCTAACCCCGGCGCCACCACCATCGCGAGATCCAGAGGTGGAAGATGCACAGTGTCGTGCGGGCCCACCTGCCAGGGACTACGTCTCCCCTTCTGTGATTGGTCGCGCTGCAGTAGCGTGCGCGAGGAATAGCCTCCGCGGAGATCCGGGGCCCCGAGGAGGAGGAGGAGGAGGAGGCGACGCGGCTTCCGAGGGCACATCTTCTCGATCAAATCCGATATGTTTAGTTTTGGTGTGCTAATTCTTGAGATTGTGAGTGGGAAACAAAACATAAGTTACCAGCGATATGGAGACCTCATCAACCTTCTTGGACATGTAAGTCTTTTCATTATTTTGATCTACAAACAATTTTGTATCTCTAATGTCTGAAAATCAAGAAATGCAAAATTTGAAGGCCATCACACGGCACCACTGGGAGTACTGATATAGGATTAATGCTTTGTGCCTTTTTAGGAGAGCATATGAGCACTAATAAATCTACCACTGGGAGTACTGATTTAGGATTTGTGCTTTGCACCTTTTTAGCAGTGCATATCGGCAGTAATAATTCTACTCTCTTTTTTATATTTTGTTATCTTTTCTTTGGTAGGCATGGCAGTTGTGTGAAGATGGATTGTGGCTTCAACTTGTGGATGAATTATTAGATGTTGAGTGCCATACGCTAGAGATAATGAGATGTATTAACGTCGCCTTATTGTGTGTGCAAGAGAACGCATCTGATCGGCCCACCATGTCAGATGTGGTTACAATGCTAAGCAGCGAGACTATGACCAACATATTTCCACGTAAGGGTCCCAACAGCAGAGGCATCAACAGTTGTGACGTCGTGCACTGATGGAATTTTGGGCTTGGTCATGTAAGATTTTAGAAATTTCAAATAAATCTCAAAAGTCCATGTGTGTGCATGAGGAAGTGAGTTAGTGGTGCAACCCTTTAGTCGCACCTTGCTAGTTAAAGTGGAGTATGACCAATATAAATATAGAGGTTGTCTTCACTTCTCCAAGCTATGTGTGTGGGAAAAGAAGGAGAGCTCCACACGCGCGCACTCGCTTGCCTTGCCAGGGCGTGGTGTGGCGTGGCGAAAGACGTGGGAGCACGACATCTGCGTGAATGGTCCGCCAAATCCGGCTCCTCGCCTTGCGGGGGCGCTGCTTCTGTCGGCCTCTACAAAAAACACGATCTAATCTAGTTAAGGTTTTGCCTCTTCTCGCTGCTGTGCCGCCTTTGTAACTTGCTCCATCCTAAAGATGGCAACGGGTAAAATCCGCGCGGATATCAACTTCATAAACCCTTACCCGCATGCTAAAATCCGCGCCCGCGCCCACAACCCGCAACGGGTAGGAAACAAGCCCCGTACCCGCTATCCGAGGATACCCGCATACCCGCAAACTTTAGAAAATCAAGCACACAAGCACATTTTGATAGCATGTAAATATTAATATATCAATAAGTGCACTTATATATCTCAACACTAATAAATTATAACCTAATAAGTAACACGTCAACACCATTTATTTGACAAAACAAATAACTCTTAGCAAATAAATGAACTAGTCTCATACATAATACATCTCAAGAGTCATTGTTTGCGGGTTTGCGAGTTTGCGGATTCGGGTATCAATTTTTCAAACGCGCTTGAAGATATCTGTTGGGTCTAGAGTTGTACCCGCGCCCGTGCCCACGGGGACAAACTCAAACCCGTATCCGCGCCCGTGGGGTTTGGTATCCGCGAGTACGCGGATATTTCGTACACGTTGCCATCCCTACTCCATCCCGAGCGCCGGCGTGCACCGGTGAACGGGAGAGCATGTCTCCTGAACCGTTCGGTCATGTGAACTGCACCGGGAGAGGGCGAATCAGGTTTTTGGGAAGCACCAAGCACGACTGGTCGAGATCTTCGCCACAGCTCGTCCTTTGTCTAAGTCGGCTGCTGCGGCGTACCATCGTCTGCACTGTCGGTTGTTGCACTCTGTTTGAATGACCGTCTTCGTCTTCCCGTCGGCACCCGCTCAGTACATATTTTGTGATCAGATCTAGTTCATAATCATATTTTCTAAGATAATATTTATGATGTTCGTACTGTCTAGTATGTTAAAGTATTGCATGGTATGTTTTATTCTTGTCATGGTTAACCTAGTTCGGAATATGAACTTACAGTTGTCTATTTTTCCAACAATCCAAAAACTTGATTATAGGCAATCTGTTGAATTAACAATGGCTGGTTTTGCTGAGTCACTGAGACCAGATAAGTTTTTTTGGTGTGAACTTTAAGATTTGGAAATCAAAGGTTCGAATCTGGTTTACTGCTATGCACATTTGGGACACGATACTTGGCAAGCCTGAGGGCATACTTACTGCTGAAGAGCAGAAGAAGTACGATGATGCCAATAATTTCTTTGTGGGATGTATCATTAGCAATCTGTCTGACAGCTTGGTCTGTGTGTACATTGAAGAGACAGAGGCGAAGGCGCTGTGGGATGCTCTGGTTGCTAAGTATGATGCAACAGATGCGGGCAATGAATTGTACCTCATGGAGAGTTTTCATGACTACAGGATGGTGAACAACCATTCTGTGGTGGAACAGGCGCATGAGGTGCAGTGCATTATCAAGGATTTTGACCTCCTTAAGTGTCCTATTCCCGACAAATTTGTGGATGGTTGCATCATTGCAAATTTGCCTTTCTCGTGGAGGAACTTCGCCACACCTCTGACACACAAGAGACAAAAAATATCAATTGAAAACCTGATACCAACTCTTGATGTTGAGGAGAAGGCTCAGAAGAAGGATATACCTGAGAAAGGAGATCAAGACCAGTCCAGTGCCAACATGGTCCAGAAGTTCCCATGTGGCAAGAACAAAGGGAACAACAATAAGCCTGACAAGACCACTACCTTCAAGAAGAAAAGGAATAAAACTTTAGAAAAATGCTATGCTTGTGGTAACCTTGGATACTTCTCCAAGGAGTGCCCAGATCGGGCAGAGTGCTGGGCCAAGGCAAATGAGTCCAAAGATGTCAACATGGTGACCATGGACAACAATGGAGATGGGTACGGTAATTTACCTATAGTTTTTCAATTCACGAGTTGGTGGCTTGATACGGGTGCTAATGTTCATGTGTGTGCTGACATCTCCATATTTTCTTCTTACCAGACCATCTTAAACTCCTCTGTGCTAATGGGGAACAGGTCATATGCTTCTGTTCATAGTGTTGGCACGGTATATTTGAAGTTTACTTCGGGAAAGATCGTGCAGCTGAGGAATGTGCAGCATGTGCCTACTATCAATAAGAATCTGGTCAGTGGGTCAGTCCTATGCAAGGATGGGTTTAAGGTAGTGTTAGAGTTCAATAAATTTGTTCTATCAAAACATGGACAATTCGTTGGTAAAGGCTGTGATTGCGGAGGCTTGTTCCGCTTCTCTCTTACTTAATTCTGTAGTAAGTCTGTGAACCATATTTGTGGCAACGTTAGCGATGATGCGAGTATTTGGCATTCACGTTTGTGTCATGTTAATTTTAGTTTGATGTCTCAGCTTTTCAGCATGTGTTTAATTCCGAAATTAAGGATTGCCAAAGGTTCTAAGTGCCATAGCTATGTGCAATCAAAGCAACCTTGGAAGCCTCATAAGGTAGCTGAGCAGAGACACTTGGCATCTCTAGAACTCATATATTCGGATCTATGTGAGATGAATGGTGTGTTGACTAAGGGTGGAAAGAGATACTTCATGATGTTGATTGACGATGCAACTAGATTTTGCTATGTTTATTTGTTGCAAACTAAGAATGAAGCATTAGACTACTTTAAAATCATAAAGCCAAAGTTGAGAATCAACTTGAGAGAAAGATCAAGCGTCTAAGGTCAGATCGTGGTGGCGTGTATTTTTCTAAAATATTTGATGAATTCTATGAGAGGACGCCTCCCTATTCTCCCTAATCAAACGAGATTATCGAGAGGAAAAACCGCATGATGACTGACTTGGTTAACTCCATCTTAGACATGGCTGGTCTTTCTAAGACATGGTGGAAGAAGGTTGCATTGACTTTGTGTCATAAATATGAGGAGGGCTGCTGTTATAACCATAACAACATAGCAATAAGCTCTCAGGGGAGGTGGCACGATGCCAGGACCCTGGAGCAGCTGGTCTCGCAGTATTGAGGAGGAGCACCCGTAGTCATGCCTCGGGAATGTAGGTTTTGGCCGAACCTCGTCAACAAAGATCGTGACTCCGATGTCGTCTGTGATCTTGCAAGTTTGTCTCGGTATATTCAATCAACGTTTCGTTGCGTGGAGATTAGCAGGCGGCTCATCGTCGTGAAGGCTAATTTTCTAACAATTCTTGCCTTACCAGGTGGCAGGTCCACCGAAGCCCAACCAACCAAGATTTTCGGCCTAACTCAACACAAAACTATCCTGATGGATGAGGCTGCCCCACCTTATATGTTTTGCTCCCACGCCATTAATTTCCGATGTGGGACTAAATCTAACAATCTCCCCCATCACACATCGGGTCCAATGCTTCCATCACATACAACCCATGTGATCTCCCCAAATACATTCTCCAAGACTCGAGTCTAACTCTCCAGCCAGACACAACCCGTGCGACCTTCTGGAGATGTCCACTGGCTCCCCTGTCACCATGTAACCCCGGAGATATTTCAGATTTCCCGACCTTCGGCTCTAATACCGATGCCCTACCAGGCACCAAGTCCACGGGAGTCCAACCAACCAAGGTCTTATGTCTAACTCAACTCAAAAGAATAGACTGATTGGTGAGACTGTCCCACTTTATATGTTGTGCTCCCGCACCATCAATTTCCAATGTGAGCTATGCAGCAGGCCAATTATAGTTAAGACCATCTTTTCGTTGAGCTCAATAGAGAAACTTGGTTCTGCCCCATTTCTCGTAGTGGTGGTGACAGATCATAGGTTTAGTATTCCCTTCACGGTCTAACTTGATCCTTTTATATATTTTTATTTACTTTAAAATTTATATAGGATTAACGCTCGATTTTTATATTATTCTCTAGGCTAAAATTTGAAACCGTTTACCATCTCTAAGCACTCGTCGTCTTCGCAGGCACTGCCAATTTTTTTTCGAAAACGGGGCCACAAAACTGCCCTGCACCATTCCAAAATGAGCAAAGCAACACAGCGGCACAGCCACGCAGCTACAAGCAGCAGCCTACTCCCACAAACGAACTGACGCAAAGCTACGCCGAAAAAAGTTTCCGGCGCAGTCCAAGATCTTGTTTAGTTACAAAATTCAAAATTTCAAATCTATCACATCGAAAAAGAATATTACATGCATGAAGTATTAAATCTAGATGAAACAAAAAAAACGAATTGCATAGTTTGCTTGTAAATTGCGATACGAATCTAATGAGTCTAATCAGGCTGTAATTAAACACTAAATTGCTACAGTAATTGCTACGGTACGCATGCTCTAATGATGGATTAATTAGACTCATTAGATTCATCTCGTAGTTTACAGACGAAATTTGTAATTAGTTTTATAATTAGTATATGTTTATTACTTTAAATGTATAAAAATTCCATTTCAAAAATTTTACAGACCCAAGCAACTTGGCTCCAATGCTAACCTCCACACGATGACACGAAGAACTAACTCTATCCGATTGTTGGTTCACCTCTCCTACACTTTTGCTGCGTCGACCCAGAAATGCGCGACTAGATGGCTTTACCTTTGTCCGATCCGTAGAATAATCGCTGTGCTTACTTGCTAGCTGACCAACACGAAACGAATGCGAATCTCCATGGCTTTACATTTGCTTTGTCCGCAGCAGAACCTCTATGTTTGCACGGAACGAAACGCAAGCGTGATTCCATTTATTTAGCTGAGAAACAAGCCAAGTAACGCATGTTGCATCAAAAACTCGATCACCATTGAGTATTATATATATACACATGCATGTTGACTCCAATCTCCTTCTCGTTGCATTATTATATTGCTCAAAGCAAGCTACATACTACTACTTTCTTTTTCTCTCTTTTAGTTTACTGTCCCTGCGTGTGCGTGACTGCGAGCTGCTGCCGGGGGCATCGTGATCACTTCTCCTCAAGTCATATAATATATACAAGATGTACTGTAAGCTGCTTTGATTATCAGCCCTCTCGTCACATAATTACTGCACCATTTCACATTTAATTAGCGATTTAGTCCAGTCTATGTATCAAGAAAAAAAGTCTAAATTATTTCCCTCAACTAGAGCCAAAGTTCGGATAACCCCAAAACTATTGTTTGGTTCATTTTACCCTTCAAACTATGCTATTTGGTTCAAACACATGCATAGATGAATTTTTAAGTGAGAATTTTACAAAATGATACTACACATCATAACACATGTAGAAAAATAAAACATAACTTTTTATATAAGTTAGGATATTTAATAATGAATTAATCATTGGAGTTTAAAATTATATAAAAAATAATGATGAAAAACTTATACTAATTTTAATATGCATTGTGATGTTCACTACTACCCTGCAAAATTTGAAATTAAAATTCAACTTGTGTATGGAGAAATAAAAAAGACAAATTATATTATAGGGTAAAATGAACTAAATAATATAGTTTAGGGGTAAACTGAACCAATTTATAGTTTAGGAGGTCATTCAAATTTTGGCTATACTTGAAGGGAGTAAATTGAACTTTTTCATGTATTCAGTATAATAGTTTTCTCCTTGTCAATGTTTGTTCTTGCACGCATCAATAGTCAATAAATACTCCACACTTGAACAATGTGAATTTATAAGGCAGTGGTTATCAAGACCTCTGTTAATTACTTTGTTTCCGTAGAAGTCCGTTGTTCGTAAGGAGTATGAAAGCTATGAGGTCCAAGGACTGTCAATATACCAGCATGATAATAAGTGGATAATTATGATAAATATTACTTAACTAGATTATATTTATAATAAAGACGTGGCTAATCCATATATAGATTTAGTGGTTATTTTATAGGCGTCGTATTCTATGGAAACCAAGCCTCATGTGGAAACTTTGGAAACTCTAATCAAGACCACCGGATTCTCATCCAAGGGCTAGGGGTAGAGGTGGGTTATTTTAGCACTTAAACCCTCCCACTCATCCCATCCTAATTCCAATTTTCGCAAATAACCCCCCAGCCCCAGAACAGGCGCACAGGGCGACCTTTCATTCGCCGCCGCCGATTCCCGTCGCCCTCCACGGCCCGGCGCCACCCCAAGCCTCCCCGTCGCCCTCCACGGCCGGGCGCCACCCCAAGCCTCGACGACGTCGCCCTCCACGGCCGGGATGGTGCCCTCCAAGCCTCGTCGATTGGCGGACTGGCGGAGGCGCCGCCCGCCCGTCCTGGACGTCGCCCTCCACGTGCCCGGCGCCGCCCCAAGCCTCGATGTCGCCCTCCATGTGCCCGGTGCCCGGCTAGACCACGAGATCGCAGGCCAAATCGCAGCAGGAAACATGGCCTCTGCACCGGCAGGCGCCATGCAGCTAGCTTAGCTGCTAATGATCGAGCAGGCTCAAGATAGGATGCATGCTCGCTTTTCACGCATGTCTCCCCAAGCCAAATCGACGCCGCCAGCAGGAAGTGCGCCGCGGCCTCCCCGAGCGCGATGACCATGGCGAGCTCGCGGTCCGCGCGAAAGTTGTGGTCGACGCGGAGGATCACCGTCCCGGCTGTGGAGGGCGACGGGGAGGCCTGGGGCGGCACCGGGCCGTGTAGGGCGACGGGAATCGGCGGCGGCGAATGAAACGTATGAAACGTCACCCTGTGCGCCTGTTCTGGGGCGGGGGGTTATTTGTGAAAATTGGAATTAGGATGGATGAGTAGGGTTGAAAACAGTCGGGATCGGTCGGGATAACCCTTTTATCGTTTTCACTTTTACATTTTAATACGAAAACGATATCAAAAACGAACAAGTCGAACACGAATACGAATACGGACTCACGGTATTTCGAAAACGAACCAATTCGAATGGAAATGTGTCGAAAGCGAACGGTCTACGGAAAGGCAAAACAGAAACACCGATCCACTACGATCATATCGTACCCAATCATCCGACAAACTTGACATGCATACACGAAAACACTAGACAAATATTAATAGCACAAGTATTTGTAAACATGATAATAATTAACAACCTCACAAGTCAACCACAACTCTCAATCCCACACATAAAGATAGAACATTGAACAAATTCACAGACACGACACGACCACACTTCACACATAGTAGTGCAAAAGAGAGAATCTCATAGACAAATAGTTTAATTTGTTCCACATATAGAATAAAACAAAAGTCTCAAACAAACACAAGCATCTTGATTAAAAGGTACAGTAGGCTACAGTAGGCTACAGCTCATCTTCATCATTCATGATATCCGGATCACTTTCCATATCTCCATCTTCATTTTGTTCCTCATCCCCCTCCTTGTTTTTGTCCTACAAAATTAAATAGTCAGATCTAGCATCTAGAGCAAGACAGCAAGGAGATCCTCCAGACTTGACAAAAATAATGGTAGAAACACAACTTTATTGAATTGATTCACACATACCTCAACCTTCAATTTGTTAGCCATGGAAATAGATAAAGTTTCAACGTCGAGATCATTCACAATTGAGCCAACAATTCTAGAATCTGAAGGCAAAATGAAACATAGAAAAATCAGATATGCATTTATTTGCTACATTAGAGTTTGCAGCTAAACCAAATATATGATGTTTACCTTTTCTTGCAGCAGCTATCCAATCTCTTTCAGATCTGAAATTATATCTTGGACTGCCACTTCATTTGAACTAGCATTGTCTAAAGTCAAAGCAATTAGCCTATTCTCAATGTACCATTTGACCATAACTTTAGTGAATGACTCCGACAACTTAGCACCAATATGCCTTCCTTTTACATTGAAGAAACCGACAATTCTCTTTTGCATACGCCAATCATCATCTATCCAATGAATGGTGACACACATGTACCCTTTGTTTTGGCATGAGGTCCACATATCCATGGTTGCACTAAAGCGGCATTGCATAGATTTCAAATATGCATACAATCTATCCTTTTCTTCCAAAAAAATTCTCCATTATTTCTTTCCTAATTGTGACACGAGACTTTATCGGGAAGCTAGGACGGAGAGATTTTATGAAATCAACAAGATACTCATGCTCAACAATATTGAAAGGATATTCATGCATGGTTATTGCCAAATTTAATTTCTTTAAGCTAGCTTCTTGGTCATATTTGTAAGGCTGAATATGAGTAATTTCAGTACCAACATTGAGCTGCTGTTGCCCTTTCACAATACCATGCGCAGACCTCAAATGGTTCTTGAATCTAGTCGTCCCATGGATTCCCTCAGCTCTGTACCTCTGCTTGCATTTTGGGAAATCACAGTACCCCCACAACTGCTCGTACTGCTTTCCATCCACCTCTACAATCTCAATTTTTTTGGTAAAATAGTTCCAGACATCAGATGTGCACTTCTTCTTCCTATTACCGGTAAGGTGGACTTGATCTTTGTCTTCCTCATCCTCTTGGTCTTGGTCATCCACAACAACTACTTCTGGAGCTCGAGTTGCAGGTGCAACATTATGTTCATCTATCTGCACATCCATAGCTTGTGTGCCACTGCCAACCCCCTGCCGCTTGTTTTGACATTTACTGATGATGATGCTGGAGTTGAACTAGCTGTGACACTTTCAGTTGCAGCCCTTTTAGACTTGGATCCTACCAAGAGCAACAACAAAAAAAGCAAAATCAGTACCAAGCACAGCACAAGCACATACTAGGAGATCACTTCCAATTCACATCACAGGCAGCACAAGCACACAAGCACAGGTCAATAAAATAGACAAAACCCGAGGACAGTACCTGAGTTAGAAGCTGGCTGGGGCGGCGACGGATCGAGAATACGGCGGACGCTCTTGGTCTTTACCCTGCCCCTTCCCGGACGAGATGGCGGATCCATCCTGGTTGCAGGATGCAACGTCCTTGTCAGCCGTGCACATCGGCAGAGAGGCCTCGCAGCCGTCTGGGGAGGGCCGGAGGAAGGATTAGCGGTGAGACCTCGCCGGCCGTGTGGGGGAGGACCGGAGGAGGCTCCCACGGCGCCCACGTCGAGCCTCCGCTCGGCACAGCGCAAGGCTTGGTGCGGCCGTCACAGGGAGGATTAGAGGAGGGACTGGCGTCTGGCGGCGAGGACGGGCTGGGTTGAGGACCGGAGTTGAGGCTATGGCGATTTGGCGAGTACAGGGAGAATCGGAGGATGGAGATGTGCGGCCGGCTCGGGGAGAATCGGAGGAGGGGCTCGGCGGCTGGTGCCTGGCAGGCGAGACCAGAGAGGGAGAGAGCCAGGGAGGCGGCTGACAATGGCGATGGCGGCCGTCTCGGTCAGAGGAGGCGCTGGCGGCCTGACGCCGCCCGAGAGACAGAGAGGCCGGAGGCGGCTCGCAAGGGAGGGAGGCGTGGGCGTGGGGGTGAGCCGGTGAGGCCATGCCACGCTGGCCGTCTTGGATCGGAGGAGGAGCTCGCCTATCGGCCTGATGGCGCCCGAGACTGAGAGAGGCCGTAGGCGGCGCAAGGGTGGGAGGCAGGTAGGCTCAGGCAGGGGCGTGGGTGAGCTGCTCACTTACCCTAGACACGAGTTGGGCTGGGCCGTAAAGGCCTCGAGGGGACGGGAGTTGGGGAGGGTTTAGGCCCGATCATCAAGACCTGGGCCTGGGCTGTAAAAACGGGATATTTCGAATTTGTGAAAACGGGATATCCCGATCAAATACGGGAAATACGAAAACGATCGGGATACAGGACAAACCGTTTTCGACCCGTTTTCGAATTTGACATCCTGTATTTCGTATTGATTCCAAATTTGTCCGAAAATACGAAAACGAGCCTGTAAAATGTAGAAATCGGAGCGGAACGGAACGGGATATATCCCGACCGTTTTCAACCCTATGGATGAGTGGGGGGCTTAAGTGCTAAAATAACCCACCTCTACCCCTAGCCCTTGGATGAGAATCATGTGGCCTTGATTAGAGTTTCCAAAGTTTTCACGGGAGGCTTGGTTTCCATTGAATACGGGGCCTATTTTATATTATTTTCATAATGCCAAATGTGTGAGTTAATTATTTAGATTCAGGTCTAGGTCATTACTTTAGTCTATTTTAAATTTTTATAATGGTAGAGGTGGTTAATTTTTTTAAAAAACATAATTGATATAATTGCAACTAATATCATTGATAACTGGAGTGGTGACAAATTGACACAGGATGTTTATGATTTTTAGAAAATTTATAGGATATATTTATCTTGGTAGCACGTCTTCTTGAGGGCTCCAAAAAGGATAATCGAATTAATGGTAATAAAAATATTTGATAGTTTAGGCTCCGAGATATCCCGGGATTGTATCCATTGCCTTTGCTTACTAATATTATACGAATTAAGTTGTCCTAAAAATGAAGTTAGTAATATGAATTTTAAACTTGCGGATTCATTCCAGAAAGAAGAGTAATGAGTTAATGGCAGCAGTAGATCCGGTGCGACTGCTGCGGAACGAATGGGCCCTCCATGTGTTGGTGCTGTTGAGCTTCACCCTGCAGGTGATGCTCCTCATCACGGCGGAGTTCCGGCGTCGACTCGACAGCGGCGTCCTGAGGGTATTCATTTGGTCAGCGTACATGCTGGCCGACTCGGTAGCCATATACACCATCGGTCCCCTAGCAGCGACGAGCAAGTCAGGGGAGCATAGCCTAATGGCGCTGTGGGCGCCACTGCTGCTATGGGTGCAAATTGATAACCATTAGATGCCTCTCCGATTCTCTCTAGTTCAAAATTTTATACTAATTCTCTAAAACTATATCTCAATTTGAAAAACTAATTAGTATAAAATTTTGAAAAAAAGGGTTAGAGGTGCACCTAAGGGTCACCCATTTACACCCCTAGCTGCTGCTGGTGCACCTTGGTGGGCAGGACAACATCACCGCCTACGCAATGGAGGATATATATCAGGCTCTGCCTACGCCACCTGCAAACATTCGCCGTGCATGTACGTAGTACCATTGCGGCGTTGATTCTGTTACCTACCCATGATTCATGTATCTAGGAACAGATCCAGCGGTGGGTCTGGAGGGAGCTCTAACTGTTAATGATCTGTCACACCCGGTTTTAAGGACAAAACCGAATGCATAACTATATGTATGCCAGGATCAAGTTTCATACATATAGAGACATTATAAGTGAATAATCAGTAACAGTATTACGTAAAAGAGAAAAACAAGAACTAAAAGACTATCAGAGTTTACAGCTTATCCTGGAAACAGAGACTCCAAACTTCACAGGCAGTCGACTGGGGGTTGCGTACGCCTAGAACTCAGCATCATCTTCAAAATCTTTATACACCTTCTTCTGAGCAGCAATAAGCAAGGGTGAGTACACTTATGGTTGGTACTCAGCAAGGCCACAAGAAATAACCAGAATGTGATTTGTATCCATCTTTAAGTTTATTAATCATGTGAGGGTCCAAGCCGCTCTTGACCGTGAGCACGGCTAACCGGTTAGTTTTAACTCTGCAGAGGTTGTACACTTTCACCACAATTCGCGTAAAAGTTCCGAAGTACTTTGAACCCAATCACGCATATATGCTGATCAGGCACAATACCACACTTCCGAGGTGTGATTGCATAGGGATGCTACGAGGCCTTTACAAAGAATCCCTATATGTATGTGTTGGTCCCTGCCGTGCGGTCCCTCAGAAGACGCAGCTTCCTTCACCCGCTCCACAACACAAACTCATAACCACCAAGTGGAACAACCCCAACACAACATATAGTTCATCTAATTACTTAGCCAAGACCAGAGCCATATAGTATTGTGGTTGTATGGTTTTCTTAGGTGGTTCTCCATGTTCCAATTAAATCATCATAATGCTCTTGTACATAAGCATAGACAGAAAGATGGTTAGGGTCACTTGCCTTTCTCCAACAAAAAGCTACTCTTTACTGCTTTTCAGATTTTGCTCACTTGGAACTCTTGATCTTCAATCTTCAAACAGCGATCCTTCTACTCGGAGAAAACAACGAGCAACCATACAAAGCAAACAAAAAGATACATCTAAGAACAATACACCAAAACAGAAGAAAGGCTTTAAAAGAGCGTACTAAAGGATAGGGCTCGCTGCTATGGTTACGAGAGCGCAAGAAAAGGGGAAAACGGAACTAAAACGGCGATTCTATGGGATAAACGATACTTCAGGGATCTAGTCGCGATTAACTAAAGGGTTAAGGACTAACAGAAAAGATTTGTAAGACACAACAAAGTGTGCTCACAGAGGATAAAAAGGTTATAAAGCTATCGCACATGTTGCAAGGATCACGTGAGCGCGAGAATCGATGAAAACGGAGTTAAAACATGAAAGATATGGCTAAAACAGTGCACCAGGGACTTGTTTGTGAGAGTTTTGAACTTTCAGGGGCTAGCTTTAAAGAAACCAGGGACTCAAATGAGATTAAACCTAAACTATAGGGGCTAGCATGCAAAAACTCGAGCTCTGGACGGCGGGTTCAAATTTATAAAAGCGTAGGGGCTAAAACAGAAATTAAAAGGACTTAAATAGAATTATTTTTGAACAGAGCAGGACGGCGGGTTGATTTTGAGAAAACCGAGGGGTCTTTTTGCAAAACATCTAGGGTTGACCGGTATCCAGGACATTGACTCAGTTTTGGATCTAATCTCATCGGTTGGAACGGGATCGGGCGGCCAGGGATCGATCGGGCGAGCGGGCGGCGGCGCTGGGCGACCGGCGGCGAGGCGTGGCGGCGGCGCGCGCGGCGGGTCACCGGAGTTGGCGTTCTAGGCGCCTCAGGCTCGATTTGGCTCGGGACCAGGACAGGGAGCACGAGTACGCCACGGCGAACTCAATTTGGGCAGCGGCGCGGGCTAGAACGGGCGGGGTGGATCTCGCGGCGGCGCATGGCAAAGCGACGGCGACGACGAGCGGTTCCAGGCGGAGCAGAGTGAGAAGGAGGGGGAGAATGAGCCTGCAGGCTCCACTACCTCGGCGCGAAGCTCCTGGGAGGCTTGAAGTCGATAGGGAGCGGCGGAAACGGCGGCGTCACGGAGCTCCAAGCGAGTCCAACAATGGCGGCGGCCGCGGCTAGGGTTGTGTGAGGACTAGAAGGCGGCGCCTTAAATAGGGGTGGAGCAGGGCTCCTTGGCGTGCGGGCCAAGACCGCGGGGGCGGCAGCGCGTGCTTGGGCCGGACTCCTTGAGTTGGAGTCCCGCTCGGACGGGAGGAAGGAGAAGCCCCCCGACGGGCGGGCCCCACGCGGCAGAGAGAGGAGAGGGGGAAAGGGTGGCGAAGCAGGCCGGGCTGCAGTTTGGGCCGGGAAGGTGGAGCTGGGCCGGGGAGAGGGAATTGGGCCGGCGGGATTGGGCTGCGTGGGGAGGAAAGGAAAGAAAAAGATGGGTTGGGCTGAAAATGGGTTGGAGGGAAGAAAGAAGTTTTTGCTTTTCTTTTCTTTTTGAAATAAAGGGATTTAAACACATTCAATTCAAATTTAAATTCAGGAGAATTCAAACTTGAGTTGAACAACAAGCAATGGAATAATGCATTGCGGCATGCATGCAACACAAAAGAACAACCTTATTTAATTTTTGAAAACAACTAATTATTTTAGTATTTACATGCTAAATTCTCTGTGAAGAAAATAAATGTTGAGAAAATTTTAAAATTATGAGAAAATTATTGTTTTATTTTTAATTTTAATCACATTCTGAAATCCAAAAATTTCTGGGTGTGACATGATCTCATTCTATAATGTTTGCGCCGCCATCGCAGGTCGCTGGTGCTGCCTATGTCTTGTATGTGTCCTTGGTAGCCAACTCCGGTTACGATCTCCAGCGTGCCGCCATCCTCCTTGTGGTTGGTGCTGTTAAGTATGGGGAGAGAGTGATGGCGCTTATACATGCCGACAGTGGCCTATCTACCAAAAGTTATGGGCCGGGATGCTGATACACCTGTGAACTATGGAATTCGCACCCTACCATCCGATGCACAACCATCTGACACAGAAGGCCTGCTGCAGATAGCTCACCACACGCTTGATATCGCCAAGGACTTGATGAAGGGCCGGCTTCGTTACATCTTTGAATCCTTCCCTGGGAACTGGAAGATGAGCGTGGAGGTGTCGTACAAGGTGGCTGAGATGCAGTTGTCGCTGATGCACGACGTCCTGTACGGCAAGGCAGAGGTGATCCACACGTGGTACGACCTCTGCGCCCGTGCCTTCTCTTTGGCGGCCACTGCCATTGCAGCACTCCTGTTCCACCTGCATCTAGCTAGGGTTAGGAATTATCCCTACCATTACACTAAGAAAGATGTGGTGGTCACTTACGCCTTGTTGGCCGGGGCTGTCATCTTGGAGTCCGTGTCAGGGCTGAGGAGCATGTTCTCGATCTGGACATGGGCGTTCCTGAGAAACAGCACCCTATGCAATTTCTGTGGGCTTGCTCCTGTACAAGCGTCTCTTCGCCGGCACATCCTAGTCTCTCCGCCGCCTCCCCTCCCCTTCTATGCCCCGGTCGCGGCGGCGGCGTCGACGGGGCTGGCCTTCCGAAAAAAGACATCTCCGGCGACGAGCTCGACATGGACGCCGTCGTGATGAGCTTGAGCTGCAGCGCCCCACGCGCATCCTCCTCCTGACCTCCACACGGTCTTCACCCCCGCCACGGAGAGCCCGGCGAGTAGGAGCAGCCAGATGCGCCGGCACCGGATCTCGGAGGAGGGAGGAGGAGGAGTCACCGACGTCGAGGAGGAAGAGGGAGTGGAGATCTGCTGGTGCGCAGAGATCCACCAACGGCATCCGTCTTCCCAATCACCATTCGCGTCTGTGTCACCTTCGATTGGCTCATCCTGCGGCATTTGCCCCAACTCAGCAGCTCTGCGATTGAGAGGAGCAGAGGTGCAGGCCATGGCTTGAAATTGCCCACGAGAGAGATGGGTTGTGAGGAGCCCGTGCTGGATTTGTGCCTTGGGTAGGAGATGTCGTGCTTTGGTTGGAGGTGCAGCAAGAATCGATGGAGAGAGATGAGGTCATGGCAGTGACGTTGGAGCTAGGGGATTTTTGAGATGGATTTTAGCGTGCTGCTGCTATTGGAGAGAGAGAGAGAGAGAGCGAGAAAGAGAGAGGGTTAGTTGGTTACATGATCGTGCTTGCTAGCAGGAAGAAGAAAGATGTACTGGTTGCTGCTGCAATCATGGTGGACAGAAGAACAGAGAAGAGGTGTGCTATTGAGGATCGCTTGCTCGGTGGAGGCAGAGGGAGAAGAGAGGTGTGAACTGGTGATGTTAATCTCGATGTAGGGGTGAGGTGGTGATGACGTGAGAAATCGATTACAAATGCAAAGGAGTGGTGTATCTCAACTCCAAAGTTCCTATATTTAAGCAATCGCACATTGTTTATAAAAAGAAGTGTGCCACACAATGGTATACAAAAATATATTTGTAGTTGATCTTAGCTCCATGCAAAGCATTAAACAGTTTAGAGACGGATATTCTGCCTGTGGGTTATATGAGCTTTCTTTATATATGTCTCTATGATAAATTCGAGGTCCTAGAGACGACGTGCCGTCTGTGGGTTGTACATGCCCCCGCCGCAGCACGCTGCGCAATTCCTGGGGCCGGGCAGTGCTGGAGCGCTGGGGATCCCGCTATCCTGGGCCATCGTCGTCGTCCCTACCCGTACCCACAAAAGAGCACAGGGTGGTGCTGGAGAGCTTCGACCTCGAACTTGAGGAAGCCATCCTTGTTTGGCACATCGCCACTGGCATCTACCTTCACAGGTATAGGAGGCAGAAGCGAATGGACGGCGGCGGTGCGTGGCAGGAGGGCGACGACGATGATCTTGTGGAGGCCGTCGAGGCGCTCTCCAATTACATGTTGTTCCTCCTCGCTGTGCGCCCCTACATGCTGCCTCCCCTTCCCAGCCGCTGGTACTACGCCATGGTGTGCAGCTCCCTCATCCGGATTCAGTGGCGATCGTACAGGCGACATCGTCATTTGAGCTCGATCGAGGATCTGTTCGACCGAAACGGGCAAATTCTGTCGTCGAGCGGAACAGTGAGGAAAGGAGCTGAGCTGACCTCTGTGAACGCCTGGAGTATCTGCAAGGAGCGGCAGGAGACGCTCCTGGCATGAAGGTGCTGGAGCTGATCGCACAGGTGTGGGTGGAGATGCTGTGCTACGTGGGTGTCCGTTGCAGCGCGCATTCCCATGCCGTGCAGCTCAGCAATGGCGGCGAACTCATCACCTTAGCGGCACTTTTGGTGCGATACTATGAGACAGGCCAGCTACAATCTTCTGGTCGTTCAGCCTCTTCTTCTGTCTGACGGAGCAACCACTACAATACACACTAGTGATTGTAATATTAGATGTGCATACTATGCAGTAGGCTCAAGGAGGAAATGGCCTAAACAAGCGATGTATGTACGTAGCTTCAACTCTTCCCCATTTATACCGCGGAGCAGAGCACACGGATCATCCGATGGTTTATGCCTTGCCGTCATGAATGTGTTACTCTGTGCATCTTCTGCTCATGAGTTCTAGAGCTTTCTTTCTCTTTTTTTTTGAGACGATGATGAGTTCTGGTGCTGGTTGTGCCTTCAGTATTGGAGGATTTAGCCCATTATAGTTGTCGATACCAAAGCAGGATTCTTTTTTAAAGTGCGTGTTGCAGTCAGAGAGCCATGTGGCGTCTGTCGTGTTTTATGAGGTTGCAGTGCTTATCCAAGCGATTTTCCTGAATGTCAGAATGGAAATGGTGACCGTCCTTAGCGTTATTGTTAGCTGGTTTATAGTTGAGATCTGAGCACAACTCCATTAAAACGTATTACATACCTGCACTTAAAATTGAATTTCAAATTTTCAGGAATCTTGGTGAAGACATTAGACATGCATCGAACTATGGGAAATCGATTTTTATTCTACTTTTTGTTGTTAAAATTAATGTTGCGAACCTGTTATACGCTTACAAACATTCCTTCGTGACAATGTTGTTGCCCTTAAAAAATAAAGATTCATGACAATGTCATAATGGATAAATCATCATATATGGACCATTGTTCGTCACAGTATGAATTTTGCATGTCACAATATTTGCATTGGTTAAAAAAAACAAGTGGACCAAGCAATGCAAATCAACCAATGCATGAAACCTTTGCATGCTCACCATATATTTGGACGATCATTTGCTAGGTCGATACCACTAAACGAGATAAACTGCAGGTTTCAACCTCGCTGAAAAATAGAGACTGGAAAGGGGATATTACTTGTTTGTGTGGTGAGGTTGAATCGACTAACCATGTCTTCTTTGGATGTTCCATCTCGAGGTTTGCATGGTGCTGCCTGAGAGATGCTTTCGGTTGGGCTGGTTGCCCTTCCAACTGGAGTGATCTTATGGGGGATAAGGTTACAAAAGGGATGAGGCTTTATAATCGTCTGAAAATTTTTGTTTTCGCCGAAATTATCTGGGCCATTTGGCGCTCTAGAAATAGAATGACGATTGAGCATTCATTTCCTAAAAACCCTTTGGATGTGATTCGTTCAGGTGTTGACTTTGTGCAGAAATGGTAACCTCTGCTGGGAGCGTCTGATCAAGAGGAAATAGCAACCCTGGGGCAGAAGTTGAAGACGTGGCTGCACAACTTCTCTTCAAGTAGTGCAGTTGTTTCAGTCAGATATTGTGGAGATCTGAGCGTTTTTTCTTTTTTCTCTTTTTCTGCAGTTCTCTTGACGTGTTAATGGGTAACCCCATCCTTGTACTGAACCTTATTTGCTTTCAAGAAAAGCAGAGTTTCTCCTTTCAAAAAAAAACCACTAAACGAGACCACAACGTGAACAGACTTCACCAAGTCACTGATTCGTTCACCCTTGCTCGTCATTGACTTCTTCACCAGTAGTGCACCATTAGGCAGCCTCAAGAAAAGAAGGAAAGAATCATCATTTTTTTTTTTGGAAGTCAACTCTTCGTTCTATGCAAGATCACTCGTCTGCGGCACTCGGCATCAGATAGGTTTGACATACGGTACACCATGCCATCAGCCCACTTTTCTGCTGGCAAGGTACACTCCTTGCTGATCTTGCGGACATGGTAGATTTGTTTGTTTTGCTCCAATGTCCCCCTGCAAAACAATGGTATAACACATTGCAGGTTAACAACCATCCAACTGACTGATGGTTGTTGACACAAATCTCAGTCAACACACGAGAGCACTCGAGCGTGCGAGTCGCAAACGGACCGAAGAGCAACGATGCCGCACAGACCGGTTAGACCGGTTGAGCAAACCGGTCGGACCGGTTTCTAGGGTTTCGCCGGAATCGGTCGACTTGAATGATAACTAACACACTTACGTGGTGAAGGATGGTGATATTTATGAGCAAACCAGCAAAGGATAACCAACACGCTTACGTGACGAAGAACGACTAGTTTACGAGCAAACTAGCAAATGCCGTCGAAGCTCCCGCCCGGGAGGGACCCCGTCAGGGCGTGAACGTCGCCGGACGTGCCCTAGGTTGACCATCAAGCCTTAGGACGCCATCTCTGGTCGTGGAGATTAGTAGACGAACAAAATGTCGAGGTTGGAAGAGAATTAGGGTTTGGAAAAGTAAAAGTAGTAGATTGATTCGATTGGATGTGTATCAATCGGCTGTTACCCTTTATATTTATAGGGTGGGGTGGTCTGTACCCATTAGGAGTCAAAACCTTTACAAATCCCGTGTCAAAATACAACTCCTAACTCGGATTGGGCTTTTCGGACCGGTCTGACCGGTCTCTGGACCGGTCTGACCGCCCCGGACCGGGGTGCAGGTCTTCAGGGAGGCATAACTTCCTCATCCGGACTCCAAATTAAACGTTCTATGTATGCATTTCAATCGTCTCGATGATATCTACGCAATGGTGAAGTCAAATTGTCAATTTTACAAAGTTGTCTTGACTGGTCGGTCGGTCTGCCCAGATTGTCCAACAAACCTTAACTGTGCCAATTTTGGGTGTCAACATATGCCCCCCTGTTTCTTGGTGAAGCTTGCGTACCAAGAAATATTTCTTCAAGCCAAAACTGCACTGTAACAATGAAAAGCACGGTGCACCAATCACATCTTGTCTTTAACGATGAAGGAATTCGATCAACCACATATCTTGGTATGGCTCAACAATAGTTTCACCTTGCTGCTCATGTTCCTACATCTTTAGTGAGATAATGAGCCTGAGAACACATCACCTCAGCTATAAATATTTGAAATATTGTTCAAAATTATTCTCACATCCTCAAATGACCATGGATGCACAAATTGACCAAATTACGATCAAGAGTAATTTGATCTTTTCAATATCTTCCAAAATTAAGACTGAGATCATATAATGACCACAGATAGTATCCACCAGCTTCACATTCATGAATCAAAAAACTCTAGCCGAAATAAAAGAAACTTGTTCGGCTTGCTTCGGCAACTTAATGGCTTAACTCGGCTGCATCATAATTTTAGGCCACCATAGCTGACTTATTGTTTTCTGCAAGAAAAAGGGTCAGACCGGTCTTACGAGCGGTCAGACCGGTCTTGGACGGTCAGACCGGTCTCCTGAGCCGGTTGGACCGGTCTATCCAAAGAGCATACTTTGGCATTCACAAACATCGGCATTTTGATATGAACTTGACCTTTTCTAATCATATAGCCAGATGTTTGATTTGTCAAAATATCAGCTCCATTATTGACATGCCCATATGTATGATAAATGATGAATTCATGAAAGTAAGATATCACATCTAGACATTCTCATAATAAGCATTTAGTGATCCAAATAAGCATTAGTTTAACTTAGGTAGTTGCTGCACCTATTAATATTGAACCATCAAACATTTTTGGATATTTCACACCTATGGATTTCAAGATTTCTAGCTCGAATGCAAAATTTTGTATTCGGCCTAATTATTGGTGTAAAAGTATTTAAATCGGCTATACTTCTCAAATAGCATCACTTGACGAAATAAAACAGCACTAATGCCTTGAGAATTCTTTCAAACTGATTCAGCAAAGTATAAAATCCATAGGGGAAAATACACGACTTATAAACATCTTGCCCCCCGAGCATCAAAGCAACTAAGTGATCTCTGATCAGAAAGCTTAATGCTTTAGGACGATGATCAAAGACATTCATCGGCCGTATATGTTGCCAAAGATGATATAAATTATCATCCGTAGTGAATTCATCAATAATAAATATTTATAGCCGAAATAAAGTGTAGAGAGATATATGAATTCAAGAATTAAAACCATCTCTAGGAACTAAATATTTCAGTTTTTGAAATTAATCAATATGCATAACAATTATGTGATAACCCTCTATGATATGAAGACCCATATGGCATTCGAGGATCAAAATAAGAATATGAGGGATAACCAAACACATATAAAGATGAATTCCAAGGCATAGTCATATATGGCATTTGCATGGCAAATGAATGATGTAGTGACCAATAACTTTGATGATTTGATGCAAACCTTAGGTTCGGAGATCGTCTGTTGTATCTCCTCTTCTTCTTCAATTGCATTGCATCTTTTGCATGACTATCATCTTTGTCTTGTGTTTGAATGCTCCGCTTAGGAACCCATGCCATGTTCCTTTCTTTCAATTCTTGGGCACTAAATTTCTGGAGCTTCTGCTTTTTTTCCAATTTGATGAACCGAGTAAGCATCTCGGTTGTACTTCTGTTTTGGACAGCAACACTTCCTTCTTGATTTTTAGCCCTTTCAACTTATTTTATTCAGATTTGACACTCAGAGGATCAACACTCAACTTTTCCTTCCCTTTACCATCAATAGCCGAAGACTTCAACACGTCAATCGGCTTTTCATCATTTTTATTCAGATCTGAACTTGCATCTTTGCGGCCATCCTTTTTCACCACATAAATCTACTTGATAACATTTTTCTTGTTTTGAACTCTAGACCGATCCTTTGGCTTGAAACGGTCATTATCAACATACAGTTGTCCTGCACGCATTGGTTTTTTTGGAGCTGCATACTCTAAATGATATGGTCTAAAATATGACGGAGTATGTGCCCATGAATCATCCCACCCCCATGATGAATATGATGAAAATAAGTGGGACGTGGAGCATAGAGAATTGGCATTGATGGTCTCAAAGGGGAATATGATGCTGCTGAATGAAAGTCTTTCCCTTGCCAATTACAACTCCTGGAATTCTGTTTAGGAGGCATCTTTGATGATTTATCAACATTTGACCGATTAGCACATTTGGCTTCATTCTCTTTTAGATATTTAGCTAGAAGTTCATCGAAACTAAGCTTTGACTTCTTGCCCTTGTGCTCACAACGGTCTTTACTGCTATTGATCTTAGAGCGCTTTGATTTCAATTTTTCTGAGCGACCTTGATCAGAACCGGTCTGACCGGTTTGAGCAACTGGTCTGACCTGTTTGGCACTACCGGTCTGACCGATTGAGCAAACCGGTCTGACCTGTGTTGCCAGCACAACAGGAGTAACTGGTTCCTATTCTGATTGTGAAGAACCTGCTTGCCCCCCAATGCCTCCTAAAACTTCACTAAGCTCATCGTCCTTGAGAGTATCCTCAACTTGCAATTCATGGACGGTGTCTTTCTCATTGTTCAAGGAGTTAGAATCCTCCTTTTCACTAAAATTTTTATTGTTACATGAATTGGCCGATGTTGGCCAATCTTGTAACTTCTAATCGTCAAGACCAATTGAACCAATTGATTTCAATTGATCATTCTCCTATGCATGAGCAAATTTCAATCGTCCGGAATTAATGAACGATTGTATAATTTGGTGAAACATATTGCAATTCTGAGTACCGTGATCAAATGAATTATGCAACTTGCAATATTCTTGCTCCTTTGCATCAAGAGATGACATCAAGACTTTGTGACCAAAAGGTTTAATAAACTTATGTTCAAACAAGATATCAAATAACTCATCACACAAAGTCAAATCAAAAGTGTATTTTATTTTCTCTAACCGGCGCTTTTGTGGAGAAGGTTTTAAGGATGAGCAAACGAACGGTTCAGATTTCTCATTGATCCATTCGGCTATACCTTTCCTTATTCCTCTCATATCTGATGCCTTAGATCTTATCACAACATCATCATCGGATTTCACAATGCTTTTCGGTTTTGGTTTCTTGCTTTTAATTCCAGAATGACCACAAGTAAACCATGTAGAGAAAAATTTTGGTAATAATGATGGAGCAAGTTTAAATGCCAAAATATTACTATTATCGGTCTTTCATATTTTCACAATGCATTGCCGATACTATATGAAATTATTTTGTTGCTAGCAAGTAAATTACCTTCCTCAATCAATCTTCTAGTATTACTCACAATCATGTCACAAGTAGATGTATCACTTGAAACCATACGATCTGATTTGGAATTGGGCAAATTACTTGCAAAGCATACCTTGTTGAATATATTGGAGAGGCGAGGAATCTTGATGTGGATGATATCATGCTTTTCCTCTTGATGGCAGCCAACGGTCACATCCCTCAAAGATCGGTTTATAGAGCCGGTTAGACCGGTCTTTCCAGAGTTGCTGGAAGTCACCCTCTGCTGACATGCCGATGTCACATCCCTCATAGACCGGTTAGACAAACAGCATGTCGAGGTTGGAAGAGAATTAGGGTTTGGAAAAGTAAAAGTAGTAGATTGATTCGATTGGATGTGTATCAATTGGTCGTAACCATTTATATTTATAGGGTGGGGTGGTCTGTACCCATTAGAAGTCGAAACCCTTACAAATCCCGTGTCAAAATACAACTCCTAACTCAGATTGTGCTTTTCGGACCGGTCTGACCGGTCTGACCGGGGTGCAGGTCTTCCGGGAGGCATAACTTCCTCATCCGGACTTCAAATTGGACGTTCTATATATGCATTTCGATCGTCTCGACGATATGTACGTAATGGTGAAGTCCAATTGTCAATTTGACAAAGTTGTCTTGACCGGTCTGACCGGTTTAGATGACATGTATGACCGGTCTGCCCAAATTGTCCAACAAACCTTAACTGTGCCAATTTTGGTTGTCAACAATGGGCTTTGCCACGGAATATGCCACTTGTCTCTAGCTTCACCATTTCTTTTTATATTTATATCAAGCATCTCATTGAGGATTTTCCCTACAGTCATGCATGTCTTATCGTTCCTTCATATTTGTTTCATGATTTTCACCTTGACCAGATCACCTTTTGTGTGAAGCAATAAGCAACAAGACATGGCGGTCTGTTCATGTGTTGCCGAATGCCCATTCCTCGCGGCCACAAGACTCCACAGCCTGATCAGTGATCATGATGTTTGTTGATACCATCACGGCCCCGTGGTTGGTTAGTCTATACAATCCTCACCGTTGTTAACTTTTGGGGAACTAAACCAACCAATTATGTACGACTAAATGTGCATTTAAATTTTTCTAGCCCAGCCCGTCACTTACCTGCAGCACTACTAGCCTTGGCGTAATATCTGGTCGCTACGAACAAAGCACTCCATCTAAGGATGGCAAAATCCGATGGGTTTTAACCTTAAAAAAAATGATGTGTTTTATTACTCTATTAGGGTACATATTTGGGTCAACTTTTAATCCTGTATAGGTATTTTTCTATGGATTTGTTCCTATGGTACCCAACTTTTAACGGGTTTGTTCCTATGGTACCCAAATCCATGAATCTGTAGGTTTTTTAAGCCCGATGCAACCTAGTGCATACTACCATTTTACTTTAAACTCATAACACAATTGGTGTTAATACCCATCGTTTTATTATGAACTTGTAACAAACTTGATTTTAATACCACCATTTTATTGTGAACTTGTAACAAACTTCTTAATACCATTTCCACTTGAATTACTAAACTTGTTACATATAATTTTATTCCCTCTAGTATCTTTATACAATAAACTATGAAGTGATTGCTCATTCTATATTTATGCAAACTATGACTTGTTGCCTAGAAATGTATTGTCTCTCTTAGTTGTTTAAATTGAAGCATAGTTGATAATGAGAAGAATATGCAAGTATTGATTATTGACAAGCTTCTATCATAGCAAGGGTGCAACCAATGCATAAAGGAATGTTCTCGATCATGAATGACTCGTGGGTATTGTTAACCCGATGAGTTTGAATTTGAGCAAAATTTTATACCCATCATGGGTTGGATTTTTTTTAATGGGTCTAAATAAGTTTCGCAGGTACGTGTTTGTGATGGCAAAAACCCAGCTGGTTGGTGGCCGTTGACATTCCATCCCTGCACCCTGAAGCTTTCATGTGCCTGCTCGTATACACAAGCAGCACCAGTACTCTGTCTCCGGCTGACGGGATGCAGCGGGCGTCGGTGCATCTCATTTCCTCTGTTAGTACAAACAGTGACTTGTTCTTGAGTTGCTCAAGCATCAATTCCAAAAAGATTGCAAGCTAGTGTTGGTGTAGGATACCCTTTGGAGCGAAGGAGTATCACAACAGCTCGAGTCCTGGAGGGCGAGGCCTCCTAAGTGAACAGCGCCAAAGACAGTGGCACAAAAATCAAAGCATGAGCAATAACTCCTTGTATTCAATGCCCCCATCAACCACAGTTACACTAGTATTTATAGCCGGCGGCTCAACTACCCGTCGGTGTAGATTCCCCGTAATACCCTCTAACTGCAAGATTCCGGGAATATTCCGCAGGTATTTAGGTAACATTACAATGATGACAGCGGTAGTGGGCTACAGCTGGACTGGCAAGTGGGCCTCTCCGCGGATTCCCGCGATCTTCGCCATCCGACTTTGCTCCGGACCTTCGCACTCGGCCTCCGGCGCTCCTGACGTCCTCCCGTCCTTCGGTCGTGCATTGTTACGTGCCTTCGACGCCACGTCTTCGCACGTCTCGGCCCGCACCATGTCCTGCAGAGGGTCCCCCTTTGGATCATCAGGGCTTCGCTGAGAGGCTTCGCCCCCCAGCTTCACGGACAAGCTTCGCTCTGAGCCTTTGGGCTTCGGTCCTTCGGGCGTCGCACCTTCGTCTGTCGTCCGAAGGTAACTCCTCTTTGGGCCTTCGCCTCCCGGCTTCGCGGGCGAACTTCGCTCGAACCCTTCGGGCATCACACCTTCGCATGTCGTCCGAAGGTGGCTCCCCCAACAGTAGCCCCTCGAGGCTGCAGGTGCTCCTCGGAGGATCCGGAGGCTCGACGAACCGGTGCGTGAAACGCCGCCCTAAGCGCCACCCTTCGGACGGGCGAGCGTGCGCGGGCGTCCGGAGTACCTACACTGGCATATAGAGGAAATTATCCACGCTTCGCCGTAGGCGAGGTTATGTTTTTGGATTTGTAAAGGGACTTTAATAATGAGAAATGAAAAAAAATGGTAATCTAAGACGAAGCAGTTGGACTCCCAGTTGAAAAGACGTTGGTGCCTCTGGGGCGATTCGACTTCCTTCGTGCGCCCGAGGGCAAGGGTGTCTTTGCACCTCGAATGGCTCGCGGCTCGGGGCGGTAGGGTTTGGGGGTAGTCACTATATAAGCTGGGGCTGGGGGCGCTAGGAGCTCACGCTCTCAGCCCCTCAGCCCCCTTGCCTTCGCCCTTCGATTTCCGTCTGCTCCCCGGCTTCGGCAGTTGGTCGTTTTGTCTTCATGACGGCCTCTTCGGAAGACATGGCTCCGCGGGAACGAACCCGCTATCCGCCGACTTCCCACCTTGGGAAGAGCGGTGTGGCCCCGGCGATGATCCGTGAGATGGAGAGGCGCGGCGTCCTCGAGGCGGGCCTCGCACGTGCCCCTCCGTCTGGCAAGACTTCTACGAAGCGAAATCCGGATGAGGTGATCGTCTTTTGTGACTTCTTCGCGCGGGTTTCCGGTTCCCCCTTGACCCGGCGGTTGTGGCGGTGTTCAAGCTCTTCGGAGTCTTCATGCATCAGATGACGCCGACATCATTCCTCCGACTAAACCTCTACATGTGGTTTGCGAAGACGTGCCGACGGGCACCCAGCGCCTAAAGGGTTCGCGCGAGTCTTCCGCTGCCGCTTCCAGTCGAAGACGGTGCTTGTGCGCGATGGCGACGACGAAGGTTTGGGGGCGGAGCCGCAGTTCGGCATCTAAACCTTTGCCTTCAAGGGCACTATACCGAGTCCCGTCGTCGCGTACCGAAACAAGTGGTCGGGGACTAGACTTCGATGTGCTTCTACCACAAAGTCCCTCTCGACACCGCGACGGGGAGTCACCCCTTGGTGGCGAAGGAGATTGGCCCCCTCGGGGAGCCCCGGTGGTGGAGGTGGATGAGAAGACGCCAGAGCAAGAGGCCCTCATCGAGATGCTTCACGAGGTGTCGAAGGTCTTCGGGACCCGAGACATCGTCGAGGAGTATGTGGCCTGCAAGTGCTTTCCCGTCCGCGAGGGGTGTACGATCGCCTCATGGGCGGCCGAGGAGAAGCGGGTGGGCGGCATCCCAAAACCCAACTTCTCGACCTCCTTCGGCATCACCAAGGACGGTTAGTCGCTTCTCTTTTCTTCGGTCATTTTTTTTACTGGCCACTACCTTCGCGGATGTCGACCCTGTGGCGGTCGAAGTCCTGGCGAACGAGGTGCTCAGCGCCAAAGCACACAAAGAGCACCAGCTGCTCAGTGACAAGTTGGGCGGCACCCGAAACAACCGGGTGTTTGCCTTTTCGAGATCAAGGCTCCCCGGCGTGTCACTGAATCCCGGCTTGTCAAAGCCGAGGAGAAGAATAAGGCCAAGGAGGCTGCTGCTCCGCGAGGTGGCAAGACCACCGGCACCCTCGAGAAAAAGAAACAGAGGAGCAGCGGCGGCGGAGCACGGGTGACGAAGCGCCCCCACTTGATGGAGACTCTCTTCTCTGCGTTCCCTCTCCATAGCAAGGGGGACTCTGAAGCGGAGGTTGGCTCCAGTGAAGATTTTGCCGCGCCGGAGAAGATTCCCGCGGCTCCTACCCCCGCGGCTCCTCTCAGCGCGAAGCCCGCCTTCTCGCTCTAGCTGAGCGACATCGAATCGGAGAGCGACGAAGAGGTGCGGCCGCCACCTTATGCCGCGTCTGCGTTGGCCGCAATGGTGAGGAAGTCCTCAGAGAAGGCGGTGACATCGTCTTCGGAAGAAGAGGACGGCGAAGACCGGGAGGTATCAGGGCATGCCCCATCTTCGGGCAGTGCGGCAGCAAAGGGGAAGGATGCTAGCCGTGGGTCCAGCAGTGGAAGCTTAAGCTCTTCGGAGAAAAGCGGCTATGTGTTGAGCCCCTCCAATCTCGCTGATGTCACTGAAGCCCTTGGTGCGTCCGGGGCGTGGTTGATTGGCGGCCAAGTCGTCGGCAGCCTTCGCTTTGAGAGCGGGGAGCACGAGTGGGGTTTCCTATCCGAGGCGGGCGACTCCTTCTGCTTCCCTCTGATGGAGCGGAGGCTGATGAGGACCGGGGCTGGCCATGTGCTTCGCTGCATGGAGGACCTCGCCCTGAAGTCCTATGTTGTGGCACGATGCGCCCGTCGGCAGCTAGCTGCCGAGCGCGGCGAGCCCTCGCGGATGGCGGGCTTGGAGCAGAGGATTGCTCAGCTTGAGCGAGAAAAGGCTGCTCTGGAGTCCTCACTCTCCACCTCGCGGGCCGACGTGGAAACTGCGCTGGACTAGCTAAAGACGGCTCGCTTGGAAGCCGAGGCCGTGAGGGCGGAGGCGGTCGAAGCTCGCCGCCAAGTGGATGCGAAGAAAAAAGAGCTACAGGAGACCGTAGCCCAGCAATAGGTGGCGCATCAGACCATCTCCGTGTACCTCGAGGCCGTTCGCGCTGGCGACGAACCCCTCCAAGAGGAAATCGGCAATCTATTGGAGAAGCATGGCTTGGAGGCCCCCGATCTTTCGCCGAACGCCCCCACCATCAACATCTCCGAACTATGGCGGACTCCGGCAGTCGGGCGATGGGTGACCTCAGCGCCGTGGTGGCTGTTCGCTCTCTTAGCCCTGCCATCTGCAGGCTTTTTCCTGCTGGTGGTGGGGCTGATGCTGCCGTCACGAAGGCCCAACTCTGGTCGATGCGCGATGCGTCTTTCGAGTGGCCTTCACCGTTGGAGGTTCGCCCCGACGCCCTGCCTCCGCTGCCAAAGAACATCGTCAAGAATTTCACAGCAACCTTCTTCAGGGCGAGGGGGCGAGACCTCGCCCGGGCCAAAGCCGAACAGCTAAAGGAGCAGGTACTTAGTGGTTCCGAATCCACAGTTGTTTTGCTAGGTTGAAATGCTAACTTCGTTTGTTTTGCAGCTTCAAGCTAATGTCGAGGCCTTTGCGAGCACTTCCTCGGCCCTGCTAACGCTGGGAACCTCTAGGATGCTGCTGCGGGCGAAGGAGCAGGGACAAACGACGAGCGCGAAGCCCCTGACGGCGGCGAAGGTGGCCGCAAAGCTCCACGTGCTGACGGCGACGAAGATGTAAATGTCGAGGGGTGAAGAATTTGAAAGTTTGTTGTCATTTTGTAATAGACAAGTATTTTGTAAGAAACTAACACCTTCGGTGTCTGCGCAGGACCCTGCGTTGGAACCTGCGCGCATTACCGAAGGTATTCTGCCATTGTGGATGAACTGTGGTACTTTTTATGTTGCTGGTGGCTTGTGGGCAAAATATGCATTTGAGCATCCGTGGTGTAATTTCGAAGAGTGGTGGGAGCGTAGGGAGCATAATTACGAAGTGGGCAATGCGATGGCCAAACGTTTCTGGGCCGAGTTCTCTCATGACAAGGCGAAGCAAGCGAAGATTCTTGTCGATCGTGCGCTTCGACGCGATATTAAATGAATTTTAGACACTGATCGCCCTTATGCGCCTGCGGCGGGGCTTCTTGAACCCAAGCCGGAGCCTGTTGACGAAGTCCTTGATGCTAGGTACTTCTCGTATCATTTTTGAGGCGACACCATGTCCGAAGGGGACTGATGGCAGGCTTCGTTTGTTGTAGGGCCAGCGATCGAAACTTATCTGCGAAGGATGGCCAAGGAAATTCTAGACTGTGCGGTCCGCGAAGTCATCGAAGATGTCGACTGCATAGTGTTTGAGGAAGAAACTTCCGATTTAACAATGTAGTGGATTGGTGGGCGAAGCCCCATATGTAATTGTGACTTCGCCAACGTCTGGCGAAGGTGTGTGTAATTTGAAACCTTTGTCTATATGCGAATTTGGGAGAGGCCCTTTGTAATTGAATTTTTGATTTCCGAAGCGCCCCCCCCCCCCTTGCACCTTGTGATTGGCGATATTTTTGGGGTGCCCGACTCTACGAGTACGCAATGTTTATATTCGCGAAGTGCCACCCCCACCCCTTTGCGTACTTGGAGGGCGTGGTACACCAAAATTTGTCGTGTCGGGATGTTGCTCCCAAGAATTTCGAGATGCGAAGCGTATGCAGTAAAAAGTTGTTCGCCCTCGGCGTTTCGCTCGGATGGACTAATCTTTAGGGGGACCTTCGGCTCTTTAGTGCGCATAGGTGGGCCCTAGCCTTCGGCTTTCGCTTGATAGGACTTTCCATGCCTCTGGCTATTTGCACAAAAGGACTTTTCTTTAGGGGACCTTCGGCTCTTTAGCACGCATAGGTTGGCCCTAGCCTTTGGCTTTCGCTCGATAGGACTTTCCATGCCTTCGGCACTTGGCGCGGCAGGACTTTTATGTTTGAAAAATTTGTGAAGTGAAGCCAAGGGGTGATGCGGGCCGTTCAACTCGTGAGCCTCGGGCTTACTTCTTCAAGTGTTAATCACTTGCACGGCGCCGATGACTCCCCTCATCGCCATGTCGAAGAGGGATAGACGCTTCGGCACTCTTTGACCTGCATCGATATTTTATCGGGGACCTTGTCTATATTGCACAAGCGGTTACATAGGGTTGCCGCCTCGTTAAAAACCTCACACCTTCGACACCCAATGAAGTTGCGCGAAGGCTTCCCCTGTGAGGAAAAGAGTACGGGCCCTTCGATACATGATGCGAACTTATCGCGAAAAGAAAGTTAGGAACTTACTACAAAAATGATGGAAACTAAACATAGTAGCGTTGGAGCATATCTTTGTTCCAAGAGTACGGGTCTTCGACCCCATCGAGGGTGCGAAGCCTGCATGCTTCGGGCCTTGCCATTGACGTGACGAGGAACGGTCCCTCCCATTTGTTGTGCATCTTTCCCTTCAATTTGTTCTTCGGGATGCGATGAAGCACGAGGTCCCCCTCCTTGATCTACCTCGGCCTTACTTTCTTATTGCGCCACCTTCGGGTTTCCTCCTGATATCTGCCAAGGTTGATAGCTACTTGGGTTTTGACGGCTTCGATTGTGTCGATAGTTGGCTTCATGTCTTCCTCGGAATTCTTCGTTCTGTAGGACCGATGCCGAAGCTCTTCTGGGGTCATTGCTTCTTCGCCATAGAGGAGCTTGAAGGGTGTAAACTTTGTTGCCCGTGACTCGGTTGTATTGTGTGACCAGATGACCTTCGGCAGTTCATCCACCCATTTGCCCTTCGGCTGTTTTGTGATGTTTTTCTTGATGTCTGTGAAGATGATGCCATTGGCTCTTTCAACGGCTCCGTTGGATTGCGGGTGGTACACCAAAGCGAAGCACAGCTTGGTTCCCAACTGAGCACAAAACTCTCTGAAGGTGCTGCAATCGAATTGTTCACCATTGTCAATGGTGACCTCCTTCGGGACGCCGAAGCGGCATACAATATTCTGCCAGAAGAACTTCTGGAAGGCTGCGGCTGTGATGTCTCGAAGTGCCTTGGCTTCGATCCATTTTGAGAAGTACTCCACTGCTACTACTGCATACTTGTAGTTGCCCGGAGCTGTGGGCAGGGGTCCGACGGTGTCGATGCCCCATCGGGCGAGGGGCCACACCGGAGGTATGAGATGCACTTCATCCGGGGGAATTTGCTGTAGTGGTCATGCTTTTGGCAGTTGGAGCATGTGCGAATAACTTCGTGGGCATCCGCCACCGCCGAAGGCCAGTAAAACCCTTTGCGAAAAGCTTTGCCTACCAGGGCCCTTGTTCCAATGTGCGAAGAGCACATGCCCGCGTGGATCTCCTACAGCAACTATCTTCCTTTGGCTTGCGAGACACATTTCAACAGTGGTGCGCAGACGCCCCCTTGATACAATGCTTTGTTGATGATTGAATAGTTGGGCGCCCGGAGGGACATTTGCTTTTCCTCCTTCTCATCTCCCGGGACAAAGTGTCCCAGAAGTTAAGCCATTATGGTGGCCCTCTAGTCTTCACTGGAGATGGCATTGACGAACTTCGCTAGCTCATCGGCACAATTGACGGACCCGCGCTTGAGTGTTTCAAAGAACACGTCTGGTGGTAATGGCTCATTCTCTGTTGCAGCCTTCGCTAAGATGTCTGCCTGCTTGTTCTATAATCTGGGTAAGCTTCGGACGCTGAAACCCAAAAAATACTTCTCCATGCTTCTTACTGCTGCCAGGTACTTCGCGAGCTCGGGTTTAAGCGCTCGGTAGGTTTTGCCTATGTGATTCGTGATGAGCTCCGAATCGGATCTTATGAACAGCCTTCATGCTTCAAGCGCTCGAGCCTTGCGAAGACCTAGAAGCAGGCCTTCGTACTCGGCCACGTTGTTTGTGCATCCCTTGAAGTCGAGTCTGGCTGCGTACTTGAGTTGGGTGCCCGATGGTGCTGTGAGAACTACCGAAGCCCTCGAGCCGTTCTTGCCATATGCTCCATCGCATTCCAGTTGACATATGGCTTCGACCATCAGAGGGTCTCGCGAAGGTGTCGCTGGTGTCCAATCGGTGATGAAGTCTGCTAGGACCTGGGATTTGATGGCACTTCGCGGAACGAAGTCAATAGTGTGTGCTGCCAATTGAGTTACCCACTTCCCGATTCTTCCGGAGGCCTCCCTATTCTCGAACATGTCCCGAAGAGGGTAGGAGGTTGGGACTTTGATCTTGAAGTTCTGAAAATAATGCCGGAGCTTCTGGGCCGCCATCACCACAGCGTATGCAACTTCTCCATTTCTGAGTACAGTAGCTTCGATCCGCTAAGAGCTTCGGACACGAAGTAAATTGGGAACTGAGTCAGTGTCCCTTCGGTTATCCTCTCTTCCACCGGTGCTGCGCTCACCGCAGAGCTCGATGTCGCGATGTATTGCAGTAACTCCGCCTCCGGTGAAGGGCTGGTCGTGACTGCCAGGTTCTCCAAATATTGTTTGAGGTCTTCGAAAGCCTTGTTTTGTTCCAGCCCCCAATGGAAATTTTCGGAGCCCTTTAGTACCTTAAAGAAGGGGCGCGACTTCTCTGCTGATCACGAGATGAATCTATTCAGCGAAGCCAGCCTGCCTGTCAGCTTCTAAACCCCCTCTTCGTTGTTGGTGGCTGCATTCTTCTTATGGCTTTGATTTTCACAGGGTTAGCCTCGATGCCCCTCTCTGTGATCATGCATCCCAACAGCTTCCCCGCATAATGCCGAAGATGCATTTCTCTGAGTTTAGTTTGAGCCCATGTTTTCGGAGATTAGTGAAGGTCTCGCGGAGGTCTGAGATGTGGTCTTCGCGCTTCTTGCTTCGTACAACGACGACGTCAACGTACGTTGAAACATTTCTGTCGCTGAGTCCCCAGAACTGCCCCGATGGTTCTATTGAACGTGCTCCCTGCATTGCGAAGCCCCTCTGGCATTCTTACGTAACAATAAGTGCCAAAGGGAGTTGTAAAGCTGGTCTTCTCTTCGTCAGATTTTTTCATGAAGATCTGGTGATAGCCCGAAAAGCAATCCAGCATTCTTAACATCTCTGAACCCACTGTTGCGTCCACCAAAGTGTCAATGCGAGGTAGGGGGTAGTCATCCTTCGGGCAGAACTTGTTGAGGGTCGTGAAGTCGATGCACATCCTCCAACTGCCATTTTTCTTCGGGACCATGACCACATTGTCCAACAATTCGGGATATTGTACTTCGCAAATGACTCCTGCATCGAGTAGCTTCTGAACTTCACCTTTGGCCGCTTTCTTTCTGTCCTCGGACACTATTCGAAGGCGTCGTTTTTGCGGCTTGACCTTCGGGTCCACCCGCAAGGAATGCTCCATGATTTCTCGGCTAACCCCTCGCAGGTCCGAAGATGACCATGCGAAGACATCCTAATTGTTCCGCAGGAACTGGATTAGTCTGGCCTCCTCGACTTTGTCAAGGCCCTTGCGATGATTACCGTACGATCAGGGACATCTTCGCAGAGCGGCACCTTCTTCGTGTGTTTGCCGGGCATGACCCCCTCTTGCTTTGTAGCAAAAATGGCCTCTCATGCCATATTTCAATATAATGTTTTGGCGATTGATGACGCACACAACACTTGGACTAATGTGATTGTTAAGATGACTATTCTCAGGCTTTTAGGTTCAAGTGATGACAAAGAGAAGAGAGGCGTAGCAAGGCCCGAAGGGCCACCCCTACGGTCCAAGGGACAAGATTTGAGGCATTTTGCTATCATCGGTTAAACCGACGTAGGGCAAAATGAACTCACCGGTGCAATCACAGAGAACGTCTGCGGGCTAGGGTTTTACACCGGTTGAACTGACGCTATAGAAGTTATATACGTCGGTGCATTGGCAGATGAAGACCGAGGAAAATACCTACACCGGTTGAACCGACGATGCATCGGTCAATTGCATCGGTTCAGTTGTCCAGAGAGGTGGTTTTTTGGAGGAACGTGAAGAAGTTACACTCATCGGTTAAACCGACGCTAATATTCCATACACCGGTTGATTACATCGGTTAAACCGGTGATACACCGGTTGATTGATAACGGCTAGTTTTTCAAGTAGCAGTTTACATACACCGATTGAACCGATGATGGCTTTTGGGGTACGTCGGATTAACAGGCGTTAAGCACATTTCGGGCAGCTTTTCTCCAACGGCTATATTTGCTTGTGCTGCCTATATATACCCCCAAGGCCGGGTCATTTGAGAGTTGCTGGAGTTCAAGGAAGTATACAAGAGCTAAAGATCATCTCCAACCACCATAGAGCTTCATTGTACATCATACAGGCTTAAGCACACTTGTTAGAGTGCTTAGTGCTTGTTTAGGCTTAGTTCTTGAGAGAACTAGCTTGAGAGAAAGCCTTGCTGCAGCAAGCACCTTGTGTACTCGTCGTGTGACTCTCCGACTTGGTGTGGAGTGGCAACGACACTTTGTGCGGGGAAGGAGGCCCCTACTTGGTGTTAAAGCTCCAAGATAGTGAAGACGGTGCCGTGGTGACGCTTCGAGATAGACGGTGGCGGTGACCTCGTCTTTGTGACTTGGCGTCACTTAGCCTTTGCTTGTCGGGAGCCTTGGAGGCGTGGCAAGACGGTGATCAAGCGAAGAGACTCGGCATCACACTTGTTCGTGTTGGACAAGTGGCCGTGGACGTAGGGAGGGACTTTGGTGTCCTAACCGAACCACGTTAAATCGTGTGTCTTGGTGTCTTCACAGGAGTTTGCATATCCTCTCCCTTACCGCTTTACTTACCGCATTACGTTTCCGCATTTACTCTTTCTTGCTTACCTTTACTTTCCTAGTTAGTTTGATTAGGATTGGCTATAGGTTGCAAGTCTTTTGGGGTAAGTAGAGGGTAGCATAGATAAACCTTAGTCATAACTAGCATGTGTAGGACGTGTTAGGTTTATCTTATGCAATTAGATTGAGCCCTAGATTAAAAAGCGATTAGCGACCCTATTCACCCCCTCCCCCTCTAAGGTCGGACACCCCGGTGATCCTTACAGGCTTGTATGCTTGGTCGAGCCTAGAAAACTTTGGCTCTTCTTCTTCTTCTTCGGCATTTGCAGCTTCGATTGTGTGGACATTCTTTGTTGTGAAGGTTGCATTGTCTTCGCACCATCTGGCTTCCTCCTGGTTGCCGAGGATCGTGATGACCCCCCCCCCCCCATGGTTGGCATCTTCATGCAGAGATATGCCTGGTGGATGACTGCCGCAAACTTGATGGTGGTGTTGCGGCCGAAGATGGCATTGCACGGGTAGTTGATGTCTACCACGTTGAAGGTTATGAGCTCTGTCCTCTAGGTGTTCCCTTCGCCGAAGGTCATGTTTAGTTCGATTTTATCGATGGCCTCGATTTTCTTTCTGCCGAAACCGATGAGGGGGTACTGGGACTTGTGCAGGCTTTGCTCCGTCAGCCCCATCTTGACGAAGCACTGCCAGGTGATAATATCTGCAGAACTGCGATTGTCAACGAGGATGCGACCAACGTCGTTTCCTGCGAAGTGTACAGAGTTTTGGCCGATGTTGGCCTAGATGACGAGGGGGTCGTTATGTGGGTAGTGTTGAAGCCTGAGGTCAGCTTCGGAGAATGTGATTGGGAAATGGGACCAAGGGGTACGAAAGTGCTTGCCTTCGCACACATGTGAGACTGTGCGGAGGTATTCTTTCCTCTGCCTCTTCGTCTCGTGTACAGGCTCGTTCGATCCATCGGAGATGGCATTAATGACATTTACCATGCCTCCAGCGGGATCGCTGGCTCTTTCTGGGACTTGACCTGGCTCTAGCTTCGGAGGTGGGGGGAGGTAGGTGGGGGTTTGTGCTACAGGTGGTTGTTGCCATGCTTGCTGTGGCGCCGAAGGTGTGGGAGTTTGTGGGAGTTGGGTGCCGACGGGGCTGGTAGGGCTGGGGGTGTGTATGTGGGGTTGTAGTGGAAGGTTGGGAAGGATGGGGAGAGTGTGGGGTACGCCGAAGTCCAATGAGGTTGTTGCGAAGGCTGCCACTGGGTGGGTGGGGGAAGGCCTCGCAGTTGGTTGTTGTGGGTGGTGTAGTTAACGGGCTTCGGCGGCTGGTTGTTGCTTTGGTCGAATTCGTCTTTCTTTTCCTTGACAAGTGGGCATTCGCTTGTCCAGTGCCCCTTGTCCTTGCTGTGGATGCAGCAGTATGGAATTTTCTGCCTTCGGTCGGTGTTGTCTCCGCGGCCGCGGTTAGTGTTGCTTCGGTCGCTTTTCCCTCCTCTATTGTTTTGAGGCCGGGATGCGGCCTCGCTCTTTCGCGGTTTCGGGCCCGCTGGTCATTCATCTCTTCGATTCTTCGCATTTTCCCCTTGTTAGAAATGCAATATTCTTGCATTATCTCAAAGAGCTTGTCGATGGTCTTCGGCTTGCAGCACTCGAGGTACTCTCCGCATGGCCCAAGGCTCAATCCCGCGACTGCGGCTTCGATGATTGGTTTCTCAGCCACCTCCGGAGCCCTTGCGCAAAGCCTGATGAGGCGATGGAGGTACTCTTGGAGGCTGGAAATTCCTTGCTTCAGATTGTGGTAGTTGCAAGATGTGATTTCATCGGGCTTTGGAGCCAGGAATGTGGCAGACAGATCCGCTCGCAACTGGTCCCTTGCGCGGATGTGGCCATTTGGGAGGTTTGAGTACCAGTGCTGCACGAGGCCCCTCAGTGAAAGAATGAGGGCTTTGACCTTGCAGGCGGCGCCTCCTCCGGTGGCTTCGACTGCGGCTTCGTATTTGAGAAAAAACTCTCGCGGGTCGGAGTCTCCGTCGTACTGCGGGAGAATTGCCGAATTGAAGCGAGGCGGCCACTGGAGCTCTTCGAATTCCACAGAGAGAGGGGTGCCGAGGCCTCCGCGGTTCTGCCGATGCTGCTGTTGCAACATTCTGTAGTCGCCTTCTTCTTCGTCAGAGTACCCTTCTTCCTCGATGATGATGGGTCTTAGGCGAAGCCTGATGGGCTGCGGGGCATGCGGTGCGACGGACGCTGGCTCTGGGCGAGGGGCCTGATCTTGTTGTAGTATCGCCATGCACTCGTGGATTTGTTGTCGCATAGCCATGCAGCGAAGCTCTTCCTCCTTGATCTTGCTGAGCTGCTCTTCCAACTCTTCGGTGGTGAGTGCCCTTTGTTTGCCCTTCGATCTTGTCGTCACTGCTGCGGTTGATGGACTGGCCTGGGTTGCTGCTTGCCGAGTTTGGCATGACCGCTCTGCGAGGCGCGCGTCAATTCTTCACATGGCTTGGATGTCTTCGCTTGCGATGCACATGTCGAGGAGTTCAACCTCGAACTCCCCGTCAGCGAGGTCATCGACCGAAGTGTCTTTGCTGTTGTCTTTGCGGTTGTTGGTGCTAGCGGCGTTGGTTGGAACGATGGCGTTGCCCGCCGATGCCCGGGCCTCCGTCGAGGCGGTTGGGGGGGCTCCGTTGAAGTGCTCGTGTTGGTCTTCTTCTTCGCTGCCATGTGGTCATGTCGGAACGAACCGCGGGTGGGCGCCAAAACTATTGGTGTATCGGAGCGAAGGAGTATCACAATAGCTCGAGTCCTGGAGGGCGAGGTCTCCTAAGTGAACAGCGCCAAAGACAGTGGCATGAAAATTAAAGCACGAGTAATAACTCCTTGTATTCAATGTCCCATCAACCACAGTTACACGGGTATTTATAGCCGGCGGCTCAACTACCCGTTGGTGTAGATTCCCCGTAATACCCCCTAACTGCTAGATTCCGAGAATATTCAGCGGGTATTTAGGTAATATTACAATGATGACAGCGGTAGTGGGCGACAGCTGGAATGGCAAGTGGGTCTCTCCGCGGATTCCCGCGATCTTCGCCATCCTACTTCGCTCCGGACCTTCGCACTCGGCCTCCGGCGCTCCTGATGTCCTCACATCCTTTGGTCGTGCATCTTTGGTTACGTGCCTTCGACGCCACGTCTCGGCCCGCACCGTGTCCTATAGAGGGTCCCCCTTCGGATCATCGGGGCTTCGCTGAGAGGCTTCGCCCCCCAGCTTCGCTCTGAGCCTTTGGGCTTCGGTCCTTCGGGCGTCACACCTTCGCCTGTCGTCCGAAGGTGACTCCTCTTCGGGGCTTCGCTGAGAGGCTTCGCCTCCCGGCTTCGCGGACCAGCTTCGCTCTGACCCTTCAGGCTTCGGTCCTTCGGGCATCGCACCTTCGCCTGTCGTCCGAAGGTGGCTCCCCCAACAGCTAGATGATCAAGGACACTAAGTAACAGTGCTTTAGGATCACCTTCCCACTGCAATTGTCGCAATCAGAATATTTGGGTAGGGAAAGGGCTACGAGTTCATCTACGTTTCTCTCCCCGCTACGGGGAAAGGTCACCACGGCCATCTTGCTCCCATTAGCTCCGCCCCCTGCCGTAGAATCTGCGAGCAGTAATGAACACATGATTGAATGTGGCAGGCAGTGCCAAACCATGAATTCCACCAGAATGGGTGTGGAGAACTGAGGATTATATTTATATTAGACTAGCAATCAATAGAACCAACACCATGGATGATTGAATGAAGTTTGGTATCTACGCAAAAACAGTAGTAATCTTTTTCTCGAAAACCATAGTTGACAAATCTTGAAAACAGAGTACACGATCCGTCTCAAAGGTAATGGTGCTTCAGGATTACCCTTGCACCGCCATTTCCCCAAGCAGAGCATGCAGAAAGCAACCGTTTGTACTAAGAGATCACAAAAAATTAAGTACACCTCACTATGTTGGTTTGTCTCTGAGTCCGGTATGGTGTCCCCCACACTGCTCGCGCAGACATAGCATGGTTGTTTGTTTTGCTCCAAGTTCTCACCACAAGATACTATGGTACTTGTGGGCAACCCGTTACATTCTTGCATCCATCCAATTCAAGGCAACTGATAGATGGCTTGGACAAAGACGGAATTAGCTTTCCCCAATTCTTTCTCTATTTATATGACGTAAGTCATCAACAATTTGGCCTACAGTCATTCATATATCATTGTTCTTTCTTCGCATCTGTCTCACCTTTCTGTTAATCTTAACCAGATGAACTTTTGTGTGACGGAAGTAGAGAACATGTGTGATGGCCTCTTCAAGAATCATGGACTGGGCGTGCCGGAACCAGGGTTTACAAATCCGACCGGTCCAGTCAAACCGGCGGGCTCCGGTTCCGGTATACCGGACCGATTTGATCGGAAACCGGTCCAAATCGGTTGGATTCAAATTTGAATTAAAAAACCCCAGTGCTACCGGTTTTAACCGGTTTACTGGCCGGTATGACCGGTTTACCGTCCGGTTTGACCGGTTTATCAAATGGGCCGTCCTATTTTTTTTTTCTTTTTTGGTTTAACTTCAAATGCCCGAAAAATATATTAAATGAACGAACTTTTGAGAAAATTTGACACCATTATATTCGTCGCACCTTGAAATATTTTTATGAATTTTTTGGGAATTTTCATTTTTTTTAATTCAAATTTAAATTTTAAATTTAGACCGGTTTGATACCGGCCCAAACCGAAACCAGGCCGGACCAGTTTGACTGGTAACCGGTCAAACCAGACCGATTTCCACCGGTTTTGTTAACCCTGGCCGGAACAAGATTCACTGACAATACTGCTATAGACGAATTGAATAATGAGGTCGGTTGAGGATCCAGCAAGGCTGCCAACTCAAGCCATTCTGATGAGACTCGCACAAACTCTAGCCCAAGCCCACAGAAAGCTCCATGGAGAAGACGAGCAGTCTACTGATGGACCCAAGTATTCCGGCCCAACCCGTCACTTACCTGCAGCACTCGTAATATCTGGTCGCTACGAACAAAGCACTCGATCTAGCAATGGCAAAATCGGATAGGTTTTTTTTTGCGAGAAAAATCGGATAGGTTTATACTCGATAGGTTATTACTCAGTTAGGGTACACATTTTGAATCAACTCTTAACCCATAGATGTTTTAATGGGCAAGAAGTTTTACCTATTGGATTTATGGGTACGGATTTGTTCATAGAGTACTCAAACCTGTAAATCTGTAGGTTTTTTAAACCTGTTGCAACCTAGTGCATACATCGTTTTACTGTAAACTTATAGCAAAATTGATGTTAATATTAATACCATCATTTTATTATCAACTTGTAACACACTTGATTTTAATACCACCATTTTATTATGAACTTATAACAAACTTGTTAATACCATTACCACTTGTGAATTACTAAACTTGTTACATATAATTTTATTCCCTCTAGTATCTTTATACAATAAATATAAACTTACTACTCATTCTATATCTATGCAAACTATGACTTGCTGCTTTAGATAAATCTATTGTCTCTCTTAGTTGTTTAAATTGAAGCATAGTTGATAATGAGAAGAATATGCAAGTATTGATCAATGACAAGCTTCTATCGTAGCACGGGTCACTATTCGCCTATACGGCCGTTTACACCATTTACACGGCGTGTAAATGCTACTCGATGGGTAGCCGTGTAGGCCGATTAGCCGTGTAAAGCTGTATAAAATCATTTTGACCGTTTGTAAGGCCATTTAAACGGCCGTGTATTCCGACTATTTGCTACATGATGGGTGATTGACTGTTCACCGTTTAACATTTAGGCTAACATTGGCACAGGTGCAACCAATGTGTAAAGGAATGTTCTTGATCATGGATGACCCATGGGTACCTGTTAACCTGACAGGTTTGAGTTTGAGCAAAATTTTATATCCATTACGGGTATGGATTTTTTAATGTGTATAAATAATTTTCGCAGGCCTGGGGTTGTGATGGCAAAAACCCAGCTGGTTTGTGCCCGTTGACATTCCATCCCTGCCCCTGAAGCGGGAGAAAGAACTTCATATGCCTGCTCGTATACACAAGCAGCACTAGTACTCTGTCTCCGGCTGACGGGATGCAGCGGGCGTCGGTGCATCTCATTTCCACTGTTAGTACAAGCAGTGACTTGTTCTTGAGTTGCTCAAGCATCAATTCCAAAAAGATTGCAAGCTAGATGAGGACACTAAGTAACAGTGCTTTAGGATCACCTTCCCACTGCAATTGTCGCAATCAGAATATTTGGGAAGGGAAAGGGCTACGAGTTCATCTACGTTTCTCTCCCCGCTACTGGGAAAGGTCACCACGGCCATCTTGCCCCTGTTCCTCTGGTTCCGCCCCCTGCCTGCGCCCTTATTTCACGAGTGCAAAAAACGTGAGATTATGCTGTAGCCACTGTAGGATTTGCGAGCAGTAATGAACACATGACTGAATGTGGCAGGCAGGGCCAAACCATGAATTTCACCAGAATGGGTGTGGGGAATTGAGGATTATATTAGACTGGCAATCAATAGAACCAAACACACCACACCATGGATGATTGAATATTTGAATGAAGTCTGGTATCTACGCAAAAGCAGTAGTAATCTTTTTCTCAAAAACCATAGTTGACAAATTTTCACCTTATGTTTCAACTTCCATATACAAATCTTAAAAGCAGCAGCACATGGGGTTGTATACTTGTTCTCTCACTGTATACTTGTTCTCTCACTTCTCCTAGCTGCTCAAACTAGCTTAAGGCCCCTTCATGAACTTCAGCAATGGAACTATCACATCAATTAATTGCATTTCCTTTCTTGATAATAGGGTAAAGATACAATGTCTGGTCTTATGTAACTTACAAAGGTTCTCCCTACAACTTATGAGCCACTGAGTCAGGCTACGATTAACACTAAATCTAGAAAAGTAGACAGCAGGACAACATTGCACTTCGGGGTCGGACGTATGCTACCATTGCCTAAAGCTGGACATTCAGAAGGCCATGTTCATGTTCACACATTCTTCTTTCACCTGAGCGAAGAGTTCTGAGTTCAGATACCTCTCCTCGCCACTGGAAAACATCGTCACAATCATCTTGCCCTTGTTCTCCTCTCTTGCCGCAACCTGCAAAGTAGTACACAGATCAGATGACCATGCAACAAGCAGGTATAGATGACTACAGGACTTGCACTAAAAAGAAGATTAAAGAGCATGCCTTTAAGCAGGCGGCTGCATTTGCCCCTGAAGATATGCCAACGAGCAATCCTTCTTCCCTTGCCAACCTTCTTGCCATGTCCATGGCTTCTTGGTCAGTTACTGTTACGATTTCATCTATTTGTGATTTGTCTAGTATTTCTGGGACAAAACCAGGCCCTATCCCTTGAATTTTATGATATGCTGGCGCACCACCTGCAAGATAAAGATAAAGATCATTGTTCACTAAGATAAAGATCTTGCTCACTAAGATAAAGATCTTGCTCACTAAGATAAAGATCTTGCTCACCACCAGGCCCTATCCCTTGAATTACACGAAGATAAAGATCTTGCTCACTAAGCAGGGCAAAAAACAAAAGACATGCCAGAGCATGGAATGTCGACATAGATAGGGGTCATAACATGTCTCACCTGAAATTACCGCACTTTCAGCCGGTTCAACACAGATTAGCTTTACAGATGGATTCTTTATCTTCAGATACCTCCTTGTTCGCCAAAGGATGCTAGCCCAGTTGGTTAGTCACTCCGGTGGCACCCCTCAGGTCCTGAGTTCGACTTCCGGTGGGAGCGAATTTCAGGCTGAGGGTAAAAAAAATCCCCTCGCTGGCCCAGTGTGCCAAAGCACTGGTTGTGAGACGGCCCAGGTCGGCCTGAGGACCCTTACATGGCCCAGGCACAGTTCCCAGGGGTTACGTCTCCCAGTGTCAGGGCGGGGCCAGGGTTCGGGGATTTTCTCGGTCGGGGAAGCCGATGCTTCTTCTTAAGTTAATACCGGTGGGGCGGTCTTTCCCCACCCGGCCGAGTTTTTAGATACCTCCCTGTTCCTGTTAAGGTGCCCCCTGAACCAGACGCAGCAACAAATATGTCCACTTTGCCTTCTGTATCTTTCCAAATCTCAGGTCGTATTGATAAATTTTCATCCAGAAAAGGAGTTTCAGGAATAAAGTAATAATTTACTGACATCCATTTTCTAATCTAGAGTTGGTACTTCGTAGACACTTTCATGGAAACGTGTATTCATGTAAAAGTCAGCACGACCTTGACTCCATGAAAGAGTTGGTATTACACCATGCTTTTATTAATTTCAGAAGTTTTTTTTCAGAGAATACTTATTTCAGAAGTTCATGTTTTCCTCACAACTCTTAGGATGCAATTGATTACAGTGCAAAATACTAAAATAGCATGGTTCCAGGAAGAATCAAACATCTAACATTATTTCAACAATACTACTATCACATCCAATTTACTTTGAAGAGATCATGTTACCAGTCCATCTGAAATGTGCATCAGGATTCGCAGGATTAGTGAACTGGTCTATAACATAAACATTTTCAATTTCATTCTTCAGCTGTTCTACTCTATCAAGTAACCCCTTGAATCCATTAATTGCAGGATCTGCAGGAGACAAGTAGGTTCCCATCACAGAGAGTTACTCAAGTGGTATGACGGACATGGTGCATAGCTTCTTACCAACTAATATCACTTCAACTCCAAGGTATCTCAACAGTATCTGCTTATCTATTGCGATTTTTGCTGGCATGACAGCAATGAACTTATAGCCTTTCTGAACAGCAACAAATGCCACACCAATACCGAGATTACCACTCGTGACCGCCACTAGTGTTGTTATTCCAGGTGAGATCAGGCTTTTCTCCTCTGCATCTTCAATCAACCTGCAAATTTAGAATTCCTAAAATGTTAGGAAAATGGTTTACTGATCTGAGTTGTATTTATGTGCAAACTAACAAACAGTTTTGTGTTGTATTGAATAAAAAGAAATATACATTAAGGAAGGACTCAGGCCTCATATATACCAGTTATCATGTGTCATTACCGGTCATTTCAAATCTATTATATTATTAAAGGAGTGTTAAAAGAAGCCATCACGTTTGCCGAGAGGGTCTAGAAATTCCCACATTAATCTAAAAAAGAGAAGAATTTGCACTGTTGGATTTAATGAAGATCTAACGGTTCAAACTAACTCAAGAGTTCATATCAAATACGATTAATAAATAGCTAATTTCGGATTTAAAAAATTAAGGAAAATTAAGACATGGCAAAGAGTCCATGCTGAATACTATTAGTAAATAGTTTAATTCGGAATTAAAAAAAATAAGGAAATTAGGGCTTAATCAAAGAGTCCATGTTGAATACAATTACTAAATAGGAAAATTCTGAATTATCAAATTAAAAAAAATAGCATTACCACTATATAAAAATTAATATTAGCTGAATAGCTAAATTTAAAATTAAAAGTATAAATTCTATTATATTATTAAGGGAGTGTTAAAACAAGCCACCACGTTCGTCGAGAGGGTCTAGAAATTCCTACGTTATTCTATGACTGTCCAACTGCTGTCAGTTGACTAATTTTTTAGTATGTCATATTGTTAGTACCTGTTAAAAGTTTTGCAAACGGATTATGCGTTATGTACGATTGAAGAAGAGGGGGGCATGGATAATACGTGAGCTTGATGGAAAAACATATGTTTTAGAATTAATCTGGACTGTTAATACCTCTTTGCAAAGAGATAATGTTGACTTGAATTCCTAGCAACTACTGGTAGCTAGCAGCACGGTGGTCGCAGGCAACAGGCTGGCAAAGGGAGCCTCCGACGCGATGTGCCCCCGGTATCGTGGCACTGCCCCGACGTGAAGGGATGTCGAAGATGGATGTACGGACGATTTCGTGATGATGATGGAGTAAAGAAACGCGATGAGATGTCAAATACGATTAATAAATAGCTAATTTCGAATTTAAAAAATTAATAAAAAAGGACATGACAAAGAGTACATACCAAATACGATTAGTAAATATAGCTTAATTTGGAATTAAAAAAATAAGAAAATTAGAACTTAACCAAAGAGTCTATGTTGAATACAATTACTAAATAGGCAAATTCGGAATTATAAAATTAAAAAAATTAGCATTGGCACACGACAAAAAAATTATTATTAGCCAAATAGCTAAATTAAAAATTAAAAGTATAAAAAAATTGGCATCAAATATGATTAATAAATAGATAAATGCAAGAACTAGAATAAAAAAATTATTGTTGACGTGTGTAGTGATTATGAATCATATTAAGAAGAAAAATAGCTAAATAAATAGTATCAAATGCAATAATAAAAATCCAAGTTTGAGTTTCATGGCAAATAAAGTTAATAAATACTCCAAATTAACGAAGATCTAAATAGTATTTGTGTATAGGATTTACACCATTCGATTTAATGAAGATCTAACGATCTAAATTGGACAAAAGAGTCCATGTCCAATTTAATGAGATATAATATTTTAAACTACCAAAAAGTGTCTGTATCCAATTAAAGTTAAATACAGGGTCCGCATGACATAAAAACTCATGTTACCATCTATGTCTCGCATTAACCTTCCTTAAAGATGCCAAAAAAAATGGCAGCAGCATAAGCGTGACAACACGACCATAGTTGTATTGTATTGGTACTATTGAAAGAGATAATTGCTTTGAAAAATCTTTAGAACGCCCTGCACTACGACGCGACCATAGTCTTTATCCGAGATTCCGAATCACAAATTTTTGAGTCTCAAGAACGTCCTGCAGTACATGCAGCTGCATGAAGCACACTGGATTCTACTCAAAATCATTGCCGAACTCAATCAATCTATTTCTTCTGGAGCAACCAAACGTCAAGATAGGGACGAAAAAATAATGATGATGCGCATAGTTTCACATATTGCAATCTATTGCAAGACCATTGGCACCTTATGATTGTAAGTGTGGGCCAATGAATACACAGACGAATTAATGTGAGAGAAATATCCGCTAAAGAACCAATGCTTTCTCCAAACAAGAATTATCATCATAAATATTGTATATTCTTGAACAACTTTAGTTATACAAACTAATCTGATGGTGGTCAACAAAGAATTATGATTCTATGGGCATATAAATAGTTCCATACAAGTAATAATCACTGGGATAAAGGGTAAAGCACCGAAACCTACAAATAAATGTGACTATTATTAGCTCAATCTAAATAGATGCATGGGAAAAATCAGGGAGTTAGTCATGTGAGGAATCAAATAGCATAGATAATTATTAACATTATTATCCCCATCTAATCTTCTATAAGTACACATTAGGCATGGAACACAAATGTGATCGATACCTCTAAAGAAGTATAGAGAAAGAGAAGAGAAAAAGATAAAGAAGCATCAAGATTGAACGGGTAAGGAAGTAGAAAAAGGAGAATAGAAAAAGAAGGTTGGAAAAATGAGAAAATGAGGGCAAAAGAATAGGACAAAAGTGAATTTATTGGTTTAGTCTATAAATAATATCATTAGAATGAGAAAAATATTAAATTATAGCCATGTCATGTTGGACATTTGACATCTTTCATATATTCATGAAAAAATAGAAGAAGCGCGAACGGTTTTCAAAACAGCTCTATATCCATAAAAAAAGCTGCTCCATCAAAGAAGCCGCGACTGAAATTATTTTAGCCACAGATATAGGCCTGAAGCCCTGCTAATCTATCTCAAAGTTGATTGCCTACAGTACAAAATCAAATGATTCAAACAAATGTACGTTGTCGATGCTCCTCTTCGCTCAGAAAAAAAAAACCTGAGGCACAATACTAAACAGGAAACTTCTCCATTAGATGCATCAGATGCGATACACACTAATCGATTTCAAATATACCGAGGAACAAAATAGAAGACAGAGAAATCAATAAAAATTGCTAGAGAAAATGAAAAATAAAGAAAAGAGTTAGAAACAACAACAAAGATATATATGGAACTATCTATCACCGAGATGACAAAACTCTAAAGTAGACCAATATATGCAGTCATATGGGCTAAAAACAAATAAATTGTGCAGTAACCAAAGTGGGAAAATAATAATAGGTTCGGTTAAATAAAAAATTTAAAACATATATGCATTAACATAGCACGCATATATATAAGTTTTGCATAATATTTATTTACCAAAGCCAGCAGGAGGCCTCAACTTATTTTTTAACATAACTTTTTTTTTGTCTAATCCATGATCATTTTTATTTCGCTCCGATGATGAGTCAGGTCTAGATCTGCTAGATGCTACTTAAGTGCTCTAACAACTATACTAGATATATTTTCGCTAAATATTAATCAAAATATTGCAAGATACAAATCGAACTCCAACATCTAAGTTACAGATTATTGGCAAACATAACTATCAAATACATATAAATATATTTCATAATTATAAAAAACTTTATATGAATACAATTATGTACAATTTGCTCCGTATTCAAGGTGATCCAAAATTGAATTCAATCCTCAAATTTAGATTTTGCAGGTTTAAGTACTAAAATATGCAACTATAATATAGAATAAAGCAACATAAAAAGTGATGATTGATATGAACTCATGTGCATAGAAAGTTGCAAGTAGTATAATATTCAACAAAAGCAAACGAGAGGTAAATAAATTATAAAATACATCTCTTCTATCAATGTAAATATTTTTAAAGAATTAAATAAAAAACTAGCTACCCGCGCTATTAGCACGGGCCACCTTGCTAGTTATTAACATTTTTCTGCTACTTCAACTATAGTATTTAAACAACCCTGGTTGAAAGCTATACATCATATAAATGAGACAAGTGCCAGAACCAAACAGACATGAGATAAGATAACAGTTCACAAGTTTTTACGACACACTGACACTTTTGATATCCTAAAATAGCTCCACCGTGTTGCATCTGAATTATTGCATGAACAATATGTTGTGTCATCTGAAGAAGTAGAGCAGTCACCTGAGAGCACTTCGATCCTTGACAGAGGAAAGGGGCTGGTACGGCTCAATCTTCCCAATCAGCCGAGCATTTATGCCATCCTTCTTGGCAATATTTTTCATTTCTATCAGCGGCGTCCAACCGATAAGCTGAAACACAGATAGTTTACTCAAAACAAAATGCAGCAAGCATCAACAGCAAAAAAAAATAACAGACTTCACAACACTTTCATGTATTCCTATAAAGAATGATATGGCATGAAGGGAATTTATCCACCTGTGTGATGTTGGCTGCAATGCACTCCCCCTGGGAGGAGAGCAAAGATGGTATCCCTTTCCTTCCTTCCAGCATCTCCATTTATGTGCTACTTAATTTACAAAAAAGCCAACTAGAACTAGAAACTTCAAATCTTTTGAACAAATGGACGGGTACAAGCGCGGAGGGGTTCCAATGCTGTTATATATACATGTGCCTGGTAGGTTACAAGTTACAACAAAGATGTGGAAACAGACCAGGGTAGTATCCATGAAGCTTCCCTTCCAGCCAATCTTTCAAAAGTTTTGTTGTCACATGACGTTTTTAAATCAAAACTAAAAGCATGTCGACATGTCAAACAATGTGCACATGACATGAAAGGGAAATTATGTCAAGTATAGAAGCCACTAGATGACTGGAACTTCGGACCGCATCAATTCTTAAAAATGTTTGCTACTTGGAGTGCAAGCCACTCAAATCGTGCTGCCCAGATGGCGAGAAGGAAGATTGTCAGTTTGCCATAACATCCAACAAATATCCCAGATTTAGAGGATTGCCAGTTTGCCACAACCTGCAACAAATACTCCAGATTTAGAGCAGTCGCTGTGAAAGTCTCAGAGATGAGATATGCACAATTTCAACCATACCATGGACATGGGTGTCTAAGAAAATGGCATAGTAACGCAACGCCATTGCTGGACTATGCAAGCATTAAATCTTTTGGCACTCAGAAATTTCATAAGGTTTGATATCAGCAAGAAGCCAAAATCTCTTGGTACCTCGGGGCTTGGGACTCGATAACATGCCCCCAATATTGGCCTTGTTTAGTTCGCGGTCACTATTCTTAGCGCACTCAAGTCGAGAAAAAAATCTTTCATGCATTAAGTCCAGAATGAAATCTATTTGCAAAATCTTTTCAGGAATGGGTGTAACTTTTTGCGACGAATTTAATGATAATAATTAATCGATGATTGGCTACAATGATGCTACAGTAACCATCTTCTAATTACGCGGTCAAAAACCTTATTGGATTCTTAGGGTTCCTAGCGCAGGGATTCTGGAGTTGGTTTTGTAAACTGACTTAGTTTGACACCGTAATTAGCGATTAAACTTAGCTACAGTTCCTAGCTCTAGGGACCGGCCATTCTCCACTCGGTAGCTCTCTGGAGGGAGACCATAAACGAGAATCAGCCTTGGACCATGTATCTGCGCTTGAGTCCTGATCCCAGCCCAGGCATGCATCTTGGAACAAAGGAGACTGCGAAATCCAGTTCCAAGATTGGCGCGAGATTAATCGCCAGATTGTCGGACGCGTGGGAGCTGCCGGAGAGGAGTCTGCGGAGTGTCAGGCGGGAGGCGAGACGGCACTCGCCGGCGGTAGAGGAGCCGTCGCGGCTAGGAATGCGCAGGGGGACCGAGCCGCCGTCGGAGCCGGAGTTGAGGGTGGAAAGGAACTGGACCCCGGCAAGGGAATATCATGTCCCTGATGAGTGGGCCCCAGTGAGTGACAGTGGATGGTCATTTTCCCATTTACCCCTACCTGTTCTCCCCTTTTACATCGACGCCGTCGTCGTCTCTGGCTCCCCGCCACACCGGCGACGGCGGTTTCGGCCTCGTCCGCCGCGTCCGTTGCCACATGTCGGCGGTAGCATCGGCTAGAGCCATCCCAAGAGGCGGTGAAGGAGGAGCGCCTTCGTCGTCGCCGCTTGTAAGCATCTAGGCCCTCAAGGTATGTTTCGGTGATTAATGACAACCATTTATGTGACTAATGAGTTTGTGCCGCTTAATGAATCATTATCGCTCATTTGGTCATATATCAAAAGATGCCCCTCAATTTCATTATTAAAAAAAAAGCGATCTCGGTATTCAACTCAAGATTATAACAAGACTAAGGATCTTTCTAGTACTAAGTGTCACAAGGTTGAGAAGGACACTTAGATTAGTATAGGTTTTATAGTTTTGTAGTGATCGCACTATTAAGAGGGGTTAAGGCCAAGTAACTTGAGCATGGACATGGTCATTTGAAAATGGATGCACAATATGGTCACTCAGGTTCCTAGAAGTTCAAATAAGTGGTTTTCAACTTATATCTCAAGAATATTTGGATTTCATTCAAGACTCAAATCAGAAAAGGCAAAATCAGAAAAAGTCTTTAACACCGGTTTAACCGATGCTTTCATTTTTCTATACGTCGGTTAAACGAAGTCAGTAGAGTCTGGACAAGTCAATACACCGGTTAAACCGACGTGTTTGAATTTAACGTCGGTGCATTAGTCCAGAGTTGGTTTTTCCAGGGTGTTTCAAGGTTCTATACACCGGTTAAACCGATGCTATTTGAATTAAGACGTCGGTGCAATTGACCAGTGAGATGGTTTTTCCAGGAATTTCTGAAGTTGTACTCACCGGTTAAACCGACGATGGTTTTGAGTTAACGTCGGTGCAGTTGTCCAGAGACTTGATTTTTCAGTTGATCAGTGGACAACTACACTCACCGGTTAAACCGATGATATGTCGGTTAATCTGCCCAAGTTGTAACGGCTAGTTTTCAGAAGAGCCAGTTTACATTCATCGGTTGAATCGACGATGACTTTTGGGGGGACGTCGGATTAACCGGCGCTACGCAGTTTTCTGACAGCTTTTTCTCCAACGACTCTATCCATGTGAGCTGCCTATATATACCCCTCCAATGGGTCATTTTACCACTCTTGATACCAGGCAACATCCATACATTCATTCTATAGTCAAGAGCCACCTTGAGCTTCATCTTCCATTAAATTGATCATTCAATCATTCAACTCCTCTATCCCGAGTCAAGAACAGCAAGAAAACAAGTGAGCTGAATGGCTCGGGCGGGGGGAGAGGGAAGGGGATAAGGGGCCCAAGGCCTTTTGTCCCGGTTGGAGACACCAACCGGGACAAAATGGGTGCCTTTTGTCCCGGTTGGTGGTTCCAACCGGGACAAAAGGCTACGCGGACAAAAGGCCCGTGTAGCCTTTTGTCCCGGTTGGAACCACCAACCGGGACAAAAGGCACCCATTTTGTCCCGGTTGGTGTCTCCAACCGGGACAAAAGGCCCCCGTCCCCCGCTGGCCCGGCTAGCCGTTGGACCCGGGACAAAAGCCACCTATTGTCCCGGGCCCAAAGGCTGCCGGGACAAATGGCCAGGAACAAAGACCTGTTTTGTAGTAGTGTTGTGTGCATCCGTTCTTGGTGATCGGTTCTTGCTCAAGTGAAGGCCCTAGCTTGGTACTCTTGGTGATTGGCATCACCTAGGCGATCTTGGTGATTGAGGTGTTTCTCGCGGAGCTTGCCAAGGATTGTGGGAGCCCGGAGAAGAAGATTGTACGTGGCTTGATCTCCACCACGCCGGGATGGTGAACGGAGACTCTTAGTGAGCACCCACGTCTCGGTGACATGGGAGGTGACAAAACTCTTTGTGAGTGTCACAACGTGGATTAGGGGTGTGTGCCAACACATCGATACCACGGGAAAAAATCTGGTCGTCTCTTGTCCACTCTCTTTATTCAAGCATTTTCTTTCATGCAATTTACTCATGTGCTTGACTTAGAGATCATAACTTAGCTCTACCTTGCTAGGCTTTTCTTCTCGTTATATCTCTCATAGCTTGTGTAGGTAGCTTAGTTATCCGGTTGGTGAATTAGTATCTTACTAGCATTGCATAGGTTAAGGTTGTTTTATTGTGTTTTAGAAATTGAAAATGGCCCAATTCACCCCCCTCTTGATCCATCGATCCTTTCACCGCTGCTACCGCCGCCGTATATGTAGTTAGAGAGAACTAATGATATTATATATACACGACCAACTTGCAGCAGAACCATCAACACATGAACGCCTGAAAAAGCAAAAGCAATATGCCCATATATTAACATTATTCGTGTGAGCTTATATGGAATCAAGGAAAATGCTATTATTTCTAGCTCGCAAGATGGCTACAAACACTGGATAGCATGTATACAGCTAAAATAATAGGAACCAGTACATACACATCATATATACATGCAAGAAATTAGAGAAAAAACAATTTTGCATTAGAGCAAACCTATTAGGTGGGCCTATAATCGATATGATGATTCTGCATCATTTAAAGAGGAAAAGACGGAAGAAAAGGGAGAAAGGGAGAGGGGAGAAAACTAAAGTGAGAATGTGCATACTCAGTACTCATACTGCAAGAAAGAGATATTTGTTTCTTCAAATTAATGTTCTGTTTTCAAATGTTCTGTTTTCAAGAGCACTTTAATTAACGAGTGCATACTCTGTTAATGTTTTGAGAGTGTAGCATGATGGAACACATATTATTAACATCAACAAAGTCGATGTCAGACAATCAGCAAAATAAAATTAAAAAATGATAAATGTCTAGGTTGTACATACGTATAGAAGCACTGTATTTCAGGTCCTCTGCTTATTATATATGTACACCGAGATATCCTCCAGAGATGATACTACAAAGAACATGTATAGGTAATTATCCATGCCTAGTTTAAAAGAAGCAGTGCTAGTATATGCTGAAACACCTGTGCAGCTCTCGAGGCAAATTTGAGTCTGCGCAGCTCCTAAGGGTCTTTTATATATGTTAGATGATACGGCAAGTTAGCTAGTAGGAGTAGTAGCTGGATACTATATGGCCCTGCCGCCCCTACATTTTCTTTTCCAAGTAATCATGCATAGAGGAACAAAGCACGAAGATAACTGCCTCACTCACTTCTGTCGAATAAAGTTCAGGCATACTTATCAGCTTAGATGTCAAATCGAGTACAAAGAGGAACAGCATGCTGCATCAGTCATATGATCTCAACACAAATGTTACGGTGATGCATGCATTGCATGCATATATTGTTACACATACCGATATCCACCAAACCCAAGTTATAAAAGGGTTAGGTAATTCCTTTTAGAGAAAAGGGGGTACTTCCTTCCTACAAGAAATAAGCTACAAGGGCGAATAGTAACATAGCATTCATGCTTCTTTTCACTCTTTGCGTATATAAAATGGCAATAATTATATTTTGTACGAACCAAAAAAGTAGGAAGAAGAATAAATAACAGTACGTAGCAGTGCATGCAGAGATCGAATGGAGGACATATGAAAGCCACGAATAAAAATAGGCTCAACGAGCACCACAAGGGAGGCACCGAGCACCGATACCGACCTCCCGTTCGACGATGCAGACAGCGGGTATCCCGTGTACTCATCTTTTGACAATAAGGAGAATACATTGTACCATGTCCACTTCATACGACATATATAGTACCAATTCAGTCATATACATATACATATGCATATAAATTTCAAAACACGCAATCAGATCATACACAAATAAAAGAGCACCGCCCTTTCACCTATTCATTCGCCGCCGCATCGTGCTGCAATGCGGTATCAAATTGTGAGCGCCGTGCCTTAAATCCCTCTTGTCCCTTTTGATTGCATGCTGTGCTTCGGTTCTCTTGAATCCAAACAACAAACGCATCACGCGTCATGCGCGAAATCGCAAGTGCTGATTATATGTGCTAAAATAAAATGTGCTGAGATTGGTCTTTCAAAAAGAATAGTGTGCTAAGATGGGGAAATTTGTTTTGGAAAGCCTTTGTCTTCACGCATAAGATCAATATAGTGTGAAATACTACTGTTTTGTCTTTGCATAGAAGTGTGTAATTACTGGAAGATAGATAAAACTTTGATGTCTAAGATCCTGTTGCAGCTTCAAGTGTTACATGCTTATTGGTATTGTTGTGAGAATAACAGTATGTTGTACATATTCGACAAGACGAGAACAAGTAACTGCATCTACATTTCACATGTGTCACATGAAAATAACATGATTTGAATTAAGCTAGGATGCATAGTCACATGTGTAGGCAGCCATTTTACATTCTGAGGTTGCTTAAAATTTACTATTCATGACATAAAATTTATCTAATTTTATATGATAAACTAAAAATTGAATAAGAAACACACTGAATATTGTATTCAAATCAAGCACTTGACTAATGTAACCAGCCAGCATATGGATGCCACCACTTTGTGAGGATCTAGATCATTAGCATTTTTACCTGATGCAGTGATATTCCTGTGACCTTTGTTTGTTAATGCCTGTCACTGACACCCTACGAACAAGAGAATAATTAGGTGAAGGAAAATCCAAGGACCGAACAGGATCTTCATAGCATAGGAGACCTCATTGTTATAATCTTTAGGACCTCTAGGAGTAGATCAACGGGATTTCCGTTCTGTGCAACATACATTATCACTGTTATTGCCGTTATTGCCGCCCATGACTTCGGCGCGATCTCGTTCGTCGATGGAGGCTGCGCACAGGCAGCATCGGGCGGTGTAGAGGTGGTGCAAGGGCGACGCCGTCGCGGTGCGGAGGCGGCGGCTCGCGGGCGATGGCGTGGTGGACTTCCCGCCGCTTCAGCACACCCCCTGATCGGCTAGGGTTTCTTTGGTGGGGAAAAGGACGGCCAACCTCATAGTTCGTGCCCCTGGCCCCCACCTCTTCCTTTTATGTGTGCTGCGCGACGGGGGCCCGCCAGCCTCCCATGGGCTGGGCGCCCCCGATCAGGGCGCGAGTCAAAGGCCCAGTTGGTCGTTGGGCCAACTGGCGGAGATCAATCTAACATTCTCCCCCTTGATCTCACCTTGTCTTTTAACTTATCTCAATCTTTTCTTTCTTCATTCTTGATTCTTTATTTACCTATTCCTTCACAGATCAGTGCATATGAGCATGCCTCATCGTCACGGTCAATCGCCGATGGACTTAACAGCTACAACGCACCTCTCTGTTTTGAAATAGATACTTTAACTTTGGGCCCTTTATTGTCCGGAAAACATAGGCTATACCATAAACCCATGTCGACTATGTGTTCTCTGTACACACTGGGCGGCAAGCCTTTTAGTTAGCGGATCCGCAAACACTTTCTGTCATTTAAACTCATAATCCATCTCAATCATGATTCCGGACTTTCTCCCTTACAACGTATAACTTTGTGTCAACGTGTTTGGCACCACACTTGACTCGTTGTCATAGGAGTAAACTATTTAAATGGTTATTGCTGTTGTCAACCATTATCAACACCGGGTACTGATTCTCTTAACCATTTTGCCTGTCCCTCGGCCTTGTATCATGCTATACCATGTCTTTGCATCATATTGATGATAATTGTTTCATTTTGGAGCTTTTCCACACAAAACCTCCAAGTGAGAAAGTTAGCGACAATTGTGGATTTCGCTACACATTTCACAAGTTCTACTTTTGTACTCACAATCCTTTGAGAGTACTTGATCTTTCCAACTTAGCATGAAGCCGACATTCCCAATTTCATTCCAGTGATCTATATCTGGATTGAGCTTTTGCCAAAAATAACCCGGATACATGAACTATGTCAGGGTAAATTCTTTACTTGCGCGCTCATAAAACTTCCAACAGCTAAAACTTATGGAACCATTTCCGTCTCTCATTGGTTCCTGGAACACTAACATTTCCAAAAAACTATTACCCTTGACAATAGGAACAGGCGTAGGTTTACTCATATACATACTTCATCTCTTTAGAATCTTTTCTAAGTATGCATTTGTTGTAACCATAATACCCCTTTCTTTTTATCTCAATGAGTTTCAATTCTTAGAACGAAAACCAACCACCGAGATCAAAACTTTAGGACAAGAATTCTTTATCTGAAATAGCATATTAACACCACTACTATTGGGTAGGGTGTTATCTTTAAGTTGTGGAAATAAAATTTCCCATTCTTTAACTTTCTTTAAAACTTTCCTTAAAACTATTGTCCTCCTCAATCTCTTTAAAAACCCAAATTTTCTTATTATTTCTATGAACTTTAGACACCACCATCTCAAGGCTTTAAATGGGTTTCTTATTGTGGTATCTCATATATTCTTTCTTTTCATGACAAAACGTCAAGTAGTGTCATGTAAACATTTCTTCTCTTTGTGTGAAACTTTTTGTCACAAGCCTTACGTTATATCTTTCACAATTCCCTCTAGAGTCACATTTCTCTTTGTGGGTCCATTACAACCAATTGTGATGACTCTTTTAGGAATCATTTTCCTTTTCCATGAACTTAGCCCATAGAATTCTCGTGACTTCTTCTAATGAGGTGGAATCAACCTCCATTTTTTTTCTTGACACATTGTTTTATGTATAGGGCTGTTGTTGCTCTTTGCCAAAAGGCAATGGACTCTATAGGCTCTTGCATAACAAGACCCTTCTTTACTTTATTCATTTTCTTTGAGAGCTAACAACATGTGTTGTATAAGAAACTTGTTGTTCTTGAATCATCGAAGTGGGCACACATTCCCGCTTCTCTTCAAGTCTTAGGAATCTACATACCATGCTCCCCCAGATTTTGCCATCTTTTGTAAAGATAGCGTATCACATAAATCTCTTTATTTGGGTTCTATCTGTCAAAAATTTTATATGTGCTCTGTAAGCACCATCTTACTATCTTTGAGGGTCGTCCAGCATGAATGCCGGAATTTAGCCATTTCTTTACATAGGGGTATCACTATAGTGACCATTGTACTCCCCCTGATGGTCATATTCATTCTTTAATAGATCATCTCTCGCTTTCAATGCACATTACAGGGGAGTACTTTTCTTAACTGTCTCATATTTCTCCCCCTCGAAATGTGGCTTGAACTTTTCTGCCACAATTTCGAAAACTATTCACAACTTTTGTGAATGAGGAAACTTTAATTACTTACTTCATCCACATGATTACGTCATGCAGAACAAAGTAATTCTTAGTTCGCATGGGAGTACCTTTTATTCACTTTATTTTGATAACTCAATAGAGTCCTTTATTTGATATGACAATACTTTTTCCTCATTTCACTTCACGAACTCAATAGAGTCTATTACCAGTACTTTAGCAAGTCACGCTCGCAAAACTTTCTTATCTTGAGGTTCATATGTAACTTTCCATTCTTCATTAAACTCAATGAGTGCTTAATCTCTGTGACACAATAGAAGTGCCCGATCAATTCTAGAATAGCAAAGCTACTCCTAACTTTTCTCCCAGTGTGGGATAAACCAGTACATGAGTCATCACAACTTTCTCCCGCCATGCAGGATTAGTACATAAGAGACATTTCTCAAAACGGTCTCTTATTGCTCTTTCTGCTTTTCTTGGATCAATATCCATAAGTACTTTTCTTTTCTAACCAATCTTTACAGAGAATACGCTTTCTCATATGTAATGACTTTGTTTCTTTCTGAGTCACAAGTACCCAGTTCATTGTCTTTCGTCCTTCAAGGACAACATAGAACTCTTTGTCTGAAAAGTCAATAATCAATACTTTAAGTTCTATTCTATATCACCGTTGGGCAGAAATAGAATAATCTTTTACATTAATTCTGTATCACCGTTGAGCAGAAACGGAATTAATGTATGGAAAACTCAATAAACTTTAAAAACATATATTTGCTCCTCAAAATTAAATTCTCCCGTTGGTTCGAATTTAATTAAAGGATAATCAAATTTGTTGCTGCGCAAACTAGAAAATACATTTCTCTAGTTTGAGAGCAGTTCTTTGTGTATTCTCTGAAAAAATAGCTTTGATGCAAAATCTACCAGAGACTTTAAACTTTAAGCTATGACTCATAAAAATTATAATATTGTTATCATCAACGTTGGTCAGAAAATAACAATACCATAATTAACTTTTAATTTCTCTCTTTTGAGAATTATCTTTTTGAGTTCAGCAAAGCTCAACTTTGAGACTTCAAATGGCAGAATAATGCCAAAAGTCAACTTTGACTTTAAACAGCGGAAGCTTTTCTATCTTAAACTTTAAAAGTGTCTTTTACCCACAGAGAAAAACTCATTTAAGAGTTTTATACTATTCTTTCAATTAAATCTTCTCGTTGGTTCCGGCTTAATTGAAAGATAACATCATTGTAGCAGCGGAAAACCTTTTCTTTACAGATACAACACTTTGTACTCTTTAATTGTACTTTGTACTCTTTTTCTCTCTAAACAATTTATCTCGTTGGTTCAAAATTGAATAGAGATAAAACTGTACAAAACTTACTCAAAGTAGGCTCTCTAAACATGCTCTTAAAATTTAATTGTCCCGTTGGTTCGAATTAAATTGAAGGAGCAACTATTTAAACTTTGCAGCGGAAACATGTAGGAATTCTATTTCCAGAAGTATTACTGTACTCTTTTATCTCTAAACAATATACATGTTGGTGCAAAATTGAATAGAAATTCAAACTATGATCAAAATCATCAAGAAAAAACTTCTAAAAATTAGAAAACTTGAAATTTTCTTTTCTGTTGAAGCAGCCCGCTTGCGATTTTGGCCCGCGGCAGGCTCGCGCACGCCCTCCTGGGCCTTTGGCCCGGCAGCCAACGACCGGGCCGCCAAACTGGCCCGGCTCGGCTCACCCTCCTTTCCCTCACGGGCCGTATCCCAGCCCACGAAGATCCAGCCGCTCCCTGGCCGTCGGATGGATCTTGATCCGACGGCCGTCCGTGTTCCCCGCGGGAACAAACCCGGCGACCGGCTTCCCCTGAAACCCTAGGCGGCCATTTCTTTCCCTCCCCTTTCTCTCTCCACGCGAAACGGCGGCGGCCACGGAGACAACGGCCATGGCGACCGCGGAGGAGGCGTGGCAGGCGCCGCCATCGACCCCCTCGCCGGCGCGCGCGCTCCGCCCATGCGGAAGCGCGCCGCCGTCGAGTGGCTTGGCGGCGGTGCCCCGAGCCCGCGCGCGCTCGTACCTCCGGCGTCCCGGACGGCGAGCGGCGGAGCCCCTCTGGGCCGCGCCCTGGCGAGCAGCGGCGCGGGTCACTTCCACGCGGCGGTGGCCGGCGGTGTTGGCGGCGAACGGTGAGTACCCGCCGCCCTTTGCTCTAGGGTTAGGGTTTGACGTCGTTTTCGATCCAAGATCGATGTATTCATTCTTTCTCTTTGATTCTTTCCCCAAATCCGAATCAATTAGGGTCCGGGTCTTTCTTTGTTCGACTTGCATCGAATTTCTTTGTCCAATCTCGATCACTCTCTACTGTTAGGGTCTGGAGCCCGTGGCGGTGCTCTCCGGCACGAGCTCACGGCTCGGCCGGGGTTTTCTACGGTGGCGGAGCGGAGCTCCAGCACTCGCCGAGATGGTGGATGGCCATGGGTAGAAGAAACCATGTAGGCCCCTTCCCTGATCCGCCCGTTCTTTTCTGTTCTAGGGTTAGGTTTTCCTTTCGTTCCTTAACTTTGTCGATTCAAGATCGATTTCTTTCTCTGGTTCTTTCGATTCGTGAAACGAATCCTTCCCAAACTCAATCTACACTCTAGATTGGCTCTTGATGCCATTGTTATAATCTTTAGGACCTCTAGGAGTAGATCAGCGGGATTTCCGTTCTGTGCAACATACCTTATCACTGTTATTGCCGTTATTGCCGCCCATGACTCCGGCGCGATCTCGTTCGTCGATGGAGGCTGCGCACAGGCAGCGTCGGGCGGTGCAGAGGTGGTGCAAGGGCGACGTCGTCGCGGTGCGGAGGCGGCCGCTCGCGGGCGATGGCGTGGTGGACTTCCCGCCGCTTCAGCACACCCCCTGATCGGCTAGGGTTTCTTTGGTGGGGAAAAGGACGGCCAACCTCATAGTCCGTGCCCCTGGCCCCCACCTCTTCCTTTTATGTGTGCTGCACGACGGGGGCCCACCAGCCTCCCATGGGCTGGGCGCCCCCGATCAGGGCGCGAGTCAAAGGCCCAGTTGGCCGTTGGGCCAACTGGCGGAGATCAATCTAACACTCATGTGCAAGACCACATGCCATGTAAAGTATGAATAGGGCCAAAGGGAAGTACTCTTGCCAGATTAATGCACAGCAACGGCGGGGCACCATTTTTACATAAAGAATGGTGGGGCACCTTTAGAACACTTATTGGCTATGAGCCTGTTAGATTTTACCTGTTCAAGGCTCTGTTAAGATAGGAGATTCCACACTATCTAAAAGATTAGGAGATTTTGGGTTCATCTAATATTTCGTTTTTCCTCCAATTGGGGCATGTGGTACTATTGTCCCACAAGACATTAGATAGCCAATGAATTATTGAAGGTAACTGATAGTCATTGTTTCCTGTCTCAATCTGAAATGCTCAATGTCTGATGAGATGGTCCAGTGCTGCTTTTAGAATGGAGCATTCTTGTGCGATATGGAGATTCTTCTGTTTCTTGTGAAATTCTGAGGACCCAAATGGCTGAATTAAAAAAATAGCTCCTTGGAATCACCTTCATTTTCTGCATCTGAATCTACAAACTTGAATACCTGGTGGTAAACAACAATTCAGGACTGGCTCAACAGATGCCGAGGTGAGTGTCATCACACAAAGTAATGGGAGTGCTTCACTTCAGTTATCAACTCTCAATCCTTGGTATCTACATAAAGTGTGCAGACCCACCCAGCTACCTTCCTACTGAACCCATTGACCCATCCTGTACAGGTTAAATTGGCCCTGGCAACCATCTCCAAACATTGAGCCATCAAGTCCCGTCCAAAAATGAGCGTTTCTCAGCTTTCCACATGTCATTGTCAGAAAAGAGGAGAGGCAGAATCCAGGAGCAAAGAATGCACGTCACACTCCAAACACCATGAAAAAGAGCAATAGCAGCAGTTGAAATCCCCTGGTGCAATAATTACCCAGCTGGGGTTTGTAATGTTAGTTCTTTTCCTCTCACAGTGCTCATCGACCCTGATCTTGCAAGGAGGGGGGCTTAAACTGATGAGCGAAAGTCATTGTGCTTTACTCCTTTATAGTGGGACCCAAAGTGACTAATCATACAATCAAAAGATTTGCACTACAGTTTTACTAATATAGCATATTGTATTGGTGCAAAATATTGTTGAAACCACTACCGAATCAGAAAGGCTCCAGAAGTAGTGCACTGCAATATAGCTATGTGAAGTTTGTTTTAATAATTATTGTGAATCACCAACTCCACTCAGCTCTTAAACCCGGCATCATGCCACGACAACCAGGATAATTTCACACTCCTGTAGTACACAATCAGGAGGCGTTCACAAGACGGCAAGACGCTATGACTTGGCTCTATGTCTAATATGATTATCGTTGTCATTGTGGTGCGCTTGCAAGTTGGCCCCCAAAAGTGATAGGTCTTCAGTCACTTTGGGTGGTCCATGTGTCGTTCACTCACATTTTCCCAATGGGATAAACTGTGTAGCTGGGTACATTTCTGACTTTGGCGTGTCCAAGAATATTCGAGGTCATTGGTACAGCCTATCAGCCTAAGAATATCTTGTCAGGTTTCCGCTAGCTGATACATGCCATCTGTGGTTAAAATTAAACCAGAGTTAAAATCATAATGACAATATGTAAGAGATTCACCCAAATGATTGATTCACAGGTGCATCATATGAAGTTTCTGGGTTGATAATTACCTTCAGAAATGAGGAGCACTACTACAGAATCGCTATTTTATCCCGGTTCGTAACTACTTTTTGTCCCGGTTTTTCAACTGGGACTATCCATCTGGGACAAATGTGAGTGTCTTTTTGTCCCAGCAGCTATTCAACCGGGACAAATGCCTTTTTTCACAAACAAAAAAAAATCGGATGGCTAGCTCCCGCTTACGCGTTTGCAAGCCGGTTCTCCAAATCAAAAAATTTATCCAAAACTGCAATTTCAAAATCAAGATCTAAGCAATCTCAGAATCAAGATCTAAAATTCATAACACATCACGCAGCAGTACTTCATACAACACATAACACACAAGTAATATGCTTATCTCACACACAAGAAAACACAAGATCTAAAATTATTGATTCACATCACAAAGATTCACAAACAAAGAAAATCAACAACAGAGCCCGCGGTTCGTCGCCGTCCTTGCCCTCGCCGGCCCACAGCGGCAGGAGTCCCTGCCCCCCTGCACTTGGCCACGCGCTGCGGCGGCGGCTCGTCAGGCCCCAGCCCGCGCCGGTCTGGGCGGCTGCTGCTGGTCGGCTCTTGGCGGCCTACGGCTGGCCACACATGGCGGCCCGCCAGCCTACACCCGTCCAAGGCGGCGCGCCCGCCGGCCTGCACCCGTCCGCGCGGTCCCCATCGGCCTGCAGCGGCGGCAGCTCGCCGTCCTGCATGTGCGGCGGCCTGCGCCCGCGCGGCGGCTGGCCGGCCCCCGCCCGCGTCCGTGCGGCGGCTCGCCAGGCCCTGCCCGCGCCGGGGAGGGGCGCATCGAAGGGAGCTAGGAGTGGGAGGGGTGAGAGCGGGAGGGGAGGAAAAGTTCACTAGGAGAAGATGCCGAGGGAAGAAGAAAGAGATAAGGGATGGAGAGAGAGGAGCGGTGAAAATAAATAAACGGATGTCAATCGAAGTCAGCCCGTGAAGGGGCTTTGTCCCGGTTGGAGACACCAACCGGGACAAAAAGGGGGCTTTTTGTCCCGGTTGGTGTCTCCAACCGGGACAAAAGGCCCGCGTAGCCTTTTGTCCCGGTTGGATCCACCAACCGGGATAAAAAGCCCCTCTTTTGTCTCGGTTGGTGTCTCCAACCGAGACAAAAGGCCTCTGTCCCCCTGCTGGCCCGGCTAGCCGTTAGACCCGGGACAAAAGCCACCTATTGTCCCGGGCCCAAAGACTGCCGGGACAAATGGCCTGGAACAAAGGCCTGTTTTGTAGTAGTGGAGGGAAGGAAGGGTGGAGATGGTTCTGAAAGGTTCTACTAGATTTATCTTCACCATATTTCTCTGTTTGACTAAATAGTTCTGCACTTAACCTCAAATGTACCTAGACCCATATTTCTCTGTTTGACTAAATAGTTCTGCACTTAACCTCAAATGTACCTAGACCCTGTGTGTTTTGTCAACCCTTACATTTGGACATTTTCCGAAAGTGGTGAAATATTGCTTTGATGCAAACTAATCAACCAGCGAGGAGCTATGTAATAAATAAGCTCAACATAATGAACAAACATTTTGAATGTACTGATACCTACATGTATTGGAAAAAGTGAAGGGAATAAGTCTCTATACTTGTGGTCTTTGTGGGGCTGTACTTAAGTACTTGTAGTCCTGTGTGGGGCTGCAGCATCTCATTTTCTGCAGCACGCACTAGCACCTTGCTGCCCCTAGAGGACAGCATCTTGGACTGCTTTGGCATCTAGGTAAGACAGCAGTTAGTCCTTTCATTTGGCATCTTAGACTAAGAGTAGAATATGCCTTAGTGCTGGCTGCCCTACAGCTGTGTATAAATGTGTTGCCACCCCTCCCGTTGGAGAGCATGGCATTGTGTGAGTGTGAATGAAGAAAACCAGAAAATTGCCCCAACACTGAGTGTCATCCTCTCAGCTCAATGAGAGTAAGAATTGAGCTTCTAACAACTGATATCAGAGCCGTACTTTCCTATAGATTGGATATCTCCTGTTCTTCTCCCTCCCAAGTAGCAGTAGTAGCTGCTGCAGCACCTGTAGCAGCTAGCGCAGCAGCAGCAGTAGCAGCAGCAGCACCTGCTGCTGCCCCGGCTCTTCCTTCCTCAGCAGCTCGTCTGAGGCTGCGTCTTCTCCACGCAGCAGCCCCTTGGCGGCGCGACATGTCCGATGCACCGTCTCGGCGCTCGGTCGGCTCGAGCGCACGGCGTCAGCGAGACGCCGAGCTCGCCGCGGCAGAGAAGCACAGGCGAGCGATGGCACAAGCCGCTACAGCAGCGGCGAGGGCGGCCAGGCTGGCGACAGCGGAGTTGGCGGCGGCCAGGACGGAGGTGGAGGCAGAGGAGGCGGAAGATGCAGTGCGTGCGGCGGAGGTTGAAGTTGAGACCCTACGCGGCAGCCTCAGCGGCTCCATCGCCGGCGACACCACCGCCGACGGGGACCTTGAGGAGTTGGAGAGGGAGAGGACGCGGGAGCGGACCGCGCGGTGGGCACCCCCCCCAGCGGCGCGCCCGGCGGCGGTGGCATGTAGGGCGGCCGCGCCCCTGGCAGCGGCGCGCAAGACGGCGACGGTGCACCTGGCTGGGGCGCGCACGGCGACGCCCCCGGCTACCATGGCCTCCAGGCAGTGGTCAGGGACGTTGGTCCCGGTGGCGGGTGGCCAACCCTCACCAAGTCCAACTACATCGAGTGGGCTGCGGTGATGAGGGTGAGGCTCTAGGTGCGGCACATGTGGGATGTTGTCCAGTACGACAACGTCGACTACAACGAAGATCGCCGCAGTCCCTCCCGAGATGCAGTTCTCGCTTTCCCAGAAGGAGACTGCCAAGGAGGCCAGGGATGCCATCGCTGCGGCTCGCATCGGCAGCGACCACGCCCACAAGTCCACACTGCAGGCACTTCGCAAGGAGTGGGAGAACCTGGCCTTCAAGCCAGGTGAAGACGTCGATGACTTCGCTCTCCGTCTTAGCACTCTGTTGTAGAAGATGGTGACGTTCAGCGACGACACCTACGATGAGGAGAGAGCTGTCGAGAAGCTCTTTCGCTGCGTCCCCGAGAGGTACAGGCAGACCGCTCGCTCGATCGAGTCTCTGCTGGACCTCTCCACCATGACGATCGAGGAGGCGATTGGTTGTCTCAAGGTCGTCGACAACGACGAGCCACAACCTCCCTCAGGAGGTATCTCCATCGGCGGGAAGCTCCACCTCACTCAGGAGCAGTGGGAGGCTCGGCGCAGTGACGGGAAGAAGGTGGAGCCCTCTTCCTCGACTGGTGGCCGCAAGCGCGGCAAGCCGCGCAAGGAGCGCAGAGGTGCCTAGGCCGGAGCACGAGGGCGCGCCGAGGGCGGCGCCCGTGGAGGCGCTCAGGGCGGCGCCGCCGATAGGCCCAAGGCAGCACTAGACGATGCCTGTCACAACTATGGCAGGCCCGGCCACTGGGCCAAGGACTGCCCGCAGCGGAGACGTGGGGGCCAAGCCCACGTCGCAGAGAACCAGTCGGATGACGAGGCGGCTCTATTCCTGCTCCACGGGGCCATGGAGCTGCACTCGACGGCACCGTCCGCCACTACCCTACTCCACCTCGACGAGCCGCGTGCACGAGTCCTTCTCGGCAACGGCTCCTACGACGATAGGATCGACGGCTGGTACCTCGACTCCGGCGCCACGCACCACATGACCGGGCGGCGGGAGTTCTTCTCCGACCTGGACACCGACGTAGGTGGCTCCGTCAGGTTTGGGGACTCCTCCGCCGTGGAGATCACGGGCGTGGGCTCCGTGATCTTCACCGCCAAGTCCGGAGAGCACCGGATGTTCACCGGAGTCTACTACATCCCGGCGCTGCGGAACTCCATCATCAGCCTTGGGCAGCTCGATGAGAGCGGCTCATGCGTGGTGATCGACAGCGGGGTCCTCCGCATCTGGGACCATCGTCGCCAGCTTCTCGCCAGGGTGGTTCGAGGGAAGAGCCGTCTCTACATCCTCCACGTAGGGGTGGCCCAGCCTTTTTGTCTTGTAGCTCGCAGGGACGATGAGGCATGACAGTGGCACGAGCGCTTTGGGCACCTCCACTTTGAGGCCCTGAAGCGGCTCGGCACCAAGGAGATGGTGCGAGGCCTCCCGTGCCTCGACCACGTGGAGCAGCTCTGCGATGTCTGCGTGCTGACAAAGCAGAGGCGGCGCCCCTTCCCCCAGCAGGCGAGCTTTTGAGCCAGGGAGCTGCTCGAGCTCGTACACGGGGACTTGTGTGGCCCGGTGACACCGGTCACCTATGTTGCCCGGATACGCGGCTACGGATACCGGTACGCGATACAGCGATACTCCGATATGCCATTTTTCCAAAAACAAGAATACGGGGATACGCCATATATACGTAAAAGTTCCAGGGACTAGGACTATATTGTGAGAAAATAGAAATTTCAGACTTCAGAGACTAGAATATGAGAAAATAAAAGTCCCAGGGACTAGAATGCATCATAAACTCACATATTCATATGTTCTATAATTATTAAACAGTGAAAGGGGCAAACTAAAAAGAACCAACCTTATCAGTTCCACAGACCACGAACGGATGCTAGTCTGTCTTCTTCCCCAACCTCCCATCCCGCACTCTTTGTCTCTCTCTCTTTCCCTCTCTCAGTGGCCGTTAATCCCGGCCACTATGGCTCATGCTCCCCTCACCGGCGGCCGTGGCTCTTCCTCTCCCTCTCCAGGGGCCGCGCGGCCAATCTAGAGGAGAGCTCCGGCGGCCACAGCACAGCTCCGCAGAGCAGCGGACTGGCGTGTATCTACCATGCATTGCTTTGGCATCTCGTTCGGGAGGAGAGGGGGCACAGCTGAAGAGAGGGCTCGCATAGGAAGCCAATGAGTGGTGATATTGATAGGGTTTGGTGGTATCCCTCAGGTGTCAGGAAGGTATCCAATGAGTATCCGGTCTTCTTTACTGTTTTTTACTATTTAAATAGTTCAGATACGTATCCGGGAGTATCCGAGCAGTATCGGTATCCGATACCGGTACGTGACTTTTGCGAAGTATCCACATTTCATAGCAGGTCACACCAGGAGGACGGCGCTACTTCCTGCTGCTCGTCGATGATCTCTCCCGCTACTTGTGGGAGATGATCCTCGGCAGCAAGGGAGAGGCTGCGGACGCCATCAGGCGCGCTCAGGCTGCTTCGAATGTGGAGAGCGGCCGCAAGTTGCGCGTGCTACGCACCGACAACGGCGGCGAGTTCAGGCGGCCGAGTTCGCGGCGTACTGCGTGGATGAGGGCATCCAGTGCCACTACTCTGTGCCGTACAGCCCGCAGCAGAACGGCGTCATCAAGCGGCGCAACCAGACGGTTGTGGGGATGGCCCGGACCCTCTTCAAGCAGAGGGGGATGCCGGCTGTCTTCTGGGGAGAGGCGGTGGTGACGGCCATCTACATCCTCAACCGCTCGCCCACCAAGGCACTCGACAGCATGATGCCGTATGAGGCTTGGCATGGGCGTAAGCCGGCGGTCTCCCACCTGCGGATCTTCGGCTGCCTCGCGTTTGCCAAGGAGCTTGGTCACATCTGCAAGCTCGACAACAGGAGTACTCCAGGAGTGTTCATCGGCTACGCGGAGGGCTCGAAGGCCTACCGCATTCTCGACCCGGAGACACAGCGTGTGCGCATGACATTGTGTTCGACGAAGGGCGAGGATGGGTGTGGGACAAGGTGGTGGACGACGGCTCGGCTCCGACGTACGATGACTTCACCGTCGAGTACGTCCACTTCGAGGGAGCTGGGGGACTAGGCAGCTCTTCTTCGCCGAGCGTACCTACCCCGGTCCCCGAGCCTCCAACGACTCCGGCGCCTGCTACACCGGCAGCACCACACTCTCCAGCCACGACTCCAGCTGCGACGAGTTCCTCGCCTGCACCACCACAGCCGGTGACGCCACGCACTCCAGCACCGACAGCCACACCTCCGGGCACATCTACTCCAACACCTGCTCATGCTGAGCACAGCCCGGTGGAGTTCGCTACTCCGCTCTCCCACGACGAGGAGCGCATCGACGCGTACCACGATGGCGAGCCATTGTGGTACCACATGATGGAGGACCTTCTCGGCGATCAGCCGACGCCGGGACTGGTGCCTCACGACCTGGAGGCGCAATTGCACCTCGCGTGCGACGACGGCGAGCCTCGATCTTTCGCAGAGGCCGAGGGACACGTGGCATGGCGTGCCGCGATGCAGTTGGAGATGGATGCGGTTGAGAAGATCCGCACCTGGGAGCTTGCTGATCTCCCTGGCGGTCACCTCGCGATCACCCTTAAGTGGGTGTTCAAGCTGAAGAGGGATGAAGCCGGTGCCATCGTCAAGCACAAGACTCGCCTGGTGGCACGAGGTTTCGTGCAGCAGAAGGGGATCGACTTCGACGATGCTTTTGCTCCCGTGGCACGGATGGAGTCCATGCGACTTCTCCTTGCGCTGGCCGCCCAGGAGTGCTGGCGCGTCCATCACATGGACGTCAAGTCGGCGTTTCTTAACGGTGACTTGAAGGAGGAGGTCTACGTGCACCAGCCGCCGGGGTTTGCGATCCCCGGAAAGGAGGGCAAGGTGCTACGCCTGCGCAAGGCCCTCTATGGCATCAAGGCGAGCTACATCAACACCAAGGACCAGCTTGTGGATCTGCTCACCAAGCCCCTTGGGAGGATCAAGTTCCTTGAGCTCTGCTCCAGGACCGGGATGGTCCAATCTTCCCACAAGACGACGCACAAGACTTAGGGGGAGAATGAAGGGAATAAGTCTCTGTACTTGTGGTCTTTGTGGGGCTGTACTTGTAGTCCTGTGTGGGGCTGCAGCATCTCATTTTCTGCAGCACGCACTAGCACCTTGCTGCCCCTAGAGGACAGCATATTGGACTGCTTTAGCATCTAGGTAGGACACCAGTTAGTCCTTTCATTTGGCATCTTAGACTAGGGGGGTGTTTAGTTGCCTCTCGTAAAATTTTTGAAAAATCATATTTCTACATTTGAAGTACTAAACATAGATTAATCACAAAAATAATTACAGAACTCGCCTGTAAATCGGGAGATGAATATAATGAGACTAATTAATCCGTCATTAGAGGTTATTTACTGTAGTATTACTGTAGCAATTTAGCATCTAATTACAGCCTAATTAGGTTAATTAGATTCGTCTCGCCATTTACAGACAGCAGTCGCAATGCGTTTTTTATTTCGTCTAAATTTAAGTCTCCATGCAGGTGCCGGAAATTTTTTTTGGAATTTTGATTTTTGTAACTAAACACGGGCTAGGAGTAGAATATGCCTTAGTGCTGGCTGCCCTGCAGCTGTGTATAAATGTGTTGCCACCCCTCCCATTAGAGAGCATGGCATTGTGTGAGTGTGAATGAAGAAAATCAGAAAATTGCCCCAACACTGAGTGTCATCCTCTCAGCTCAATGAGAGTAAGAATTGAGCTTCTAACAAAAAGAGCTTCAGTTCTGTCCTCTGCTATGATAAAGCTGAAAATGTTGGTTTTTTGAAACAACAAAATCAAATTAGTTTTTGATGGATCTAACCAAAATTTATTATAATTGAGAGAAAGAGGAAACAATGATGACTGTATAAACCCCTTCTAGTTAAAAGAAAATGAAAAAAAAAGAAATGAAGTCTAAGACCGATATCCATAAAAGAAAAAATTAAAGAAGAAACAAAGTCTAAAGACTGACTTCCATAAAAGAAAGAGTGTACATGTACCCAGTCCCAGCAAGATCCTTCTTGGTTTTCGGAAGGACCATACCATCACTGTAAGATGCCATGGATTCATCTCTAACAGCCTTGCTCCCCACAGAAGAATCTTTCCTCAAGGGATGGCAACAAGAGAAATAATGTCAACCCTGCATCCAATATCCAAAGAATGTGGACCATCATTTTAGAAATTGTAGGCCAGCTTGGACAAAATCTGATTTTGGATTTAGCTAATCTAACTTTGCTTCTGTTATAGTGTTATCCCTTATCATAATCATCAGGGTGATTTTTGAAGCCTTATGTGAACTGTTTCATCAAAAACTAAGTAATCTAGTATAGTTTCGAAGAAAATTTATCATGTCATGATTCATGAACAACCAGTCAATTGCAAGTTTACAGCTTTTAACTGTTCAGCTGATAGATTATGGATTAAATAGTCTATAAATACATCACTTTTTTTTCAGAATTTGGGTCTAAAATCATGAAAAAGAAGACTGAAAGATACATGTGCCAGTCTAGTATGGTGGTGTCAATTCTGTTTTGTCAGAATCATAGTGTCAATACTAGCCTACATGGAATCTGGAGATCGTTAGAAAGTTTATTCTATTCATACAGTGATTAGCAGACACCAGACAGTGATTGTAATTGGCCAAGATCCCACACATGAATATATGGTGTGAATTTATTGACCACATTACAGTGGCCGAATCAGTGCATTGATCTGTTCCATTCCATTCCTCCTTCCAACATGATTTTTTATTTTTGTCATCACGTCACTCGGGTCATTGCGACATGTGCTTTACAATGTGTATGAAGGCAACCTATGACTAGTCCATTACCAGACCCAATTTCCATAAGAAAATGATGTGAGAAGAACAAGTCCAGAACTTAGTTATTTCTTCGGTTTGTGCTCTTGTACAAGTAATGGCTGCAGGTTGATATATTCAAAAAGAATTACCGGCACATGCATGAATTATACTTTTCTTTTTTTTCTCATACAATTATTTTACTTTTATTATGTTATAAAAGTATAATAAAATTGTGATGCTGATCTAAGCTGAGTTCCTCCTGTGAAACAATTGGACTAACAGTTTGTGCAGTAAAATCCATTTTGTAATTCCCTGCAATGTTTAGATCATGCAAGGGAACTGTGTACATATGAGCTGAATTAGACGAATGAAAATAGCCACTGCATGTATAAATAGTTGCATGTAGACAATCTGTGGTTGTCTGGTTGATAGCACTTTACAGAATTATTCACGGGAATAAAAAAACAGAAATAATAAGATTTTTTGACAAAACCTCTGATTGGTAACTGCTGCTGTGTTGCCAATATGCTCCCTGTGTTTCCTCTCTGATTTATTGGTCATATGGTGCAGGTCGACTGGTAATTGAGATTTTTTACAAAACCTCTGGATTGGTAACTGCTGATGTGTCACCAATATGCTGCCTTTGATTCCTCTCCTCTGATTTATTGGTCACATGGCGCAGATCGACTGGCTCAGCAGGATCTGACGATTACAAACATGAGGACGACATCGGATGCTATTCACCTCACCCTTTATAAATTGGCAGGAGTGGCACCAGTTGAACACCAGAACTCTGAGCAACTAGGCAGCTCCTCTCTTCCACACGTGCCAGTGTCCAAGCTTCTCCCATGGAGACGGCAACCAGTTGCAATGGTGCAGCCGAAGCTGGTCTTGTTGCGCACCAAAGTGTACCTGTTCTTGGGCTCATATCTTTTGTGTCTCTGTTCAGCGCATTTCTGATATACTTCTATGCGCCCTTCTGGCGTGTGAGGAGAGTTCCGGGTCCACCAACCAGGTTCCCTGTAGGCCATCTTCATCTTCTTGCCAAGAGTGGACCTGATGTCTTTCGTGCGATTGCAAAGGAGTATGGTCCAATCTTCAGGTAATCCTCGTAATTTAAGGTTCTGCAGATTCAGGAGTAATGCGTGGATGGGAGAAGAAAGTAACCATGGTTACCATGCGCAGGTTTCACATGGGTAGGCAGCCACTGGTGATTGTGGCCAATGCCGAGCTGTGCAAGGAGGTTGGCATCAAGAAGTTCAAGGACATCCGCAACAGGAGCACCCCGCCCCCGACCATCGGCTCCCTGCACCAGGACGCCCTCTTCCTCACCAGGTGTTATTGATTTATGATAAACGAATGAACTGTCAAGTAGTTTGAGAGTTGAAACATTAGCTAGATGGAGAGTTGAAACATTAGCTAGATGGAGGTAGGTTGGAATGTTAGAGAAGGCATGGAAAAAAATTCTCTAACACTTGCATGAATTTGAGCTATGTCTGTCAGGGTGCATAGAAGGCGATGTTACTCCTTACTCCTTTGAGTGAGCTTAACATTCTGTGCTCATATAATCTCAGGGACTCGACATGGTCGGCGATGAGGAACACGGTGATCCCGCTGTACCAACCGGCACGGCTTGCCAGGCTGATCCCGGTGATGCAGTCTTACGTGGATGCGCTGGTGGCAAATATCGCCGGCTGCCCGGACCAGGACTGCATCCCCTTCTGCCAGCTCTCGCTGCGGATGGCCATCGACATCATCGGCAAGACGGCCTTCGGCGTCGAGTTCGGCCTGTCAAAGAATTCTGCCGCGGACAGATGTTGCGGCAGCGAGACTCATGGTGGCGAGGGCGACGACGACGTCAGGGAGTTCCTGAAGGAGTACAAGCGGTCCATGGAGTTCATCAAGATGGACCTGTCGAGCTCGCTGTCCACCATCCTCGGCCTCTTCCTCCCGTGCGCCCAGACGCCGTGCAGGCGGCTGCTGCGCCGGGTGCCCGGCACTGCGGACTGCAAGATGGACGAGAATGAGCGCCGGCTATGCCGCCGCATCGACGCAATCATAGCTGGCCGGCGGCGAGACCGGGCCGCGCGCCGGCGTGGCGGCGACGGCGACGGCGACGGCGACGCCGCCGCTCGATCCGCCCCGCTGGACTTCATCGCGGCGCTGCTGGACGCGATGGAGAACGGCGGGAAGGACTTCGCGCTGGAGGACAGGCACGTCCGCGCGCTGGCGTACGAGCACCTCATCGCCGGGACGAAGACGACGGCGTTCACGCTGTCGTCGGTGGTGTACCTGGTGTCGTGCCACCCGCGCGTGGAGGAGAAGCTGCTCCGGGAGCTGGACGGCTTCGCGCCGCCGCGCGGGCGCGCGCCGACCGCCGACGAGCTCCAGAGCAGGTTCCCCTACCTCGACCAGGTCATCAAGGAGGCCATGCGGTTCCACCTCGTGTCGCCGCTCATCGCCAGGCAGACCTCTGAGCGCGTCGAGATCGGCGGCTACGTCCTCCCGAAGGTAAGGTAGCCGCGGCGCCGCCGCCAGCCAGCTGGTTCAAGTCTCATGCTGCCAATCACAATCAGTTCACTCGAAACAAACAAACGGTAACGAGGCGTGTGCAGGGCGCGTGCGTGTGGCTGGCGCCCGGGGTGCTGGCCCGGGACGCGGCGCAGTTCCCGGAGCCGGAGGAGTTCCGGCCGGAGCGGTTCGCGGCGGAGGCCGAGGAGGAGCGGGCGCGGCACCCGTACGCGCACATCCCCTTCGGCGTCGGGCCGAGGGCGTGCATCGGGCACAAGTTCGCGCTGCAGCAGGTGAAGCTCGCCGTGGTGGAGCTCTACCGCCGGTACGTGTTCCGGCACTCGCCGGCCATGGAGTCGCCCATCCAGTTCGACTTCGACCTCGTCCTCGCCTTCCGCCACGGCGTCAAGCTCAGGGCCATCAGGAGGGAATGAGACTGGACTGGCTTGCTTGGGGCCGCGTGGGGAACTGCATCCGTGATGGCGCAATGGTTTGTCTTCTCGTGTGTGAATTGTACTTCATCATAGTATAGGTATTGCATCAAAATATCGATAGCATATAGGCTGAAATTGTATTACATACAAATAGCTGAAGAAGACTGTAACGCATTGAACCGTTTGTAAATGACCTAAATGTGTTGCGGATACAATGGGTATGATGAATGGGTTTTCTCCACTTCCTAGTGCTGCTGTGCCTATATTGTACATCTTCAAACATGAATTTGACCACTTTCTGAGAGATATGCGAGGTTTTTAACACCTTCCTGGTTTAGTTTGGTTTACAAATTGTGATCCTTGAACAATGAGCTACCTTTGTATCAAAAAAATGAAAGAACGAAAGCTAACTCACATCCGCACCGAACATATGATTAAAAACAAACTAGAAAAGATTAAAAAGGCTACAAAAGAACACACAGCTTGTAGTTACAGGTGCGTGAAAAAACATGCTTGTATTGTACATGGAATCACCTGCCAAGAAACAAAAAATTGCCAGGTAATAAATATTTGAGGCTTAAAAATCTAAAACGAAAAGTAGATCTAGTGACGTACCACCAAATGTGCTTGCAGCCTGTATACGAAACCAGGTAGACCATGGAAATGATCTATTCGCAGCAGTACATAATAAATTGTTCTGACTTCTGAAGGTGGTGATTCGGCAAAGCTTTGTGCTCCTACAATACGCAAACGTGTGAACAAATGGAAGTTGGCAAATGCAGGAAGCAGGACAGAGTACAAGCTTGTTCCCTTACTTGCCCAAGGAACTAACGGAGTTCGTCGTGAAACTCATAATCATTTTCTGTGAATAAAGCATTGTAGAAGACATAGGGATTATCAATCATCTCTTTCATGCACAACCGTCCATCTTTGTTTGTGTCAGCCTACAATGGGGAAAAGGGTTACTAGATAGCAAAAGTCACCAAGCCTACCTAGAGACACTGCTACATGGTCTCTTTCGGCACAATTGAAGCTTATTGCAATAAACAAGGGCAAGTTGTTCCAAAACACCTGACAAATTTAAGCCCATAATCCATAGTACATACTTCTGATGGTCCTAGAGATCAAGGGATCCCAACTTATCCCAAAAGTAAAGCAAGACACAGTATACTCTTACCTGCGATATTACGTAGTCAGCTTGTTGCTTGGCATAGAAGTGTTCTGATGGATGGAGATTATCAATTATAGGCTTTAGTTCATCAGCTGATAACAGCCTTCAAAATGAGGAAAGCCTCCTATGTCAGTTTGAGAAAAAAAAATTACGCAGATAAATGCATAGGAACAATTTAAAACACTGGAACTTGTAATATTTACCCATCATTGTCCAGATCAAGGTGTGAAAAAGACTTTTTAGCTGGCGCATCAGAGCCACCAGTGTCATCCGTTATGCCTTCATCATCATAATGTCGAATCGACTAAAATAATCCACTGAAGAACTCTTGAAAATTGAGCTTTCCATCATTGTCTTTATCTCTTTCCCTGAATATCAACACAGATTCATCTTAAATGATGATACCTTAGAACAGACATCTGCAAAGCTAAATAGGAATATGGCCCAGATAGCATTAAAAGAAACCAGTTCACTCAGGATAACCAAAGTTGGTTACTAGATAGTATGCCATTGCAAAATAATTCGGACAAAAAAAAACAGAGGCATGAAGTAGCATAGTTTGAACCCAGCATGAATCAGCATATATTATTCACTAAAAACCTAACTCAAGCATATCTTCCATTAAAGCCCCAGAGCCTAGTTTGACTACCAGGAATTTCCAAATAAGGATCGTGGCATCAAGCATATAATGATTATGAGAATCAAGAATTCAAGATTTTAAAACATCTCCAATATGTAGCCATAATCTGATCCAGCTGTAATCAACAAAACATTAAGTGACGTGCCAGGCAATATATACTATTTAGTATCAGAAATATGAGAAATGGGCAGGATTAAAACAGTCGATGAAAATTCAAATATTAATTCCTTAATACATGCTTATTGTTATGAAATTAGTGCTAAACCACACATGAACTGCTCAGTCAATTACTACCTCTGAAGTGGCCTGCAGTAGTTAGCTAGTTACTTGTGTCACATATAATTTATTCGTGGAATAAACTGTGTGTGGCACCTGGCAAGCACCTCAAACATTGTTTCTTTTTTTAATTTATGTCTAATGTTATAATCTATAATCCTGGTAAGGAAGCATCTAATATTGGTTTCCTTAAGTACAGGAAAAGAAACTTTTGCATCATCATTGTTCTTGCACAGAACTGAAATAATACTAAGATCATGCAAAACAATGCGGTTGAATGCAAACATATTGGAAAAGTTTGGAAGGAAAATTTGTACCTGACTTCTTCTTTGCACAACCAATGTATTAGCTTTGGGTTGGCAGTATCAGCTGGATGTAAAAAGCTGGACACAGAAATTCAAAGTAAATACTGAATGCTAGGTAAAACAAGGTTTACGAAAACATGGTCAGAGAGGATGTAATACTCATTAAACTCGGTCAGATTTAGGAAGCCATCGTCGTCCATATCTGCGGCACTGAAATGCTCCTCCTTCCACCATCCGACCCCATCATTGGTTGAGTTAAGATCTGGACATAGACAAGGGTTAGTGTTCAAATTGCTAAGATATGCATGTGATAGTCACTGCAGGTTGTGGTCTATTGAGCTCCTTCTAGCTTACAATTGTATCACTGGTTGAGTTATGATTCAGACATAAATGGGACTATTTTTTATGAGATTGGCAGGTGCACTGAAACTTTTTTCACTCAATGCAATATATACAATTTCATCAATGTGACTAGTTGAGAACTATTCAGGTTGTCATCTATTGACAAATCTTTGTTCAAAATGTATGGAAAAATGAAAGTTCAATATTTATTGGTTGACACAGGGACCATACTGAAAAATGAACTCGCATATTCAAAATGTATCAGAACTCCAACTTGATGACAATATCTCTTGCATCTTATGTCACGCCACTAAGTTTGGTCTGATCTGGAGTAACGTTCACATAAGCATACAAGTACAATTATAGTTTCAAGAAAATTTTAAATGGCAAAGGCATGTTTCCTCAGCCTATACTCGATCAATGGAGAGTGGAAAGGTTCCTAATTCCCACACAGGCAAGCTCCCAAAATTATAATCTTTTAATTGATTCAGGCATGGGGATATTATGCACGACTCCATGCATTCCCTTTCTTTGAAAAAAGTTGAAAACTTCTCAATGTGATGCATTTAAGCAACATTCAGTTAAAGGATTTACATAATACCTTACTAAAACAGCACTTCTGGCAAAACTCTTATACAAAACTTCGACTGCATGGCTTCATCGTGGTCTACATAACAAATGGGCTAGCAAGACGAATCATTTTAGAGTAAATAACCACATTTCTACTCCGTAAAATGACTTAACATCGCAATCTGGCCTTAAAATCAGCAAATGTATCCCCAAATCCAACAACTACAGCACGTGGTTACACAAATCTCAGCAGCAAGATTCAGAGCTTACCCAGCTAACCAGCTACATTGCGAGATTATAAGTATCCAACGAACTTCCAAAAATAAGCATACACGCCCAAATTTAGTACAAGGATCCGAACCCCACTGAAGAAACAAACTCAAATAGCTGGAAATCGTACATACACATACGTACCGTCGAAACGCCAGGCCCAGCTGGGCCGCTCGTACTCGCCGAAGGCGAGGCGGCCGTCGTGGTCGCGGTCGTGCAGCTCGAGCTCCCTCGCGGTGCGGTGCAGCACCTCCCGCCGCGCGTTGGCGAGGTTCCACGCGGCCAGCTCGTCGCCCGTGACGGCGCCGTCGGCGGGGTCGACGTCGATCCTCGGGAACAGCTCTTCCACGCGGCGCGTGACGTTGAAACGCGCGGCGTCGTTGATGTAATCCTCGCCGTCGGAGAGGTCCTCCGGGACCGGCGCCGCCTCCATGCCGGGCGCGTGCAGCCCCGCGGCGGCGAGGCGCTCCCACTCGCGGTCCTCGAGGCGGCGCTCGAGGTCCGCGACGACGGGGTCGAACGGGATCTGGTGGTGCTCGCGCGCGTGAGCGCGGGCGCGGAGGCGGAGGCGGCGGTGCGGGTGCGGGGTGGGGGACGGGGAGGAGGGCGAGAGGCGGAGCAGCAGGAGGAGGAGGCCCGCGGAGGCGAGAACCAGAGCCAGTGTCAGCGCGACGGTGGGCGCCGCCGAGGGCTTCCTCGTCGCCGCCGGCGGCGGCTTCGCCATGGCCGACGAGTCGCGGCTCGGGCACTTCTCTCTGTTTTTTTTTTGGCAGGTGATTTGGTAACTAGTCCACTCTCAGCTAGGGGTGGTAATGGACTATGGGCCTAATGACATCTTCACAGTCCAACAAAATTCTTAAAAAATTATTTTAGTTCAAAATTATATAAGATTAGAGCCCAACTCTTTTAGATCCCGGTTCTTAGATTTTCTAGTTTAAAATTTTGGGCCCTTTACCACCCCTACTCTCAACTGTAGTGTTCTCAGTTAGTCTATAGCAGGTGGGTCCACTAGTAATGGGACCACATAGCAGTGCTAGATGAGACGCGTGGGACGGCGCCGGTGAGGAGGACAACGTGGGGGATTAATGATTTAATAGTGGTGGCTGTGGTAGTGATCGAGAACTCTCCTCTATAGCCCCACAATTAGGCATTCACGCCATGCTTGTGCACATGTAAATATAGATCTTAACACATCTGTAACTAATTACTAAAGAAATATATGAATGCATATAATTGGTAGGCACTCTCTAGAATGGAATGTTTCTAACACACAACAAAAAGTAGCTTGTAGTGGTTATTTTTAGCCGCATCGCTAAAGGGGTGGTCTCTAAAAGAATGGATGTACTAGAGAGAAAGTGCAAACCACAAGGAGAGAAACCATTAGATTAAGAAGTTAATAATATTTTAATATTTTCAACTTTTGTCATTGCTTGTTTCCAAGCTCATTAAGGTGGTGATAGTATTATTCCACACTTATGAAAACACGGTATTTAGATATAGCTAGTAATCAAAAGATGGAGTAGCCACTTTCATCCTCAAAACTTCCAGCCGAAGCTTAACTTGGTCTCCAAACTTCCAAAACGATTGTTCAATCATTAAATTTCTTCATCCAACTTAATTTCGTCCTTCAATTTATATGTCAAGGCTTGTTCTTACGTCTTGTCATATTATTTAGTTATGGTTCCTAGACGATCGACGTTTTCTATAAGTTTGGCATTGTAAAAGTTGCATCTTGATAAAACTAAAATAACGTACAAATTTTTAATGAAGAGAGTTTATTCTTTAACAACATATCTGGTAGAAACCACAACTTTCGTGAAGACCCGTGCAAATCACGTCAAAAAAGTTGTCTAAATTCACAAAAAATTCACACATGTAGATGATATGATGATACACAACCTTGTAAAATATCTTGTCCAAACTCAACTTTATTTGTGAGATATAAAAATAACAATTTTCAAGCCACAAAGCTATCTAGATGATTTGTTAGAAATTTGTTTTTTTATGTCTCACAAACAAAGTCTAGTTTGGACAAAATATTTTATAAGGTTGTGTATCATCATATCATCTACATGTGTGATTTTTTTTTGTGAATTTAGACAACTTTTTTTGCTGTGGTTTGTATGGGTTTTCGCGAAGATTGTGATTTCCACCAAATATGTTCCTATTTATTATATACGCATAATTTTTTTTAAAGAAAATCATGTAGATAGTAGCTAAAATTTTGTTATGTTATTTTTTTATGTGTAACCAATATATGTTGCTGCTGAAGAAAAATAATAACACTTGAATGTTGACATAGTGTGCTCAAGACACGTAGGACGAAGGACTAAATTGATGTGTATGAAAAAATTAAGGACCGAAACGCTCATTTTGACAGTTAGGGATGAAATTAACCCTTGATTAAAAGTTTAGAGAAATTCCTCCAAATCAAGAGGTAGAAATTGTGCTTGATTATTTCTGGTAGCAAAAACCGAACCAACCCTCTCTTTGCCTGAAGCCCTCACCGTCGCGCTCGCGCACGTCTCATATAAAGCACCCGTAGCCGCTTGCGCGTTGGACTCAAACCAAACCTCGCCGCCGCCTCCGTCTCCGTCTTCTTCTCATCCCATCTCTCTCCTATACTCTCCCGCAATCCCACCCCTCCCTCTAAACCCGCACCCGCAGCGGCGCTCCTAGGGTTTGCTCCGCCCCGCCGAACCCAGCCCTCCGATCGCTCCGGTTCCGAGGTAATCCGCCCTCCCCCCGCGCGCTCTCCCCGGGCCCGAGCTAGGGTTCCCGCGGCTCCGCTGTTTGCTCAGATTCCGTTGGTCTCGTATCGCAGGCGGCGGCTGCGAGAGAGCTCGCGGCATGGCGGGGTACCCGGAGGACAACCAGCACGCGCTGAACGGGTACGAGGATGAGGAGGTCGACGAGGAGGAGGGCCACCCCGGGAGGCGGGGAGGCCGGGACGGGGGCTCTGGGTACGGCGACGCCGGCGGAGACGACGGGAGGGGGGCCGGCGGCGACTCGTCGGGGTGAGCGATCTGGGCCCTAGGGTTTCGATTCGGTCTGGATTTCGAAGGATGCGGGGAGCGGGAGAGCTGATATTCTTCTTCACTTTTGCAGGAAGATTTTCGTCGGAGGCGTTGCTTGGGAGACGACTGAAGGTGAATTTCTATGTCATTAACTACTGATTGGGCGTGCCCAGGGTTAGGTTTGTCTAGTTTGGTGTCTGGTAAATTTTAACGATAAAGTAAAAATATTTAGAAACAAGAAGTAGAGCTGAGCTGCAGGTTCGTCATTAAGGGGGAACAGGGCGCTTGTAGTGGGAAGTAGTGTTTCTGTTTGCATGCTTTTGTTACACGCCCAGCAGGGTATGCATGTGTTGGCTGTTTCCCTTGTTTGCTGCTTGATGTGTTTGGCTATAATAGCTTAATGTTATCCTTGTGTTCTGTTGTATTGTTTGCATACCCATGGCATTATTTGTTATGTTACTTGACGTGCTGCTGTAATTGTATGATTGACCATGTTTTATTCAGTTTGTCATTTTTTCTAACTTCCTTCTATTGGGAATAACATATATGTATGAAATACCATGGTGGCTGGGCATAAAAAAATTACATGCATACTTGTCGATGTGCTTGATTTGAACATGGTTCTTTACTATTTTTCTGCATGTTTTCTGCTGTTCGACATATTTTTGGTAGACTGCGCTTAGCACTTATGATGAGCTTATTTTCAGTGTAACAGTATGATGCTGACATTCTGCACCTGCGTGGATTTCTCTTTGCTTGCACTGCCAATCACATTTTTGTTAATTTATAACCCACTTAGTATTTGGATAAAGGTACAACAGCAAGAATTTCTGTCCTCTTAAAAAATTGTTTGTCCCATAACAAACAGCAGATTGTCAAATTGATATTTCTGCTTTGTTGATACGTAAGTGCATGGTACCCAGATATGCTTCTCAAATTAACTGATTTATGATCAAATTAATGACAGGTAGCTTGAACATGATCATGAGCCCATTCAAATGCTGAAATACATGCACTAATTTGGGTTTGTGTAAGAAGATACATATTTTTTTTTCTGCTAAAATGAAAGCAATTATGGGTGCATGAGATTTGTGAATTAAGTTGCTTTTGGATCAATGTTATACAGTCGTCTAGTCGAACCTAGTCGCCATGGCACCGATAAGGCGACTAGTCGCGACTAGTCGTCGATCAGGTCGATTAGTCGACCCTAGTCGGTCCTAGTCGTCGCTATAGTCGTCCTATATATCCCACGACATATATGTACATGTATATGTACTTATATACTATATAGCAAGCAGGAACACCACAATGATAGTCAGTTTGGTGACACTTGTGAGATTTGATGTTTGAACTGTCCAGAACTCCATATTCTTGTCCCACACAGTACAGGCTAATGGCTAATGGCTAATGGCTAATGGTGCAAGTTATATAGTTAACCTAACCCTAATGGCTAATGGCTAATGGCTAATGGTGCAAGTTATATAGTTAACCTAACCCTAATGGCTAATGGGCCTAATTGAGCCCAGTACAGGCGGCGGGCTGGAGTGCTGGTCTGCTGGACATCTTTTGGTTTTGGCCTGATCGTCCAAGTAGCTAGTCGGACGACTAATCGCGATTAGGCGACGATTAGTAGGACGATCAGACATCTGATCGACAAAAGCTAGTCGTTTCACTTATCGAAGCCAGCGGAGCGATAAGGTCGACTAATCGCGACTAATCGCGATTAGTCGGACGACTGTATAACATGGTTTTGGATTTGCATTTATCAAATTTTTTCTTGGTCCTTGATTGAGGTATATAGGTCTGATCTTATGTGAAATATTTTTACCCTCTTATCTCAATAGTTCGTGTTCTGCTACTTTTCCAAATTCTGTTCTTCTTTTCCCAATTGACAAATCTGTATGGTTTATTTGTTTGTATGTAGAAACATTCTCCAAGCATTTTGAGAAGTATGGGGCAATAACTGATTCTGTAATTATGAAGGACAAGCATACTAAGATGCCTCGTGGATTTGGATTTGTTACATTTTCTGATCCATCTGTTATAGACAAGGTTTTGGAGGATGAGCACGTTATAGATGGCAGAACGGTAGGACATCTAAATTTAGACCGGCCGTAATGTGGGACCTCAGTTTGCAGTTCACTTTCATATGCAAACTTCTGCAATTGGATTGGAGTTTAGCTTGTCTCGACTACTCTCAACTTCTTGTTTATGCAGGTTGAGGTCAAGAGGACAGTCCCTAGGGAAGAAATGACCACCAAAGATGGCCCCAAGACAAGAAAGATCTTCATTGGTGGGCTACCACCATCACTAACTGAAGGTAGATGTTTGCTAAACAATGAAATATTTAATGCATTTTGTTAATTTGTTGATACTGAGAAGCTACAAACTTTCAGATGAGTTGAAGGATCACTTTTCCTCTTATGGTAAGGTGGTTGAAGACCAGATAATGCTTGATCATAGCACTGGGCGTTCTAGAGGGTTTGGTTTTGTCACTTTTGAAAGTGAGGATGCTGTTGAAAGGGTCATATCAGAGGGGAGAATGCGTGATCTTGGTGGGAAGCAGGTTAGATTTTATTTTATTGTGTTTATGTTGTAACCTCTGTAGTAGTAGGCCGTAGTAGCTGTCGTGGTCGTGGGCCTGTAACCGATCTCATATTTTTTTTCTTCCACTATTATAAGGGAACCAAAAAGAGGAAAATAGATTCATGTTCATATATGTTAAGGACCATTTTTTTTCTAGAGTATGAATTATAGCCCCTGATTTTCAACAGTTTGAATTAAAATTTTGAATGGTGCTATATAGCTCCCTAGCTTATCCCAAATTCCCAACATGCGACCAAAAGGCTTTGTTGCTATTGTGTTCTGTGGTTCCTTTTTGAGGAGCCAATTTCTTTTCCTGCTGGATAATTCTTTCGTATTGCTCTTTGTATTTCTATGAATTTCTCATTTGTTGGTCATACACTGGAATTAATGTTTGTGTGCTTACTGATGGTTATTTATTGGGGAAATTTTGATTCATGCCACCACAACTCTGTGAAATTGGGTTTCATGTTCAAAATCATGCCACTCAATGGCATGGATTTCAACATGAAATCCAATTTCAAGAAGTTGTAGTGGCATGGATCCAACTGACCCTATTTATTGTACTCCAAGTTGGAGTGATTGTAGTGATGTTTTACTTTTGTACTATTTTGTTTTCAGGTTGAAATAAAGAAGGCTGAACCAAAGAAGCATGGATCTGATCACAGTAGTAATGGTAGGTCTAGCCATGGGGGTGGTGGTGGTTACCGTAATTCTTACCGTAGTGGTGGAGCTGGCAGCGGCAGCGGTGGCAACAGTGGTGGTGGTGGTGGTGGCGGCGGCGGTGGTTATGGGTACGGTGGTGCTTATAGGTCTGCTGCTGCAGCAGGTTATGGATATGATGGTGGTGCAGGAGCGGGATATGGCTATGGCAGAGGGTATGGCTATGCAGGCAATGCTGGCTTTGGGTCTGGTTTTGGCGGTGGGTATGGTGGCTCCATGTACGGAGGCGCTTATGGTGCATATGGTGCCTATGGTGGTGGTGCTTATGGAGGGGGTGCTTACGGAGGTGGTGCTTATGGAGGTGGCGCCTATGGTGGTGGCCCAGGTGGCTATGGCGCTGGTGGATATGGTGGCTACGGGGGTGCTGGTGGAGCAGGTGGTGCTGCTGGTGGGAGTTCGGGTGCTCGGAGTTCTAGCAGGTACCATCCATATGGAAAATAAGAGACAAGACAAATCTGGTTTTCTAGGGCCCAGGGTTCCTCATGCCTCCTAGAAGTTCAGTTTTCATGGGATGTCACCTAATCAGCGCGGCATTGGAACATTGTTTGGGTTGAGCTAAGCCGCTACTAGAGCAACTGTGTAATTGCAGTTGCTGAGCCCGCCCGCCCGCCTGCCTGCCTGCTTTTGTTTGCTGCAGAAGCTACACATGAAACCTGTGTTGTATTCTTTAGTTTGGTATGCAGAGCTTAGAACCCTGTGAACAAGCGTTTTATGGTAGGAACAGTATTTGGTGCGGTAGAACTATATTCTGTGATGTAAAATTGCTTTTGCAAGCAATTAACTGTTGCCATCTGTGGTGATTATAATTACGAACTCGTTACAGGATTTGGTTTAATATTCTAATTTACTGTCGATTTACATTCTTGACATGGATCCTGTGGGATGTCCCTAAATCTGGGATGTTGGGATATATGTGCTACGTACTTGCAGAGAATTCGCATTCTGCTGAAAAGATTTTGGTTCTGTTTGTTGTCTCATTGGAAACCCTATGTCAGCGGGCTAATCTCCCGATCCTAGTGGAATGGTTTGCGTCCGTGTTGGAGGCTCAGAGCCCACTGGAGACGTCGACCACGGCGTTTTTTTTCTTTTTTATATTTAAAAAAATCAAAATTTTAAAAATATATGTCCGTTTTGAAAAATTTCAAAAATACCCCCGTCGCCCAATGGGGGGCGACAGGTTCTAAATGTAATTTTTTTTTCTTCAAATTTGCAACGAGGTCCTTAGCCGGGGGCGTGCGGGTGCAAGGGGGCCTGTCGCCCCACCCTCCATGTGCGACACGGGTCGCCCCCCCTCGGGCGATCGGTGTGCCCCGTCCACAGGCGCCACCCCCCCTCGGGCGATCGGTGTGCCCCGTCCACAGGCGCCACAGGGGGCCTGTCGCCCCCCCTCGCGGGCGACCGTGTCTTCCCCCTTATATAAGCATTCTACCCCTATTTTCTCCTTATTCGAGCCCAAAAATTCCACCAAAAATCCAGAAAAAAAGAAAAAAGTGGGGTGAGGAGAAGAGAAGCGGCGAAGCCCTGCTGGATTCCGCACTTGTGATCTGCAGATTAGTATATTTAGCTTATGTGTTTTTCCATTGGTATTATAGAGTAATTTAATTTAATTAGTGCTATAGTAGAACCATTTAAGTAGGAGTTTAATGATACTTTAGTTACGTAATATTAAATTAGTTTAGAAAATTAGTACTACGCGTTTATTATTACAATTGCAATACTTATATGTTGTAGTTGAAATCCATACTTAGTTTTTACGGATTATTGAATAAGGTAGTGAAGTAAAGAGTATAACTCGATAAGTATTCTGGGATATACAGATATGTCGAGTAAGATGCAGTTTCAAATATTTTATGGTGGCTACAATGTTTTGTATGGGTCAAATGGAGTAGACCTTTCTGCCTTTAAGTGCACATCTAGCGCCATAGATAAACCTCTGGAAAGGAGTTTTGGTTCCCTATGTAAGTGGCTGCAGCGTGGGTTCTGTGTTGGTCCGTTGACACATGTGATGACCGTCCAGTCTCTTGTTAATTGGGAGGTAGAAAGTGATTTATGAGAATTGATGATGATACACAGCACTGATGACTAGCAGAAGTACATGCAAGCAGCTCTAGAGTGTGGGTGGCCTCTGGCCATTCTTGTTCAAATCCGGGAGAAGACACAAAATGAAATCCAACATGGTGCAGATCAAGCAACTCCGAGTATTCGAAGAGAGACCAACTATGTTGAGCAAGATGAGCCAGAAGAGATAGAGAATCAAAACATCGGACCACAGGGCCTTGCTGATGAGAGAGAGAGGATACATAGCATTGTGAACGAGATGGAGGCAGAAGACCAAACCACAATAGAGATGGAAGAATATGAGGGCTCATCTGATGACGAGCAGTACTCATTGCCAAAAGAGTGGAAGGAGCATGGTTTTGGCAATCATGTCGCAGAAGACGTACGAAATCAGGAGTGGAAGTACAGAGAGAATGAGGTAGTGCAAGGTGCAACATATCCAAACATTGAAGCCGTAAAAGATGCTGTGAGATTATGGACAATATCATTGAAACGAGAATTTAGAGTCGTAAAGTCTGGCAGTAAAGAATATGAGGTGAAGTGTGTCAATGATGGATGTCCATGGCGAGTACATGCATTCAAGGGAAAATGGAATACGAACTGGAAATGTTCCATTGTGACAGAGCACACTTGTTTGCTTTCAGAAGTTCTTCCCTCGCATCACAATATATTATGCGACTTTGTTGCAAAGCAAATATATGGGTTGATTATGGACAACCTAAATTATGAGCCAAAAATGATTGTTCGACACATTGAGCAGACTTACCAGTACACCATTAGTTATTTTTCATATATGGTGGGCTAAACAAAGGGTGTTCGAGATGCGGTTCGGCACATACGAGGCATTATATGATAACCTACCTCGTATGTTATCCTAGGTTGCTGCTAGAAATCCTGTAAGCTTTTATGACACATATCTCGTACCAGCCGTGACTAGGGGGCAAAGCATTCTGCAACGAGCCTTCTTTTGCCTAGGTGCCTGTGTTAGAGCATTTCAGTGTTGTCTTCCGGTGATCTGCATTGATGGCACATTTCTAACTGGAAGGTATAAAGGTCAGATACTCACCGCAATCGGGGTAGATTGCAATAACCAAATAGTTCCGCTCGCATTTGCATTTGTTGAGAATGAGAACTTAGACAGTTGGTATTGGTTTCTTGAACGAGTGAAGGTTCATGTTATTGCTGCACGTCCAGATGTGTGCCTTATTAGTGATAGTCATGCAGGTTTGCTGCAATTAATACTGAAATTGCAATGTGGAACTGTGACAATGCCTCCATTATGGTCCGATGTCCAAAATAGGTGGTGCATCAGGCATATGGGTGCAAACTTCTATGACCACTTCAAGAACAAGGATCTTAAGAACATGTGTTAAGAGGTTGTGCACCCAAAATCAACAGAGAAAATTCAATGCATTATGGCAGATGCTTGATCAGTTGACTGCAGAGCTAGTGAAGGTAAGGGCATCAGGAACAAGCACAAGTCAGGCTGCAGAGGCTAGGGATTCAATTGAGAAGCCATTTTCACACTGAATTCGAGGTGCACCTAAGGAGAAATGGTCATTCCTTTATGATACCAACGGAATACGGTATGGTATTCAGACAACGAACCATGTAGAGTGTTTCAATATGGTTATGCGTTCTTGTCGTGCCTTTCCTCTTGTGAGAATTGTTGAGTTCATCATATATGGGTGCATGAAGTATTTCAAAGAGCGTTACATGGCTGCAAGCATAAACATCAGCAACCCCCAAATTCAGTTTTGCACAAGAGTGACACAATATATGCAAGAGAAGATTGAAAATGTCAAACTGCACCGCGTCATATCGACAGGTACAATGGAGCATAGATTTGAGGTTCTATGAAAGGATAGAACTGGTCGTGGTATCTGTAGAGATAGGGTGGTATAGGAGAGTTTGATTACAGTAGATGGCAAAGCCTTCTGCTCCTACATGAAGCCTAAGTTATTGCATTTGCCATGCTCGCATCTCATTGCGGCATGTGCAGAGTCTGGGTTGCAGCCAGGAGTATTTGTTTCACCTTACTTCAGCAAGGAAGCAGTTGTATCCACCTGGAGACATGAGGTATACGGGATTGAAATAGTGGGACCTTTCATTCAGGATAATGAGAATAATATGTTTATTCCTGATCCAGCCACTAAGAAAGGCAAAGGCCGCCATCAGACACGTCGTATTCGGAATGGTATGGACGAGTCCGAAGCAAGCAAGGCACAAAAGCGTTGCAGCCAATGTGGAGCATTGGGTAACAACTACAAGAAGTGTCCTCAGAATGCACTTCACGATGCTGCTGACGTCGGTCCTTCCGGAAATACCAGAGATGGAGCACCTCCTACGTTCAGATGACCATCGGCGAGAATTGCTCGTGGAAGGCACTCGGTGTCATGATCCACAATTGTATCGAACATATCTGTAATATGTAGTAATCGTGCATCCAGTTTGTATGGAACATATCTGTAATGTATAAATGTCGTGCGTGGAGTTTGTATCGAACATATCTGTAATATGTAGTAATCGTGCATCCAGTTTGTATGGAACATATCTGTAATGTATAAATATCGTGCGTGGAGTTTGTATCAAACCTATCTGTAATATGTAGTAATCGTGCGTGACGTTTGTATCGAACCTATCTGTAATGTATAAATATTACGCGTCCAGTTTGTATGAAACATATATGTACCTATGTGTTCTCATATATTTTTGAATACAGGTTTGGAGATGGACTCCTTACTAGACCCAGTTATCGACTCGAGCCACAGGTCTTACTTTGCAGCAGCTGAGCACCGAGCCCTAGAGGTGCTACGTCCTCGTCCACCCGGGGAGGCGATCTCTATACACCACGATTGGGTTGACATGTATGTAATGAAATATTATTGTTTATCACTTATGTATTCGTCGGTATTCCTTTGTTTCGACAATTTTGTTTATTGCAGGTTACGTGAGGCCGGTCTACTGACTCTGGGCCGTCTTGTCGAGGGTGGGCCTATTCAGCTCGACCGATCCCTTCTGACGGCGCTCGTTGATAGATGGAAGCCGGAGACACACACGATCCACCTCCCGTGTGGGGAGATGACTCCTACGCTGCAGGATGTGGCCTACCTCCTCAGCCTCCCTATCATCGCTGAGGCTGTAGGTCCGCGTGTGGTGGCGGCCTCGTGGAAGGATGACCTAGAGGCCCGTTTTGCCCTGGTTGACCGCGTGGAAGAAGCAGGTCCGATCAACCCGCACCCGCGAGCAGCAGGTCCTTCGAAGACCTGGTTCCTACAGTTTACAGTACATATTCATTGCATATTTAAGTTTAATTGTTACAATTCACATGTTGCATTGTCTGTTGAAACCATTAATCTTAATTGTTTATGCAGCCTACCCTGTTGGCTGCGGATGCCGACGAGTACAGTGTGACTAGATCGCTGGAGGCATACCTACTTTGGTTGTTTGGTTACATCATGATCAACAACACTCATGGCAACTCGGTCGATAGGATTCTCCTTCCGTATGCATAGGAGATTGCGGATGGGGACGAGGATGTACCGGCCTACAGCTGGGGTGAGGCGGTACTTGCAGCCACTTACCGTGGACTCTGCGACGGCTGCATGAAGACACATGGGAACGCTATCCTGGCGGGGTGCCCACTACTGCTACAACTTTGGCCGTACGAGAGGCTAGCCGTTGGTCGGCCCATCGTCAGCCACGAGCCTTACCACGGGGCCATGTACGGCGACGAGGAGGACAACAGGCCCACTATGGGAACTCTCTGGATCTGGCGTCAGGTACGTGCGCAATAAATCTAATTTTGTTATTCATTGTTACATGATGCATTAGCGCACTTTTAATTTTACTTATTCGGACTGCAGAGGTGCTGGGCGCATGCGCAGGTTAGACGCGCATATCCTGAGTTTGTTTCGGAGCTCGACATGCTGACGCCCGAGGACGTTGTCTGGGAGCCTTACAGCCCCGAGGCTGTGGCTACCCGTGCACCAGCAGACCTGTCTTCGCACTGCTCCGCGAATACGAGCCTGTGGCTTACTACAGCCATCCTAGTTTACGACATCGCGGTTGAGGCATATTGCCCCTGGAGAGTTAGGAGACAGTTTGGGCAGCGCCAGGAGTTTCCGGTGCCCACCGCGTTGGAGCGTGTCAGTCGCCAGGACCACATGTAATTATGAATGAACTTGGCTCATACATTCGTGTCGAATCTAACGATTCTTCGTGGTCCACTTTTGTAGGTTGTCAAGGAGTGGCTTGTCGTTCTCTGATGATTGGCTCACCAAGATGCAGCCGTGGGTGGACCAATGGGAACAGGCAGACGAGCACTTTGGTCCATCCAACAGGACCACACACAGACAACTCCTTTAGGGCTTACCTCACCTGGTACTTGCCCCAGACTCGGGATCGTCTGGTTTATGTTGACACTCACCCGCAGCCACACCAGGCGAGACCTCAGGATGGCTATGCCTGGCACCACGTGGAGGCACTAGCTGGCGCGGTGAGTCTCTTGATCATATTTGCATATATATATTAATATTCATAAGATAATTCATATGTTTCTAACTGTTCCTTTACTGAATGGATGCAGTTTCGCTTTTGCAACATGATGGAGACGGACTGCTCGACTTACCTGACGAGGGTACATGCCGGATCGCCAATGACCCAGTTTGAGCAGACAGATGCATGGTCGAGGCAGCGTGACCAGTTGCGTCAGGTAGTGCACAATTTGGGAAGCCGTGTGCAGTACGAAGACAGCCACGGGTCGTCCCAGGCCTCGTCGTCGTTCCCGTGTCCGGCGACCGTGCACGGGCCGACGTCACAGTACTACACAACTCCAAGTAACGTAGATATCTCTTTAAAAGTAGATCAAGTGTTGCTACATATTTACTAATATCACAAACAGGATACGATCCAGCTACTGGAATGTTTAGAGGGGCACCACCAGTTGGCGGACCGTATCTAGGGATGGTATCGGGGCCACAGATACCGGCCTACATAGGTTAGTTTATGTTTTGTATTTCGGTTTCTACATGTTATGACAAAAGACACGAGCGTACGCAAACATCCGCATTTTATGCGTAGGATTCTACCCCGATGCGGACGCCAGACCTTCTTCTTCCTCCTTTCGACCTGGTACAAAACACTCTCTCAATACACTCACTAATTTACCACGCAACATATGTTGGTTTACGTTTATATGTTACGCAGGGTTTGTTTCGAGTACGTTCGTTCTAGATAACGAGGGCTTCACCTTAGACGAACTCGACAGCCTGACTCTAGACTCACCTGGCGCGCACGGTGACCCCGATGTCTTGGGGTATTCACAGCTAGGAGGAGCACCACTTGGGATGTCTCAGCAGCAGACACCGCAACCCCTTTTGTGTCCTGAGCGACAGGTGAGGTCTCTGGATCGTCACACCTACTCCGAGGGCCATGTCCGTGCCCAGCAGAGGGCTAAGAGGGTCCGACGCCCTAGGGGTGGTTAGATATAACCGATGTTTGTATCTCTGATGTTTATTTGTAATGAGATAGCTGTGGACCGCTTATTTGTATCCGATGTTTATGATTGTGGTAGTTTACTTGTCATTTGTTTCTATAGATACTATTGATGTGAACTTGTTATGTTTGTGGGTTCCATAATGCTCGTAAAATATGGGAAGTTCTTGCGAATTTTTTCCGTAATTTAATGAAGGACAAGTTAGGTGCGGTAGGAGTTAGCGGCCGAGATCCCGCCGACGATGATGACGACTCCCGCATATAGTGTAAACTTCATGACACGCTTGAATTGCTCAAAATAGGGACCATAGTGTATCTAGCTGCGAGTACGAGATCACAGGTTGCCACTGCTCAGCACGGCGATCACGGGTTTCCCACATGTCGCATTGTTTGCCCAGACATACGTGACAAAAGACGACAACCCAATAGCAGTGCCGTTTCACCATTTCAAAAAGATGTGACAACACGGCAACCACACCAGCTCACCTTCAAAGCAGTCTCTCTGGCGAGGACGATGGACCTGTCATTCTACAGTGAAGGTTTGTGGCGTGTAGTGGGGAAGGCGGCATCTAGGCGCGATCGACCGAGCGGCAGCAATGCAGTGCTGTGAGTCTGCATGCACTTAGATGCTCTACATACACAGAGATGCATCGAGTAGTCAGTTCGAGAATCAAATCTAGCCTTTTCAGTGTTAGGTCAGCTAGACTCTTCACTGTGTTGTCACGTAGGCTTTTCAGATGCATTTACACTCAACACTCTAGGTATCAGATCTTTGTGCGCCTATAAATACTCCGAAGTTTGTGAACTCCCAGCAGCACTCAAACACCAAAGCTCATTGTGTACCCAATGTCTGGAGGTGGGTCTAGCGGGAAGAATTACTACGGTTTTGGGAAAGAAAAAGGGGGAAGAAAGGGAGACCCCATAATATGGGAGGGGCCTCTTGGACCTGATTCCTTTCCGGAACCAGTGTTTGAGTTTCCGCCACAGCACAAGAGTGAATTTACCAATGAAACTCCTCTTCGACAATACGATAACCGTAGAGAACTGTGGCTAAAATGCAGACATGGTGAGGACTGCTTAGTGCAGATGTGCACCAACGGGATGGATGACGGTCGGCGTTTCTTTAAATGTCCACACGCATGGGTAATACTCGGTTGTTTCATTTCTTTATCTTCAATGAGACACCTTACATGAAATTTGTTTTGCAGTCTTCCGATGCTCCAGAAAACTGTGGTTTTACTAGGTGGGTCGATCCTGCACCAATTGATTCTGTTCAGGAGTTCATCGAGTACCTCCAGATAAAGATCTTTGATCTGGAATGCAAGGTGAACCATTATGAGGAAGTGAGCGAGGGTAACAAAGACGACGAAGATGATGATACCAGCAATGCTGCCGGTTCACAGGATGAACAATGCACTATTCCTTACTGCAACTGCCCTTGTCACAAGAAGAAGGGCCCTGCGCCTCCGGCACCACTGCCTGCACCACCTGCAATGGGTGGATACTGCGGAGAAGTCTCAACGCAGTTTGCTACGTGGGGGTACGGCTACTAGGACTACCCTAATGCTAGTGACATGCTGCATCGTTGTGTTTGTTGTGTTTTTTTAAATTACCTAAGGCATCTTAGGTTAGTCCAGAATATGTGTAGCGTAGTTTGCAATGGGTTCTGCCATGCCACTGCATGTATGATGTGTGTTTCATTACCGTTGTATTATGATGTAAACTTGATGGTTCACATTATGTAATGCATTTCTTAGTTCTTATTTCTTATCGTTATATTAATTAAATGTGTGCTTTTTAGTATTCTAGTGACACGAAAAGCTCCAAAAATATTAAGGACTAGTTCAAAGATTTCATAGATTCCCGGCTACAACTGCAAATTAATGGTAAAAGTTACAACACACAGAGTCAAACTCTCAACTGAAAACATAAACAACTAATTGCAGTGGCATGTGCACGCGACAAGGTAATTTCTTGTTGCATCTAAACATACCATGCCTTATGGAATGTAAAATGCCGGGATTACATGGAACTACTCTACTGAGTGCACCGAGGATATTTGCCCTTCCTAATTGCTTCGGGCCCGGCTTTCTTCGCACGGCGTGCGCTCTCTCGCTTTCTCTCCCTATCAGCTTCATGTTCCGCCTCCGCCTTACGATCCACCTCCTCCATCCTCTTGCGGATCTCTTCTTGCTCTTTCTTGCGCTTCTCCTCTTGCTGTTCCTCGTTCTTCATTCGGCGCCAATGTTCTGCAGCCCACCTTGCTTGTTGTTCCACAAAGTCCTTTGCCTGCTGCGACTGCACGGTGTCGAACTACTGCATAAAATCACAAAGAGGCGGAGGAGACTTTGTCCAACAAAAGTTAGAATTATAACTCAATGTTAGGTCACAAAGAAAAATAGTGTCTGTTGTCCTGCTACCTTGGCCCGGTCTTTGCCGTATCGCTTAGGTGGATCATATTCGTAGTTCTCATACATAAAGAACATCATGCCGTAGTCATCTCCTAAAACCTCAGATTGCATGAACTTACATAACGAACCGTAGAAGCACATTGGCACATCAATTCCTTCGGGTACGGTGCCTTCACACTTGCTCCACGGAATGTAGGTTGATCCTGACGAAGACATTGGCGCTATAGTGTGGTGCGCCAAATGACGAACAATGATTTCAATAATGCACCTATCGTATATCAAATCGATGCATGAAAATATAGGTACTGTCATAATTATATTGCCTTATGCTGCAATATCAATAAGGTACTATCATAATTCTATTCTAATTCATAATTAATTTAAAAACAAGTCTGTAATAGTACTGAAATTGTAATACTAAACGAGTGTTCTAAAGCACCAAATCTAATTCAGCTAATCCGCTAATTAAATTAAATTGTTATACAATATCAATGGATTCATACGGAAGTTACCGGTAGATCACAAGTGCGGATTTCATCACAGCTTCGCCGCTTTTCTCTCCTCACCCCTCTCTTTTTTTCTGAATTTTTAGACTCAAATGAGAAAGGAATGGAGGCCATTACTCGTATAGGGTGGGAGACCCCTGCCTCCCCTGGGGGGTGACAGGCCCCCTCCCCGGCCAGGGACCTCTTTGCAAATTCCAAAAAAAAATTACATTAGGGTCCTGTCGCCCGTTGCTTGGGCGACAGGACCCTTGTCGCCCCCCATAGGGCGACCGGGGGTATTTTTAAAATTTTTCAAAACAGACATGTATTTTTGAAATTTTAATTTTTTTTAAATATAAAAAAAAGCCGCTCGACCACGCGGCCCGTGGGCCAGGATTCCAGCCTATTTCTACAACAACAGAGGGATGCCTATTGCTACAACAACAGAGGGATTTCTCTCAACTCTGCATTTCCGCTTGGATTATACTGATAAGGACACGGCTACGCGGTCCAAATAATTTGCCCAATCTTTCACGGTACAACTTCTCACACAAAAATAATTTTCTGAAATTTCACTCAAAGAGTATAACGATCAGTAATTATCCTTGCCCTTGATATAGCAACACACGCCCTTGTCAGATTATATAGATATATGCAGGCGTAGCAGAAATAATAATCAAGATTCACTCCATACGTGTTGAACTGATGCAACTAGCAAGTGGCCAAATACGTCACTGATATCTCACGGAGATAGTATGAATATTATTTAATTTGCCTCTCTAATCACCACAGCACGCAGCCAAAAGCAGGACAGATCAAGACTTGCGTCAATAATTCTCACGAACAACCACAGAGGCTAACAAGATGTAGCAGTATAATCCAGTACAAGGATAGTCTGTCAGATCACCAACACAGGGAATAGTAAAGATAGAAAGGATCAGCTTACAGCAGATGATGCAAACTAAACCCTAGATAATTCTTCCACCCGCGGCCACGACGAACCACGATCAGAAGATGGGGATCCACTGAAGAATCCGGAGCAGCGCACCTAGGAAACAATCCTGATCACGCTCCCAATCACGATCTAGAAGAATCGGCAAGGTAGATAAGATCGGACGGCGTCTCGCTGTTCGTAGGAGAAACCCTAGACGAGAGACACAAATAAAATCCAATCTAATCTCCCCCGCAAGGACTCTAACCCCACACGATATATAGCACGCAGGCCCCCTTCGACTCCAGGTCGGACTTGGACTTAAGACTCACGCACACCACCGAACCAGACTTTGCACGAAGTCTGACTTAGCCTACATGTACATGACGCTGAAATAGGCCTGGACCAAAATTAGTGCACGCAGGCACCATGACACATACATGAATAATAATATAATATTACGGCAACATTAATAACCATGCTAATAATCAATTGCCAAATAAAGTTGACGCATTCTGATTGGGCTGCCTTTTATCTCCACGTGCATGGTTTCTCTGGATCAATAAAAATATCCGGCCAGCGGCCAATGTATTTCTTGCTTCTTTTCTTCCTCTTTCTTGTGACAATTAACTCCTCTAAAAAGTATATTTGATGATAGACCAGCGCTAGTAAATTTCTCCATATTTTTTCCATATTTCTCATCAAATAAAATAGCTCCAAATTTAAGGCTAATTTCCATATTTGAAATTGAAGAAGAATTTCCAACAGAACTAATTTGACGAGCCATGGGCTCATCATCCTCTCCCCCTTGAAACAAAGCCGTCCTCGGCTTTGGCATAAGCTCAACTGGCTTCTTCATCTCTGTAAATATTATATTTTCATCTTTCTTGCTATGGTGTCCCACAAAATTAGAAAGAGAGCCAAACTGTATAGGAGATTTACTAGCATCACATGATTCACCCAAACAATGAATAATAACAGAAGAATTCCCTTTGATGGTTTGATCATGTTCTGATGGCTCATTCAGTTGAGCATTGATGTCGGGGATCTTTGCAGCAAGAGTGCCTCTTGTCATCACCACATTGTTCTCAAAAATATTATTAGAGATAGAACCAAATTGGATTGATGATTTAATTGGCTCCTTGCAACGAATCACGGACTCACTAGCAGCAGCAAAAGTAGGAATATTCACATCATTCTCTCCCTCTTGAAGCAAAGCCGTCCTCGGCTTTGAGGTAATTGCAGCAACCTTTTTCTTTACTTTCACAGAAGGAAAAATGTCAGCCTTAATAGCACTAACCGGCATCGGTTTGAGCACATGATGAACTCCCTTGTGCACAAACGAATAATTATTGGAACGACCAGCATGAGTAGCATCAAGATCAAACTGCCATGGTCTACCCAACAGTCTACTGTATCCCTATAACTTCCAATAGAAAATTTTACTCGCACCTTATGAGTAATTTTGAGTGTGCCACTTTGATTCATCCATTGCATGTAACAAGGACTAGGAAGCCTCCATGTAGATAAGGACAAGGCATGTACTAAATCTGAGCTAATAACATTAGTGAAGCTACCACCATCAATAATTAGTTTGCATACCTTATCATGAACTTTGCATTCCGAGTGAAATATATTAGATCGCTGCCCTCTCACATCAATAGTAGTACCATCACTGTTAACTTCCCGTGCCATCATAGATAACCCATTTGATGCAACATCATTATCATCAATTTTAATGTCAGGCTGAGTATCACAAGAAGAATCAGTAGCATGCAGCCCTGATGCTAAAGAAAGATCCACCCTCTCATCAATAGAGATTTGCTCAGGCACTCCAGCCTGCTCAAGTAGAGAAGAAATATCTGAAATACTAGTATTCAGTGGGACATCTTCTCAAACAATGGATGTGGCTGTAGGAATATCACTAGGCAATCCCATGATAGCCGGCTGGTTAGTAGAATTATTCTTCTCAAATGGTGTAGCAGAAGAAAATTCAGAAGCAACCAAATCAGAACTCCCACTACTTGATAATATATTCTTCTCTGGCTGAAAAGGAGGAGCAAAGCGTCGGCGCAACGCCTCCTTCATTGCATACCAAGAAGTGCAATAGTCATCACCATGTTCCAGCTGCATTCTTCGGAACCATAATGACACAGAAATAGAGAAGCTTCGTTTTGCCAAATTAGCCAGCTGGTTTAACGGCAATTCACCAATAGAATAACAATTTATTATAGCATCCTCCCACTCATAGTATTCTGATGGAGATGTTGTTGCACACAACATCGGTACAAACTCAAGGTATACGTCAAAAGAGTAATCCATCACCAAAAATTAGCAGAGTACCGTGAGCAACCTGTCTCTGAATACCAAATGATAAAGGCACGCCGACGGTGCCCGAAATATGTCCCAATCTTTCACGGCACAAGATAATTATAGGATGCTGAATTATTTTAGTTTGCACTGAAGATAAGTAATTGCTCTATCCTGATAAGAAAAATATTGCAGCCATCATGTCATGCAACAACAGAGTTAGAAAGGTTGACCCAATCAAACATGTCAATGCTGAAAATATTCCAAAGTCGAGGACGGCTTTGGTTCAAGGGGAAGGAAATGATATGGCTACTACTATAGGCTCAAAAGTTCTCTATGATGGCTCTGAATCAGTCTGCAAGGATTTAACTGGTTCTTCTATTAAAGTTGGTTCTATTTTAATTAATTGGAAAGAGAAGAAAGAAGGGGAAAAGGAGGCCAATGATCATGGCAAACGATGCATGAAAATAGCTGCAGTTTCTCCTCCCATCAATGAAGTTACTCAACTTATGTCAAAGCCGAGGACGGCTTTGTTTAAAGGAGGAGAGGATGATGAGTCCAAGGTTCATCAAATTAATTCAGTGGTTAATGCTGAAGATTCTGAATATAAGGCAGCTGCAATGTCAAGGAAGCACTCTTTTATTGGCGTAATGTACTGGACGAAGTGTGAGGTAGATACCAGAAAATTTATTCAAATTGGTTCCATGCAAGTCGAGTGCTAATCAGTTAGCGGGATGAATTAGCACAGCTGCTGCAGTATTATAATATATACATTTGAGCCATCGAGGGATATGTTTCTCAAGCTATTATTTAAGCTGGAGGATTAGCACAGCTGCCACATTTTTATATTATTTATTGGCTAGGCCTTCCATTGATTATGGATTAAGGTCCCTACGTGCAAGAGTTGGAGTCAAGCTTCATACGTGATGGGTCTTCATGCTTTAATTAGGAAGGCTAAGTATGCTAGTTAGCGATTTTTCCATCAATATTTTATCCTTTCCTATCTCTAATCAGAGTTGAGTTGTGCCTGTCATGTGCACTCACGCCAGGCCAATTTGAGTCAGGTTCGGTTGGAGTCGGACTCAAGTCCAAGTGCCTGCGTGCACTTTAAATTGGGCAGTGCCCATGTAAACACAGATTAGATTGGATTTTATTTGTGTCTCTTTTCTAGGGTTTCTCCTACGAACGAGAGAACATCTGATCGCATCTACCCTACCGATCCCTCTCGGATTTATGTGGAGCGCGTGATCGAGTTGCTACATCTCGGGCGCGTCAGCTTGGATTTCTTGGTGAGATCCCTCCTCTTCTGATCGTGGTTCGTCGTGACCGCGGGTGGAAGATCTATCTAGGGTTTGGTTTGCGCATCTGCTGTAAGCCGATCCCTTCTATCATTGCTACTGCTATTATCTGATTGGCCAACGGATCTGTTTATTCCGTGTTGTTTTCCTGCTAAATTGTCGGAATTGGAATACTCATATATTGCGTGCTACAAGTATTAGTGAGAGAAATTACTTGGCTATTGAGTATTTTATTTGTGGTTACTGTTTTGTCTCGTGGCTTCAATCAAGTATTGGCTGGTTAATACGTGAGAAACAAATCAGTGGTCCTGCTATCATAATTGTTATATAATTGATATAAGATTCAGAGGTCCCTTGTTCGCGGTGGCTTACACATAGATTGAAAATCCTCTGACCTCGTTCGGCGTATTCTATATGTTCGGCAATATATTCATATCAGGATAGAGCAATTACTTATCTTCGGTGCAAACTAAAATAATTCAGCATCCTATAATTATCTTGTGCCGTGAAAGATTGGGACATATTTCGGGCACCGTCGGCGTGCCTTTATCATATACTATGTCGATAATTTCTCCGGATGTCGGATATTAGGGTGTAGAATCGTAAGAGGATACTGATTAACACAATGGGATGCTATGCTCTCACAAAGAGAGACAAAAGTCAGCAAAAAGTTCTTGCTCCGTAGTACAATTCACAGCAAGGATACTACCGGGATCGAAAGCAGTGTGGCACTGGACAGCATACGGATTGCCCGTGCACAGCCGTACTGCCCGACTACCCTAGTCCCTAGTACAGAAGCATTATTAGCATTAAAAGCATTAAAAGAGGAATAAGTAGCTCGAAATGCGAGAGCTCCCATATTAAGTTAGATCAATTTTCTCGGTTTCATCTTTCTGAGGATGTGTAATGCCAGTCTCAATGTGTAGTTTCATCACATGGTTACCTAGATCAAAAACTAGGTAAGCGAGCCGGATGAATTTCATAGGGAAGAAATTCCTCTCATATTCTATAAAACTCTCTCTTCTCTTGTCTCATAAATATATTGCCACATCAGCGAAATTAAATGTCATGAAACTCACATGAAACTTCATTAAGACTGGCCAGACTGGCTTTAGGCGGCCATATAATTCTGCTCAGTACAAGTGGACTTCGACGTGCTTGTAACCATGTTGAGAACTTATTACGCCTTCTAAAGTCAGACAATCCTATCTATCGGTTTATGTTGTATCCCCGTAAACCTCATCCCTATCTAAGTCAGACAATTTATTTTCCCAATCTATATAGGCAATAATTTTTATGATACCCCAGTCTATCTTAGTGTAAAGACACCAGCACTTGTCAAATTTGTTTATGGTGGCACATAGGTTCATTATGCAAATATGGCCTGATTGGTAGAGCTTTTACAGGCTTTGGCTTCACCTGTTTCGCATCAATTGAGGCACTAAAGCATTGAGAGCTAGGGTAAAAATAAACTGGAAGCCGGATGAAACTACATTTTTAGCTTCACGGGCTTCGGCTTCGCCGGTGAAACCATTTCGGGAGAACCCTCCCCGACAGCCCCTTGTTAACTGTAGTATTGTGCTAGAAATCCTGGCAAATTTTGGCATATTTTAATTCCAACTAATACTAACAATTCCATTATGTAAATTAGTGATCTTGTGACAAAAGGTATATGCTTGTGCTCAAGTTAATTTAATTAAACAACACGAATATAGAGATAAACCATAGCATGTTTATTAGGAAGCACCAGAGGCGGAATCAGTTATTGAGGCACTAATTGCGCCATTCCTATGATTGAACATTGTGTCAGTATGGGCTGTTTGATAGTCTAACTTAAATCAATGCAGTGAAGATGACCTTCGAGAAGTAGTAGTATGATCTTAATGTTCACTTGGAAATACAGCTGCAGTCATTAGGAAGTAGTTGACTAACTTCAGGAAGTAGCACAGCTTGAGGGAGAAGTAGTCGACTGGGAAGCAAGACGCTCTCTAAAAAATTGATTGTCCGCTATCCTGTGCAGGTACTTCAGCGCTGGTGATAGAAATGCTAACAACAGAAAGCAGAGGAAGAAAGGGAGAGATCTTTTCAGCAGGAATACTAAAGTGTTGAACCTTACTTAGAATTAGAGAAGTGAAGGATCACCGGGGTGTCCGACCCTAGAGGGGGAGGGGGTGAATAGGGTCGCTAATCGCTTTTCTATCCTAGGGCTCAATCTAATTGCATAAGATAAACCTAACACGTCCTACACATGCTAGTTATGACTAAGGTTTATCTATGCTACCCTCTACTTACCCCAAAAGACTTGCAACCTATAGCCAATCCTAATCAAACTAACTAGGAAAGTAAAGGTAAGCAAGAAAGAGTAAATGCGGAAACGTAATGCGGTAAGTAAAGCGGTAAGGGAGAGGATATGCAAACTCCCGTGAAGACACCAAGACACACGATTTAACGTGGTTCGGTTAGGACACCAAAGTCCCTCCCTACGTCCACGGCCACTTGCTCACAAAGAACAAGTGGGATGCCGAGTCTCTTCGCTTGATCACCGTCTTGCCACGCCTCCAAGGCTCCCGACAAGCAAAGGCTAAGTGACGCCAAGTCACAAAGACGAGGTCACCGCCACCGTCTATCTCGAAGCGTCACCACGGCACCGTCTTCACTATCTTGGAGCTTTAACACCAAGTAGGGGGCTCCTTCCCCGCACAAAGTGTCGTTGCCACTCCACACCAAGTCGGAGGGTGATACGACGAGTACACAAGTTGCTTGTCGCAGCAAGACTTTCTCTCAAGCTAGTTCTCTCAAGAACTAAGCCTAAACAAGCACTAAGCACTCTCACAAGTGTGCTTAAGCCTATATGATGTACAATGAAGCTCTATGGTGGTTGGAGATGATCTTTAGCTCTTGTATACTTCCTTGAACTCCAGCACTCTCAAATGACCCGGCCTTGGGGGTATATATAGGCAGCACAAGCAAATATAGCCGTTGGAGAAAAGCTGCCAGAAAAACGCTTAACGCCGGTTAATCCGACGTACCTCCAAAGCCATCGTCGGTTTAACCGGTGTATGTAAACTGCTACTTGAAAAACTAGCCGTTAGCAATTAACCGGTGTATCGCCGGTTTAACCGATGCAATCAACCGGTGTATGTAAAATTAGCGTCGGTTTAACCGGTGATTGTAACTTCTTCACGTTCCTCCAAAAACCACCTCTCTGGACAACTGAACCGATGCAATTGACCGATGCATCGTCGGTTCAACCGGTGTATGTATTTTCATCGGTCTTCATTTGGCAATGCACCGACGTATGCATTTTCTTCAACGTCGGTTAATCCGGTGAGTGTACCTTCAGTTTCCAGCTTCTGGACAATTACACCGGTGTGTATATTTTTCTTAACGTCGGTTCAACCGGTGTAGGGGTGGCCCTTCGGGCCTTGCTACGCCTCTCTTCTCTTTATCATCACTTGAACCTAAAAGCCTGAGAATAGTCATCTTAACAATCACATTAGTCCAAGTGTTGTGTGTGTCATCAATCGCCAAAACATTATATTGAAATATGGCATGAGAGGCCATTTTCGTTACAAGAAGGCTGTCTGTTTATATAGGTGATAGGAGAGAAACCTAGACATAACTATAACCATCAAGCCGCACCATTAATCAGTAACCAATTCTTGTATTAATCACCAATTACAACCGAGCTATTACTCTTCTCAATTAACCACCTCATAACTTTCTATCATCAACTCGTGGACCTTTTAATTCTTAATTTATCTTTAGAATAAATGAACCAAATATTCCAACACATTGCACTTCCGAGTCCAACTATAAATAACTACTAGCTGCTTATATATGTCCTCTTCTCTTTAGACGCGTGGGTTCGGGTTCAAACGTCACCTACTCTTCATGAATAAATTGCTGTAAACGAATGAATTAGTATATTGGAGCTCTTGTTATGAGCGAGAGAGTGTGTGGGGCACCTTAAACACCTAGTAGTAGACGGACAATTAATCGTTCGGGGACCTAACTGGCACTCAGTATTAGACGGACAATTAATCGTTCGGGGACCTAACTGACACTCTTGAACGAGTCTAGTAGGAACCCACGCACTTTTTTTTATAGGAAACTCTAAGGGAAGCCCTCAGAGCATAAAGAAGTTGATAGAAAAATTCTAAGAGAAGTTTTTTATAGGAAAACTCTAAGGGAAGCCCTCAGAACATAAAGGTGTTGATAAGAAAACTCTAAGGGAAACCTTCAGAGCATAAAGGTATTGATAGGAAAACTCTAAGGGAAGCCCGCTGTCACATAACAGTCCAAATAATACCGATCAAGTGCACTAATCCACCATTTAAGCTTAATCCTCAGTTATTGCACTCAACCAGTACACTCAGACTGCCTGCTGTAACCAAGATCGATTACACGAGAACTCTCACCAAAAGACGAGCACAGGTGATTACGAGCAAAAGCAGAGTTCAAATTAATTTACAAACAGAGCTTAACACAGGCTTCCGAAATAATTTACAATAAAGTTTTACAATCCAGGGTTACATTTCAAACATCAGAGTTCAAACACAGCGGAAAGTATAACAAGTTTGAAACAAGCTTCGAAAATATAATACGGTAAATAACGTCAATGACAAAAGACGAGCTTCACATCTTGCCCACTGATGTGAGGCTCACCTGCTTGCACTTCACGGAGAAGACGGAACCCACTCGACGGTCCAACCTGGAGGAAGAGGCTGACCAATCCAAGACGCGCAGATCTCCTCGAAGTCTTTCGGAACACAACCTGCTCAGAAGGGGTACAACCAAAACCCTGAGTACTCTAATACTCAGCAAGACTTACCCGTTTATGGATATACTTAGCCCATTACCTAGACATGCAAAGCTCTTTGGCTCTGGAGTTGTTTTGCGGAAAAGCTACTAATACTGAATCCTTACTTTCAAAATTTTAGCTCCAATTGATTTGACAGCTACAATCTAGGTTCGCCTCTTTCTCTAGAGCATACATGGTTGATCATATTATCTTTTAGTAACATACAACTCAATATTTTCATTCCAATCTCATTCCACTTCTTTACTACGATGTGATAGAGAGATCAAGGTTCTCATATCCACGAGTCTTGGCGAATCGATCCGATTTAACCTTGCAAGGTGGACCTAACTCACACGCCAAGTGCGACCTCGTTGAGTCACACCGAGCAACTGTTCCCACGATTACCCCGAAGCCTGAATCAAGCCCGCCAGCACCCGGATGATGAGCCCCGCATGTGCGAACACCCGGTGAACCCGTGGACGACTTCACCATCCGTCATCCCTACCTAGCACCGCAGGTCGAGAATCAGAGTTCGACACAACTTAGGTAATTAGCTTACCGGTTTCGACTACCTCCTACTCCCGGCATGTGGTTAGTACTGTTCAATCCTCGATCAATAGTGCCAACAATGGTACGGTCCTCAATCGACACAGGTGGAGTCTCGGTTTTTCCTTTATTCCATAGTCATGTCCAACTTTCCTCCACCCGGTCTCCACTACGAATCATACAGTACTCTTTTCCCATAACCTTCTGAAATAACAACCCTATATCTCGCGTGTGACAGGAAATCACCCGTCTTCTACCGAATCTTATTTACACGTAGCAGTGCAATCGTCCTGCACATACTAGTAGAGACACTGGAGTAATCTAGGGATTATTCATCTAGGGTTCCATACAACTCCTAGAAACTTAATGCACAAGTACATAATTTAATAACACTTTGTAAATTTAAAGTAAGGGTTATGCTCCGGGGCTTGCCTTGCAAGTCAGCGGGGTTAACAACGTCTTTTGGAGCTTGCTCAACGGCTTCCTCGATCTGCTGCTCTCCTGCTGGTGGCTCCTGGACCGGCTCAGCAACTAGCTCGTAGACGGCTTCGTTTGCGGTGTCTACACGTATGAAAAAAGATGCCATGCAATAATTAAAATGGTGCAATGAAATGATATAAGTTTTCATGATGCAATGATATTACCGAAAGAAAGATTATTTGGCAACACAAAAAGGAAAACTGCGGCTAGGAGCGAAACACGCGCAAGAACTTAACTTGCAGACAGGAATAAAGCCACAAAATTTACTAGCATGAAGATACATTTATATCACATGCAAGAAAAATTTATTATCTTTTATTGCAAAAAGAAAATATTTGTTTTTGCCCTAGCAAAATAAACTAGACAACAATAGATCCACAAACATGCACATAGGCTATGCACCTGAAAATTTTTCAGTGAACTACACACATAAAGAGTAAGCTACTTCATAAATTTCATAATTTTTAGTGCAATAGAACAACCGGTATAAAATAAACTAGCTTAAATACAAACCAAAATTTTAGCAGGGGCAAAAGTGATATTTCACAGGCATGAGTATTTTTTCTATGAAGATCTTGTTTTAAATAAACTAACAAAATTTAGTTTGCATTTTTTACATTTTTTTGTGATTTGTTATGCATTTATGAAATTTCAGCTGAAATAAAAGGTTTTGGGAAAAAACCTAAATAGGAGCTGACAGCTGGGCTCCACCCGTCAGTGGGAGGCCCAGCCCCAGCTCCCCTGCTTTGCTGCTCGCGCAGCACGCCCGGCCATGGCTCTGGCCGGCGCGGCGGCGGTGTGGCTGCCCCGCCGGCGGCGAGGCCGACCGGCGGAGAGGCGGAGCAGACCCCGGGGCGCGCGGAGGCAGCCCGCGGGCCCGCGTAGGGGGCAGCCCGCAGCGGCGCAGTGGCGGGGCTGAGCAGCCACGGCAGCGCGGCGGCGTTCCGACGCCGGCGGCCGCGGAAACGAGGGGAAAGAGGGCCAGGGAGCACGAGGGGCTTGCAGGGAAGCTCACCACGGACTTGAATCGGGCTGAGGACGGCCGGAGAGAGGAGTTCGACGGCGAGGGCGAAGCTTCGGGGGCGGACGACGATGGTGGACGACGGCAGCGGCCTGAAATATCATGATTTTGAGAGCTCTCTAGGTAATACTTTGTTACTTTTAAAGTTGCATGTATGAAAAATATTTTTTTTTGTCAAAACCACTATCACCTCAATCTCAAACCACTTAGGGAGGAAAGTTGTCCGGTTTTGATAAGTTGGGGAGGCCATATATCCGATTTTATAGTTGGAGGAGGAAAATTAGACTTTCGTAAAAATTGGAGGAGGCAAAACAGACTTTTTCCTTTTAAACCGGATGGGGGCATATGTAAAAAACACACACAGAGATATAGTACCTCTGAAACTTTTAACTGAGCGCCAGCAGAAATTTGTTTTTTTCTTTCGAAAACCTGTCAGCAGAGATGTTGGCAAGAAAATCTAGACGCCAAATAAGTCTACATCTACGACTCCCAGCCCCGTGCTCTGTTCTAGTGTTCTAGCGTAGCGACTCGGATGTTCTTATCCACGCGCCCGTATTTTATTTACACGGGTGGCGCCGCTCGTCCGCTCGTGACCGCCCGCGGCCGGCCGTCTTGGCGCGCCCCCCACCGCAGCGGCCGTAACCTATGGGCGCGGTCGCCCTCTCTGTCAGCGACTGGCCGCCCACGTTCTGGGTCGGTCGGTTCCCCTCGTCGTCTTCCTCCCTCCTCGTCCTCCGCCTCCGTACCATGTGCCCCACATGCGCATTCATATCCTCTTGCAGTCTTGCACCGGCTCCTCCATTCCGCTCCCACGCCACCCTACCTACCCCAGAACTCTAAACCCCCCTGCCTGCCGTGTGCCGTGCCTAGAGGAGGCTAAAACCCCGGCCGCAGCCGCCTCGGCATCACCCACCCGGAGCACCGGGAGAGGAGAGAGGGAGGGACGGAGGGTGCGATGCTGGAGGCCGCGCGCGGGTGGCTGACGCCCGCGGTGCTGTTCGTGGTCGTGAACCTCGTCATCGTCACCATCGCCGTGGCGTCGAGGCTGATGCCACCGCCGGCGGCGGCGCCCGGGCACGAGCGGCGGGGACTCCTGCTGCGCGCGCCGTCGCTGGCCGTGGACCGCCTCCGCGCGTCGCTCAGCTTCTCCCGCCTCGGCCTCGCCGCCGACCACGCGCCGCTCTTCGGCGACGACGTCGGAGCCCCGGACCCGGTGCCGTCGTCCTCGTCCCCCCGGGCGCCGCCGCCGGTGACGACGACGGGTGCCGGGGCGGCGGGGTACGACGGCCACGAGGCCGAGCGCGAGGAGGCGCGCATCGAGCGGAGCCGGTCGGAGGCCGCCGCGGAGGCGGCGCCAGCTAGTAGTAATAACCGGCGCCCGCGGGCGAGGAGGACGCGGAGGGCGGCGGCCGAGGAGGAGCCGGCGGTGGAGGTGGACGCGCGCGCGGACGACTTCATCCGGCGGTTCCGCGAGCAGCTCCGGCTGCAGCGCCTCGACTCCATCCTCCGCTACCGGGACACGCTCCGCCGCACCGGCACCGCCTAGGTAGCCAGGCCGCGAGCACGAATTACGTTTACTCGTAGGGGGCTAAGTGCGATTATCACCGCATGCGTAGGCGTAGCGTAGAGGCCGAGGTCTCGGTAAAAAATTTCAGCATCTGCAATGTTTCTTAAAAAAATTATCTGTACGAGCTTTCATTAGCTTAGCTTAATCTTGGCGGTCCCCCATGTTGGCGTCTTTGCATCTTGCTGATTAACCTCGCTTGTTAAAGTTGTACGCAGCAAAGAAGGAGGCTATGCCGAGCTAGCCTTTATATCCTCCTTGCTCGCCATTCAAGTCGAAACAATTGACCTAGGGGTGGTAATGCGTCATGATCTCAGTTCAATAAAGTTTTTAAATTATTTAGATCAAAATTGTATAAGATTAGAACCCGGTCTTTTTAAGACTCGGCCTTTAGACTTTCTAGTTCAAAATCTTAGGCCTTTTACCATCCCTAGTTGCCCCCCACAATATACACACGCTCTCAACCCACATTTAGCTAACAAATCTTCAAGATATAAAATCACTATTCAGCATTACACTATTAAATTCTAAACTATTCATTTTCACGGGAAATCAAATTCAGGATCTAAAATGATACAAAACCTTCTGTAACCACTAGGCTATCGCGAACACGGTGGCTTACCGTATAGACACCGTTTACACGTTACACAGTAGTTTAATTGTTATTTTATTTAATTACTATTTTTTCTATTTAAAATGATCATTTAAATTAAATAAATAGCTAAATGGTATGTGGGTGTTTAGTTCGTTTAAACGGTCAGAGATATGATACGGAGCCTTTCGCTTTCTAGCTTTGTTGTTGAGAGGCATCCTCGGAAGAGGCCATGGCTAAAGAAAGTAAACTGAAGACACGGGACTTCTGTCTCCTAACCTCTCCGCAGTCTGTACACGATCAAAGCGAAGTGCATGTGCACTGCACGCCCTTTCACCCGAGTTCTTTTATTTATTTATTTTTGACAGTCCCATGTACAGGACACAAAGAGTGGGCCCACAGTTCAGCGACTAAAGGAAATCAAATGGGCCCACGGTTCGGGCCCTTTATCCATTCCATTTTCACTTCCGAGGGGCCAGCCTAATTACTGTGCCAAAAATTGCCGTTTGCTGCAGCCCAACAGTTGGGCCAGCAATGCTTTGCTAACAATTCGGTCCTACCCTACCAGCTGCTACTTCGAAGCAACCTCATCCAGCCGGAGCTTTGCCAAGGAGATCACCACCTCTGATTAAAAAAATCTTTTACCAGCAATTTGAGCGAAGGGATTGGTTTCTACCTTGCAACATATATATGTTAGAGCATCTCCAAGAGTTTGCTAAATTTTGGTTGGCCAACTCCCAAAATTTTATGCCAAGTAAAAAAACAGCCTCTATTCAATAGTTTGGCATAATTGATTTGGCAAAACAAGAAGTTGAACCCTCCCAGCATCCCGTGAAAAAGAAAGAGGAAAAAACCAGTTCCTTCCCTGCTGACTGACCGGATCCAGGAGCATCGATGCCCCTCCCGGCCTCCCGACGCCCTGCATGCCACCTTGCCCCGCCTCCGGCACTCCCTCCCGCGACGCTCGCTTCGCACCCGGCCCTGCATCCACGGCCGTCGGGTGTCTCACTAGCCGCTGCTGCTAGATCGGCGTCGCCGTCGATAGAAACCCTTGCCTCAGCGCCGCTTCAGCTCACGCCGCCGTTCTTGGTCGGGGTCGCCGCAGCGGCCGCCGTCGGGATCGGCGTCGCCGTGGATGGAAACCTGTGCCTCAGCGCCGCTCTAACTCACGACGCCCCTCTTGGTCAGGGTCGCCGCAGCGGCCGCTGTCTGGTGTCTTGCCGGCAGCTGCACCTAGATCGGCGTCGCCGTCTACGAACCCCTCGCCTTGGCACCACGTGACGATTCAGCTCACGACGCCGGTCTTTGGCGGGTTCGCCGCAGGGGCCACGGCGCGCGTGTGAGGGAGAATGCGCGATGGATGCGCGATGCAGTACAGCGCGCAAATATGCGCGTGGAGCACACCTTTTTAGCAATTTGGCAAAAGATGGCAAGTAGGATGGCAAACTGTTGGAGACGTATTTTTATTGTTTTTGTAAAAATTGAAGGATGCCAACTCAATATGCCAAACTCTTGGAGATGCTCTTACGGCTTAAATATCTGGTAGCACGTGGGCATACGTACGTTGGCTCTAATCAGTGGCACCTACATCATCATTTTCTTACATGTTGTACCATCACCTAATAATTAATTAAAATTACTGCTTCCATGATCATATAAAAGGTAAAAGAATACGAGAAACAAGCTATCATACAACATTTCAACCAAACAAGATGGATAATGGATGCGAACAGCTCTCCCTAAAATAGGCAATGTAAGAATCAATACTAAAACTGTCTTTTAAACTCTCTTGTTGAATTGCTTCCTGATAGAACAAGATGGATAATGCTGTAATGGTCTCTCTTTCCTCCCTGTAATCTGTTCACGTTACAAAACATGAACCAAATACTGTCAGAGAAACAAAGAGCAAAGAGCAAAGAAAAAGAAGAAAAAGGAAATGGGTTGGGAACTACAAGAAGCAGCATAAGCGACGTAACTTAATCTTCGTTACATCAGGAGAGAAATGACACGAAGACATTATTTGATTCATTTACAAAGAGAGACAAATGCAACCAACACAGCCGAGCTTTTCATAGCCAATATGGCTTTACAGTGCTGCTACACAATTCTATCTAACAAATGAGCTCCAGCATGGGGTTCAAGTATACATGGCACAATATTACAAAAGCCTCCTGTGCAATTGGCATGTTGATGGTAACTTGCTTGCAGAGACTGAAAGAATAGGGTAACTATATATATATTATAAAAAATATACAAAGTCTTTGAACTCTCCTCTTTATTCAAGCTGTGATTCGGAAAACTCTGTTATCTTGTTCCGGACAGATATATCAGTGGGTGGCATCCCTATTGTAGTATTGATCCAAGGTCTTTGCAGGGATACGGTGGAGAAGTTCTCGAGGGAATATGCGAAGCAAAGACCAAGCCAGGTCAAGTGACTGGAAAATGTTTCGGGTGTCATATGCACCTTGTGTCACAAACTTCCTCTCAAACTTGTCAAGAAATTCTAGATAGAGCTGCATAACAACAGAACAAAAAGTGCAATGAATTAGTTTCGAACTTAAAAGAATATTTTTGCACACAACACAAATTAGTTCTCTTATGACACACCAGATCCTCGGATGAAAGAGCCTCCTCTCCAACAACTGCTTTCATAGCTTGCACATCCTTGCCGATTGCATAGTTGGCATAAAGCTGAACAGCAAGGCATGTTAGCCCATTAACAAACATCAGAGGCAGAATGAAACCTAATCACTGCACTCAAAGGCTCAAGAAGGTACCTGATTGGACACATCTGAATGATCTCGGCGTGTCATACCCTCACCAATAGCACTCTGAAAGTAAATAACCATGATATAATTATTCATGCAATTTTAAATTAAGGAAACACGACAAAAAGAAAAACATTGTGATAAGTGGTACCTTCATCAACCGTGAGAGAGATGGCAGAACATTGATGGGTGGGTATATCTAAGAAAGCAACACAAAGTCATACATCTTGTTAAGATAAGGAAACAGGGTAATGTATATATTATGTTTCCAAATTTCCTTTTTTCTTCATGACTGTCTATACATAGGGAACAACTCGCACATGTAACTTTACAACAGAAGTCAAAATAGATATTTATAACAGAACAACATGCAAACAAACCTGTCTGTTATGGAGCTGTCTATCAATGTATATCTGCCCTTCAGTAATGTATCCAGTAAGATCCGGAGTTGGATGTGTGATATCTGTTGAGCAAAAAAACATTAAAGAATATAAAACATGACGTTCTAGTTTGCAAGTCAAGAAAGGCAGTGTTCGTGCATAAAGAAAAACTAATATCAGAAGGCACTGCAGCAGCTGATGGACCAATCCAGGCAGGAGTGCAAAGAAATTTAGACACAATGCAGACACTATCTCACATAGATTTCTTGTTCATGACTTACCATCATTAGGCATAGTTAGAATAGGAATTTGAGTAATTGAGCCTTTTCTTCCTTCAATACGCCCAGCTCGCTCATATATGGTTGCCAGATCAGTATACATGTATCCAGGATAACCACGCCTACCAGGCACCTCTTCTCATGCTGCTGAGACCTGAACGTAAATATTTCTTGTAATTAAAATTCAAAATCTGCGTAGGAGCATCTCGAAGTGAATTTCAGAAATGCGGAAATACTACAGAGTGAATTCAATACCTCTCGAAGCGCATCTGCGTAGGAGCTCATATCTGTCAGAATGACAAGGACGTGCTTCCCACATTCATATGCCAAATATTCTGCTGTCGTGAGGGCAATTCGAGGCGTGATGATACGTTCAATTGTAGGATCATTTGCCTGTAAATCAATAAAGAGAAATAGCAAGAGTCAACTTTTATTCTAGCAGCTCAGAGATTTAATTTGTTGAGGTCTAATACATATGGTTACCATATAACGATAATTTCAATACCAGATTCAGGAAAAGGGTGACTCGTTCCATAGAACCATTTTCTTCAAAATCACGCTTGAAAAATTGGGCTGTTTCCATGTTTACTCCCATAGCAGCAAAAACAATGGCAAAGTTATCTTCATCACCACCCTGAAAGGAAAATAAACCATAACAAAATGAGTGGAATCAATTTCAAATAACAAAATAACATAACGAAAATTACTCAGTTCACACATTATGACAATAATCCAGGTTTCAATACCAATAAATGTTATACAGTAGAACTTTCCACAATTTTCAGATATCTATTCGAGCGACGAGCAGCTGTATCTTTCACTTACAAAAGACACCAAAGCAGTGAAACCAAGAAAGATATCAAAAGAATAGGATGTTGAAATAAGGAATCTAAGATTGATTTGAGGAATATGTACGTAACAGTGAATAACCAAATAGAGGTCAGCCACTCCTTTCAAGGGTAAAGGTCAACCAATATTTTGAAAGCAGTTGAACAATAATTTAGAACATTATCAAAAGTGACACATCTTCCAAAAAATAAAACTGATTAGGATCACTACCTCCTTGTGCTTGCCAGAACTCTCCAGCCTTTTGACAAGACCAGCTTGACGACATATCTGAGCAGCAATCTCATTGTGAGGAAGCCCAGCAGCAGAGAAGAGAGGAATTTTTTGCCCCCGCGCAATTGAGTTCATCACATCAATGGTGGATATTCCTGTTTGAATCATCTCTTCTGGATAGGTTCTCTCACTGGGGTTGATAGAACTTCCTGAAATATCATCAGACCTCACAAGTTTATCACATAGTAAACAGTTCCAAAAATAGATGATTTAGTGACTCTCAGATCCTTCTAATGAATGGCTAGTCATCAGCCAATCTGTGTCCGCTAAAGTATGCAATCACAAACACAGCTCTTGAAGTTGTTCACAGTGAAAAAATAGCTCACCAGAAATATCCAAGTAAGCCTCAGGCAATATTGGAGGGCCATTATCGATAGGTTTCCCAGAACCATTAAAGATGCGTCCAAGCATATCAAGTGAGACAGGAGTTTTCAAGACCTGGAAAACAAAAGGTGCATTCATAAGTCTTACTCATAAGGGAAGGGAGGAAGTAGTGAAAATGTGCTTCTTGGAACATATGAAAACAGAAACAATGCTTATTTTGAATGCGTGACTGAATCTGCACCCTTCTCTTCAGTTGGCAAAGTCATCACACTAAGCAAGTATCATACCGCTACTGAGATGATCCAATGAAAGCCTAAACTAAGAATTAGATTTAGTCAGCAGGAAAATTGAAAGTCTGCATCACCTAATTTCTACAATATCAGTCTCCATATAGTTTCCAGATTCCCACATCAAGAAGCATGTTATGAAACTGTGCAGCTCAAGAACTTCGACAATTTGACCAGTTATTTCAAACTTGAGCAGGATAGAACAAAAAACAATAGATCAAATTACCATAAATAAAAAAACAGAGATGGATATAAGATGATACCTCACCGGTAAACTGCACAGTGGTATACTTGTTGTCTATTCCTGAGGTACCTTCAAAGACCTGAAAAGACACATAGTTTAGTATACTGATAACAAGACCACACAATAATAGAGAAAGTTTTGAAGGCAAGACAATCCTAACAAATCAAACAAAAAACGAAGCATTTAAACTTGATTGCCATTCTTTTTTTTAACAGACTTGATTGCCATTCTTCAGTAAAAAAGAAGAGAATCCACAGGAAAGAAGCAACCTGCACAACAGCCTTTTCACCATCGACTTCCAGGACTTGACCACGACGAGTGGTGCCATCTCCCAATCGGATGTTCACAATCTCCTGATACTTAGGTCCCTAATACAGTTTTGAAAAATAAACTGATACTGAGTACACGAGTGTGATCAGGTTCCTCCATGATTAATTTGAGCCAGCATAACCAACTGTATACTGTGTGAAACTAAAACTGACATACCTTTACTTTGTCCAAAATAACCAGGGGCCCTGCTACACCAGAGACAGTCCTATACTCTGCAGAGCAAGAAATAGTTTAGTACAAATCCAGCCATGTACCTTTTATTTGTTACCTAAAAGGATGTTCTTTCATATGTATGATGTGACTACAGAGATTAGTATAAAATTCCAAAACTAATGATAATGGGGCAGCCTGAAAGAAAAAAAAAAAAGGAATGATCGTATCTTTGCTGCCTTGCTAGACCGTTTTCCAGTAACTAAAGTTCCAGATCACCTACTTTGATGTTATCTGTAACATGGGAACTAATTCAACCGTTTATCGAACTGACTAAACATACTGGCATGTGATGCAAGTCAAGTGCTGAAAATCTGTACTAGATTCCACAATAATACGTGCACACAATAGACTCCACCAGATGCACAGCAAATAAATGCTGGACAAGCTTGGCGGTGACTTCCTAGAGCAACCAGCAAAGCGCACGCTTCATGGTAAACAGCCGCAAGTCAGCACACTGACCCATGCCGATCTCCAAGGTTCCCTCCTCCAATTCGGCGCCATCGTTGGGCACGCCCATACTGCCAGCGACGACCTAGAAGAGTAGCAGCAACCACCTGCGGGCAATGCCGGCACCAGGATCAGAGAAACATAACGGAAGCTAGAAGAGCAGAGGCGGCCCATTTCACCCCGGAAGATCGCGCCAACCAAGCGGGTCAATCGGAGCAGCGATCGCGGGAGGGAGTATTACTTGGAATCGCTTGGAATCGGGTGCCCGCGGCGGAGGGAAGAGATCTAGCGGGACACTGATAAGCAATGGGATTCCACAAGCCAACGGATTCCTTACCGCGGGGGGAAGAAGAGATCGGTCCAAGGCCCCCCGGTGGTCGGTGGACGGGATCTCCCCTCCGCGGCAGCGCGAGGCGGGGACGACGTGGGCGAGATCTGGATTGGAGTCGATTCCAGGAAGTTGGTTGTCGGAGTCGGGTCGGCGTGCCGTTTCCCGTTTCCGTGTGTGCGCGCCTGTGCGGGTGGTTCCACCGAATATGCAAAGGCCTGGAGGCTAAAATATATTTGAAAATGAATTTTATTCCGAAATATCCTTCTTTTGCGAAAATACTCCGAATGTATTCGAGGACTGTTTGTAAATGTTTTTTTGATGAGATATACGTAAATTGGTTTCAAATTAGTATATTGATGTTTTGAACGTTTGTTTCCGCTTAACTTGGTTCAAGAAAAAAAATTCTATATCAGAGGTGTCAACCTTGTTGTGCCAAAGGTCATCGATTAGACGAGAACCTCTGTACCCCTAAACCTCTAAACGGCCGTTTAGTTCGTGTTTAAATGGTAAAGGTAAACAGATCACTCGTATCGTTTAGATCCTAAACTCGTATCGTTTAGATCCTAAACGGTGAGTTAAATAGTTCAACCGTTTAGACCGTTAAAAATCATCTAAACAAAGTCGAGTTAAACATGATTAAACAAGCTAAATAACTATTTAATTTATAATTTAGTCAATAGGGGATTACAACTGCCACAATTAATATCGAACTAATTAGCACCGTAAGTATATGAAGTGTTTGTGAAATTTAGATTTCTTCCAAATAAATATTTGATAAAATACTTACCTTTTACATGTGCAAATATATAGACTTTTTAGCATATTTGATATTATGTACATAAACATATATATTTTAGTGTTAATGTGCCTAACCGTTTAGCTCGTTTAACTCTGTTTAAACACCGTTTGAACGGCCTAAATGCTAAATAAAACGTGATCAACTATTTACCGTTTAACATTTATGATAATATTGTCGAGAATTATAACTTTCATACATACATTTCCACGACTCGGATATCCACGACCAGTTTTGCCGGGAGACAGAACAAAAAAGAAACCGTCGACTCACTGGCTGGACCAATCTTCTAAATAAGCTGATGTTGCTGCGGGATTTTTAAATAAAAGTTTAAAGTAAAATTTTAAAATAGAAACACTAAGATGATTGTATACTAAGATGATTGTATGGCAACATTCTTCTACATGGATACTATTAGTCACAAAAAATCGGTAGAACACAAAAATAGATGATTCTAGTGGATGGTTATGTGGTGTCTAATATAATGGGTTTTTAACTTTTTATATGATGTGGATAACTTGCATGATGAGATAAATAAAATTAATAATTTTAGCGGGTGTAAGCTATATAGTATATATATATATATATATATATATATATATATATATATATATATATATATATATATATATATATATAGATAAATACACATTAATCATCTACATCATCTAGGCCTAACGTTCAGGTGTTACTGTGTTAGTAGATGAGCAACAAAGATATGACTGTCAACAAGTTGAAATACTCTAACTTCTATACACCATGGAGAGGGAGGCCTGAGAGCGCTCTGTTGCTCACAGAACGACACGTGTCCCCAGAGAGAGGTAGCCCAACGCTGACCGTCCGATCCGTTGTGGAAGATCGATCCACAAGTATGACGGTCAACAAGTTGGAATGTCGAGTGGAAGCTAGACGTTACATAAAACTGAAGGGGCGATATAAAAAGGGGGAAGCTTAGAGCACACATATAGTGTGCTAGTAGTAGGAAGACCAATTGCATAATCATTGAGATGATCGCTAACCACGGTTACCTCGCGGTGATACACCCGGCTTGGTGAGACCTTAGGCCATCCGCACTCGTCATACTCTAAATCTATCCTCTAAAAGAAATATTCCGTCCTGATCATCGAGATTCTCTCCTCTATCCCAATTTCTACCGCTCTCGTCATACTCTATATCCCATCCTCTATATCCCAGTCACCTCCATTTCGTACTCAAATCTACTCTATCCACCATTTCTATAGCCAATGACAAGTGGGACCCACATTTCATCTCTCACCTCTCCCATCCTCTCTTTCTCTCTCTCTCCCCTACTCGCCCTCCCCTGCTCTGCTACCTTCGCCAATTCCCCTTCTCTCTCCCTCTCTCCCTGGCGGCGGCGGCGAGCTGCTGCTGCTCGAGCTCCCCCGCGGCCAGGTGGCGAGCCGACCAGGGGCGGCCACTGGCGGAGGAGCCGGGCGCACGACATGGTGGCCGTCGGCGCATGCTTGGCGTGCGACTGTTGACGCGAAAAGATCACACACCAAGCCCGACAACACCGTTCGCCAAGCTCAAACTGCAACTGCTTCAACCGAGGCGTGTCAGTCAATTTGACCTGTAAATTGACAAGGAATCAACAAATCATCAAATTCGAGAGCATATCTTCTGGATTTCCGAATAACTCTCACGCAACGTATCGGCAAAAGGCTGCATATACAGAAAACGACTACAGATCGAACGGGATAATCAAGTATTAAAAGCGATCTGCAGGAAATCAGCAAGAGGCTGCCGATATCGGTAGCAACAGATGGTTAGATCTAACCGACACGTGCGAAAGGATAGTGCACAAACCCACGAATGTATGGATTTGAGCAAAGCTAGATTCACAATGGATCTAATCGGCTCTACAAGATTTGACGTAAAGGCAAAAGAACTAACAGCCGATTAAACAGATTATGAGCCGGGTAAATTGTGAATAAATCTAGACGATAAAACAGCGATGCGCCATAGATCAAAGTCTAGATGAATTCGATAACTTTTGAATAGATCTGAACGAAGCAACAACGATACGCCCGGAAGCTAAAGTTTAGATTTACTCGGTAAAACAAACACTTACCAGCAAACCAAGTCGCTCGAATGTCAGGCGTCCTTGATCAGCTTGAAAGAACTCGCAAAAAAAAGAAAATAGTGAAGTCACCGATAGAAAAGTAAATTGCAGGAAAAAGTAAAAGTTTGTTTGTTGGATGTGTATCAATCTTCTACAATGACTAGGGGTGCATATTTATACCCCACACTAACCGAGTCCTAGCCGATCGCGGCAAATACATCTTGGACCCAAAAAAACAAAAACTATTTCTAAGAAACAAAGATACCGCCTTCCAAACTGAGGCCCACCAAGATATGATCAATTCTATCTTCTCGCCGACCAACAGAACTTCTAATCGGCAACAAATTATAGCCGATCTTCCTTGCCAAACCTGCTGTTGTTTATCAAATTAGCATTCCCCCCATTTAATATTTATTTTGACGCATGTCAAAAAACGGCGTCAACACATGCCCCCAGTTTCGGAGTGAAATATCCTTTTTACTCCGAAATTTTCTCTAGTCACGATTGTTGGCATTTCTTAGCGTCGCCACTAGGAGGAGTTTGTTCCTAGCAATGCCACCACGGAAATGACGTGTTGGTATGTCTTAACGTTTACAGAAAGATCCGCAAGCACACAGATATACCATTGTAGCATTTCACCCGGAAGTATTCAGGGTATCGTTATTTATATTTTCCCAAGGGATGGCTAGGTTGTGTAAAGATATTTACTAGTTCCATAACCATGACATTATGAAGTAAGGTGCAGACTACTGACTATGTAGGGGTAAGTGATAAATAAAGGACAATCAGGGGTAATGTGATACACACAGAACAGCCAACTCTCATGAATAAAGAATAAACAAGCACACCTAAGGTTAGTGGGAGCATAGGCACAGATCCTAGTATACTATTCATGTTAGCAGATAAGTTACGTTAGTCACATACTTAGAGCTGCAGGTGCCGGGAAATTAGGGACATCGGGGAGAATGACCCGCACTGGAGAACATCCAGTCCCGTTTCATCTTTGCATGAACTCCTACACGATACCCGAACGTCGGGGAGTACGCTAACCGAGAAGCAGCTTCCCGCGGACCGACAGGGCTGTCACCACCTGCGGTCTACCCCAGTCACACCGTGGAGCACCGTCATATCCGAAGGATCCTGCATACCCGGGCACCATGCCCACATATGAGGTCACTACCCTAGCACCCCCGGGTCCTCCACCCTTCGGATGGACAGGTAAGATGCTAAGGCAAGCCCGAAAGCACAACAAACCGATATCCTTACCCAGATCATCTGGTCTAAGCAAGCAACTAATATAACTTGATAAAGCACATATCAAGGCTAAGCAAGCTACGAACATAACAAGATAACCAAGAACGAACTCAATATGAATAGCATAATGAAAGTCGGAATACAAAGCCGTACCAGAGACTGAGGATTGCTCGCCGACCCCGAGGATGACTGGATTCGCTAAAGAGATGAAGTACTAGCCTAGCTCCACTACTCTAAGGAGTACAAGTCATAAGAGAGTGTGAGAGAGAGGCCTTCAAGTGGCGTGTGTGGTGAGAGTGGTGGGAGGCCCCTTTTATAACTCCTTGAGGTCGGTTCCCGCCAAGATAAATATGGAAATGTTCATAACCGCCTTCAAGAGGATCCGAGTGATCTTCCCGCCAAAGTGCACCTGGACCGGCGTCTGTCCAGGTTCGGCCGAACCATGGGTTCGGCCGGCCCCACTTTGGCGGCTCTGGCCACCGCCTTTCTCTGGTACACTGCCTGGTGGGTCCTGATGTCAGATGGTCGGTGCCAGGGCTTCGTTGGTCGGTTTGGTCTGGTTTGTGGGCCTCCTTTGCATGTGTTACGCAGGACACGATCTTCTGCGTCTTTGTCTGCGTATTCGTTTTGTTTTCTTCGTATTCCGGACTTGTGCTCCTGAAATCATAGATCTTCGAATACAACTATGGAGCTAGGTTAATGATACAAATATGTGAGTAAGAGGTATAGTTTTTCTTCTTTTATGAGTATAGTTGACGGTCATATTTCGCACTTAACGACCATCAATAATGATCGCTTTCTCCGAATGGTCACCTCAAAAAGCGCTTCATACCATTCCTCGAATCCGGCGCAGACGGCACATTAACTTCAACCCCGCCTCCAGGGGTCTACTCTATAAATTCAACAACGCGCTACTCCTCTTTCTCTTTCACCGGCCTCCACTCGCAATCCAGCTCTCTCTCTCTCCTCAAGAATTCATCTGCTCCGCTGCTCTTTAGATCTCAAACGAATCTCCCCCAAGCACCAGGACTGCTTCAAATCTTCATCCATGGCCTCCATCGCAGAGATCCCCAGGTAACCAATCCTCTACCTCTCTCCTTTCTTGCGCTGCCATTTCGATCTGTGACTTACAGCTTTCCGCATTTTTTCTCTTTTTCTGTTATTGCTTTTAGGTCCTTAGGAACGAGATCACCATCCCCTTTCCGAACAACCCAGTATGATCTGCTTAGGACCTATGTGTTAGACCCGGGGAAGCGGGACTGCTCACAAGCGTAGAATGTTCTAGAGTAAGGGATAGTTCATGGATGTACCTTACCTCTTTTATAACTACCCGAATAGGCGTAGAACTAGCTACAGTACAAGAAAACTACCCGATCATGTTGTAGTAGGACTCCAACTGTACTCAGCCAACTGTATTCAGCTAGGACTTTCCATGTAACCCTATCCCTCCCGGATATATAAGGATGGGCAGGGACCCCCCTCGAAACACATCAATACCTAATGCAATACAAACCACCACACAAGACGTAGGGTATTACGCAACTCGCGGCCCGAACCTGTCTAAATTTTTGTGTTCTTTGTACTATCAAGTTCTAGAGCCGTCGATCCCTACCTACAAACCCTACTGCTAAGGGTATCCCTGAGCAGGCTTGGCGGTAAACACCGACAGCTGGTGCGCCAAGTAGGGGACTCGGCGAGTTTGATGGCCACATTCGCTTTCAGCACCATGATGCCTCCCCGAGGCGCCACCTTCATCTTTGGCTCGTGGGTCTGCATCGCCAATGGATCGGGCGGCTTCGACAGCCACCTAACCTACTCTCCCACACTGAAGATCTCTACTTTGGAAGATTCCAACAAGCTCGCCAGATCTTGCGATCGCGGCGTCACATTGCTTCCCGACCTCGCCAAGGAGATCGAGGCGAAACTCAAAGACAATTCGAGTTCCACTCGGATTCAGACTGATCTCAAACCAAAATCTACTCGGATTGAGACTCTTCTTGCGCAACCCATATTTGGTCTGTGCAATACATCGTCTGCTTACAAACAGATGATTAGATCCTTCTATGAAAATAGCATGGATCGCCTATGCCACGTCGAAAACCAATCAGTCACCGCTAGTCGGGAGGCACCCGTTTTTGACGTATACCCAGATCTAGTCGAGTCACCCCAAGACAGCCTAGATTTCATCACCAATGCGCTGGCTAAGATGCAACTCAAATCTTGCCGAAGCCGCACCCTCGCAGAACTACTCGACAACCTGCGAGAAGTTGCCGGCATTGACGATCTCCCGTTCCAACACGGTACTCCCCTCGTAACTGAGAGGGAAACTGGGTCTGGTGGTACTGTCCTAGCTGATTACGAGTCAGACCTGGAAAGCTTCTCTCACGAACATTTGGTTCTCATGATCATCCAACCCGGAGGTGCTCCTAGCCAATCTGACTCAAGATTGGCTCAGATCACAGCAGACAATCTGACTCAAGATGCCTCACAAGACGAAGATGAAGCCACTCGCACTGCTCGCAGGGCAAGGAATCAACGTAAAGAGGAGCGCAGGGCTCGCGCGACCGAACGTTCTCGTATTCCACCACGCAACCTCAACGATGAATTCAACAATATCGCGGATCCTGTCTTCAGGACTCCAATCGTTGCGATGACAGAAGCAACCCTGCGACTCATGACGATGCCCCGGAATCCAGAATTAGAGCGAGTCATAAATCTCACAAAAAATGCCGTTGAACAACTCGAGAGACAAAACCCGCTGTCCTCACTCCAAGGCACGCGATCAAGGGCCACTGCAACAGTCATACCTCAGGCGAGCCGTACTCCCGGAGGCCACAATCGTCAACAACTACCGGAGCAGCAAAACCAAAGGAATCAAGAAGACCAGGAAGCTGCGAGCAGTCATCGCCCCAGGGGTGGCCAACCACAAGCAAACCAAGCTCCTGGGCCTCAGCCAAACCGCAACAACAACCGTGGGCACAACAGGGAAGAGGTAGCCGACTCCATCATGGATGCACGGGATATCATCAACACAAGACACAGAGCACAGCTTGCGGACAATTCCGATTGCTTCCAAGCCCTGAGCAGGGCTTTCGATAACATCGAGTACCCGAAGGACTTCAAGCCTACGAACATCCAAAAGTACGACGGTAAGCAAGACCCAGCTCAATGGTTACATTTATACTCGACCGCTATTAGTGTTGCAGGTGGAGATACCAACACCAAGGTCCTCTACCTTCCAATGGCCCTCGAGCCCGCACCCCTCACGTGGCTCGAGAGCTTGGCGCGTGAGTCAATCAACTCGTGGGAGGACCTCAAGAAGGCGTTCGTCGACAACTTTCAATGGTCGCTACATCGAGTAGCTACTCGCCACGCCCTGTCCATGATCAAGCAGGAGACAGGCGAGTCGATTAGATTTTATGTCAAGCGCTTCTTCAACACAAGAGCTACCATCCCCAACGTCGCCGACGATGATATCATCGACTACTTCCAGAGCGGCATCACTGTCCAATCCCTATACCGCGACTTCGGGCGTAATCGCCCCAAGACAGTGGTAGATCTACGAGACATGATGCAGCGCTGGGCAGATGAAGAGGAGCAAGGACGTAGTCGCTTTCCCCGCCGCAACAACGACAACAACGGGAAGCGACACAACAATCGTGGAGGGCCCAGCAACCAGCAAGATCCCACACGCAAGCGTAAGCCTGACGACACTGTCAGCACTATAGATCGCACACCGTGTGGTAAGAAGGGCGACAAGCCGTAGGACCAGTTCGACAAGATTCTCCACAACATGAGATGCCTGATCCACCCCAAGAGCAACCACTCGATGTGGGAGTGCACGATCCTGCGCAAATCCTTCCAGTCGGCACCTGCAGTCGCTCCTAAGAAAGAACAAGACAAAGATGACGAAGATGATAAGAAAGACCATGACAGTTTCCAACAGCAACAAAACGTCGTCAATGTCATATTTGGAGGAGATCCTAGCTTCTCCAAGCGAGCTCAGAAGCTCCTACTCATAGAGATCCTCTCAGTCGAACCAGCAATTCAGAGGCCACTCAAGTACAGCGAGGTCCCCATTACCTTCACAAGGGAGGATCAATGGACCAGCTTCTCTGAACCTGAAAAGTTCCTGTTAGTACTCGATCCAGTCATTCAGGGCTCCAATCTTACTTGAGTACTCATCGACGGCGGAAATGGGCTCAACCTGATCTTTGCAAGCACATTGGCAAAGATGGGCCTCAATTATATGAGTCTGCTTACTCCAAGCAAGGCTCCTTTCTACAGCATTGTCCCCGGGAATTCTTCTACACCAATTGGCTCAGTCACTCTCCCAGTCACATTTGGTATAGAACAGAACTTCCGGACAGAATATATCAAATTCGAAGTAACCGACTTCGAATCTTCCTACCATACTATCTTGGGAAGACCTGCTCTAGCCAAGTTCATAACAGTACCACACTATATCTACCTGCTCCTCAAGATGCCAGGCAACAAAGGAGTCCTTTCATTACGATGAGACCTCCTCAAGTCTTTCGAGTGCGACAAGGAAGCAATAGATCATGCCGCCACTATCTGGGTCCCTAGCTCTGTCAGCGAGATACTCACTGTTGCTAAAGAACTCTCACTCAAGGAGTCGATGCCGTCCAAGGAGCCAAGCCAATCATCGGTTAAACCAACCGGTGATGCGGGCACCAATACTATCCAACTACAAGAGGAAGACGACTCCAAACAACCATCATCGGAGCAGGACTGGGTGACAAATAGGAACTCAAGCTCATCAACTTCCTTAGGGCCAACCGAGACGTATTCGCGTGGAAACCAGCGGATATGCCAGGGGTGCCCAAGGAGTTGATCGAGCATGCCTTGAAGGTTGACCCTAAAGCCACACCGAAGAAGCAACAGTTACGTCATTTCTCACCGGACAAGCGAGAGGCCATCAAGAAAGAGCTGGCAAAACTACTCGCAGCAGGGTTCATCAAGGAAGTCTATCATCCTGATTGGCTCGCTAACCCTGTGCTCATCCAAAAAAAGAACAACAACGAGTGGAGGATGTGCGTCGACTACACCGATCTAAACAAGCACTGCCCAAAGGATCCTTTCGGGCTACCACGCATTGATCAAGTGATCGATTCAACAGCAGGATGTGTCCTATTATCCTTCCTCGACTGCTATTCGGGGTACCATCAGATCGCCCTGAAAGAAGAAGACTAAATCAAGATGGCCTTCATAACACCTTACGGGGCATACGCCTACAAGACTATGTCCTTTGGGTTGAAGAACGCTGGTGCTACCTACCAGTGTGCGATACAGCTATGCTTCGCTGACCAGCTACACCGCAATGTTGAAGCCTATGTCGACGATGTCGTTGTCAAAACCAAGTCCCAGGATCAGTTTATTACTGACCTAGAAGAGACTTTCAACAGCCTCCGGAAATTCCGCTAGAAGCTCAACCCAACCAAGTGCGTCTTTGGCGTACCCTCTGGAAAACTACTCAGATTCATCATCAGTAACCGAGGAATCGAAGCCAATCTAGAGAAGATCAACGCCATCATGGACATGGACACTCCAGCTACCATCAAGGACGTCCAGAAGCTTACAGGTTGCATGGCAGCTTTGAATAGATTCCTGTCCAGGCTTGGCGAACGAGGTCTACCCTTCTTCAAGCTCTTAAAGCGACAAGATAAGTTTGAGTGGACTACAAAAGCCGCGGAAGCACTCGAGAACCTCAAGAATCACCTCCAGTCTTCGCCGATTCTGACAGCTCCACTACCCGGCGAGGAACTACTCCTCTACATCGCTGCGACTACTCATGTGGTCAGTACGGCAATAGTAGTCGAACACCCGGAGGAAGGTCATGCCTATGGCATTCAGAGACCAGTCTACTTCATCAGCGAAGTACTCTCTGAATCAAAGGTCAGATATCCATCAATCTAGAAACTTCTATATGGAATTCTAATCACCTCCAAGAAGCTCCGGCATTACTTCGACGAATACAAGATCTCAGTCATAACTGACTTCTCATTGGGGGATATACTCCACAATCGGGATGCCACTAGACGAATTTCAAAATGGCAGTTGAACTGGGAGCCTTAGAAATCAACTTCAAGCCAAGAACAGCAATCAAGTCACAAGCAATAGTCGACTTTTTAGCTGAATGGCGGGAAAATCAAATTCCAGCCCCCCAGAACATTCCAGAGCACTGGGTGATGTACTTCGATGGCTCACTCAAGCTCGACGGAGGCGGCGCTGGAGTTCTATTCATTTCCCCCAAGGGAGAGCAACTGAAGTATGTGTTCCAAATCCTGTTCAAGGTTTCCAACAACAAAACTGAATACGAGGCACTACTACATGGTCTTCGACTAGTAGTTTTTCTTGGCATCAAGCGACTACTCGTTTACAGCGATTCTCTACTCGTCGTACAACAAGTCAACAAGGAATGGGACATCAGCAAGGATACCATGGATGCATATGTCGAAGAAATCAGAAAGCTCAAAAACAAGTTCTCAGGATTGGAAATCCACCACGTCGATCGCGACAACAACGTGGGAGCCGATGTCCTTTCCAAGCTTGAATCCACTCGAGCAGCTGTTCCACCGGGAGTCTTTGTCCATGAACTTCACCATCCATCAGTCAAGGTACCAAGCCAACAAGTTGCTGACACAGAGGCTCTGGCCACATTCAAAGAAATACTGATGATTGAAGAAGATTGGCGGACCCAATTTATCGACTTCATCAAGGAATTCAAGCTTCCACCACATGTCGATCCTAAGAGTACTGAAACTGCCCGCATTATTAGGCATAGCAAGGGTTTTGTCCTTGTTGGCGACAACCTATAAAAGTGCTCTGCTTCAGGCATCCTCATGAAGTCTGTTACCCTTGAAGAAACCAAAGACATCCTCCGAGAAATACACGAAGGAGTTTGCGGCAACCACGCTGCATCAAAGGACACTAGTTGGCAAGGCATACAGGTCAGGGTTCTTTTGGCCAACAACTATTTCAGACACAGAGGACCTCGTTAGACAATGTCCTGGCTGCCATTTTTTCGGCAAAAAGACTCACGTCCCAGCACACAACCTGATAACAATCCCTCCATCATGGACGTTCGCTTGTTGGAGTCTGGACATGATCGAACCACTGACCGTAGCTCCAGGAGGATTCAATCACGTGCTAGTAGTAGTCGACAAGTTTACCAAGTTGATCGAGTACAAGCCCATTGTCAAGATTTCATCCGACCGAGCAGTGGATTTCATCTCTGACATTATTCACCGATTTGGCTTTCCCCACACCATCATCACAGATCTTGGCTCTAACTTCACCTCACAATCTTTTTGGGATTTCTGTGACAACTCCTGCATCGAGGTCAAATATGCCTCAGTAGCCCACCCTCGGACAAATGGGCAAGTTGAGCGCATCAATGGTTTAGTACTCGACGGCTTTAAGAAAAGACTCTACGACGCCAATACCAAGAAAGGTGGCAAGTGGATTCAAGAACTTCCTCATGTAGTCTGGGGGCTGCGAACCCAGCCTAGCAAAGCAACTAGACAATCTCTTTTCTTTCTTACCTATGGGTCAAAGGCTATACTACCAGCAGATATCATGTGGAGATCCCCAAGAGTAGAAGCCTATCAAGAAAGAGAAGCAGATGAAGCTCGACAACTTGAGTTAGATTCAGTCGAAGAGGCCAGGGTCAACGCCTTAACTCAATCGGCTAGATACCTTCAAGGAGTCAGACGCTATCATGATCGCAATGTCTAGCAAAGATCCTTCAATATTGGAGATCTAGTACTTCGCCGGATTCAGGATGAGACAGGACTGCACAAGTTAAATTACAGATGGGAAGGTCCCTTCATCGTAACCAAGGTTACAAGACCAGGATCATACAGAATCACTGATGTAGATGGTAATGAGGTACCAAATTCCTGGAACATCGAGCACTTGCGCAAGTTTTATCCTTGATCCAAGCAGTTTAGTGGTGTTAGTTGATTTCTTTAATAAAGTGAGGGTCCTTATTGGAATATCGACTACATTAAAGGTAATCTGACAGCATCACCAGTTCAGGATAGCTTACATAGTTTTCCATCAGGACAACTACACAAGCCGTATCATTGCCCTTAATATAAGGGCACAACCTACTCGCCTAGCTCGAGAAGCTGAATGGATACCTTTACTAGTTGTCCATCTTGGGTAACTCGACGGAGCTTATCCTAACATGTCAACTATAAAGGACTCCAGCCTTGTTATAAAGGCAAAACTACTCGCTCGCTCGAGTATGTTATGGATACTACTACATTTTGTCCATCCTGGGCAACCCGACGGGGTTCGCTCTAATAGGTCAATTTTAGTAGTTACTCCAGTCTACAAGTTAGACACCTTACTCGCCTCGTCCGAGTAAGTTTTGGATATCTTTCTGGCATTTATGTCTTGGATAGCCTGACGGGGTTCATACCTAATAGTTTTACCTTAAGGATTACTCCAGTCCTTAGTTAAAGAGCACTTTACTCGCCCTGCTCGAGTAAATTTTTGGATATCCCTTTGACATTTACATCTTGGGCAACCCGACAGGGTTCGTACCTAACAGTTTTGTCTTACGGATTACTCCAGTCCTTGGTTAAGAAACACTACTCGCTTGCTCGAGAAGTTTATGGATATCTTTACAAGTCTTTTCTATTTGGATAGTTCGACAGGACTCATCTTAAATGATTAACTTTAAAGATCACTCCATGCGAGTATTCTACTCGATTGATCGACTAGTTCATACATATCCTACGGTGTCAGATCATGCTTTTAAAAACACACCAACATGATACAAGATATGAACAGTGACAAGGAATCACTACAGATTATAAGAGTTGTTACAAGCAGTCTACTCTGCCATGTTCTTCAGAATCTCCTCAGCAATCACTTCTGATTCTTTACAATAGTCTCGGAATTTCTCATCGGAATAAGTGGGAGCTATTCCCTTAGCTATGGGAGCTAAGTTGAAGTGAGGCAAGTAAGATTTAACAACTCCTATCATGTGGGTTAGATAATTCTTGGAAGAAGCCATCATGACATCAAAAATCTTCTGGGGAGCTTCTTCCAAACGCTCCACCAAGGACTTGCTATTTGACGACCCTTCTTCAGAATCAACCACATCCACAAGAGCCTGAGCTGCTGCAACTAGTCGAGTATGGTCTTTTGGAGAACCTGATGGAAAAACATTTCAGTAATTATTATTGACAAAGCAAAAATCAAGGCAAAAGATTGGGTACCTACAGGTTTGGGCAGTCTGCAATTGCTTTTGCAGCTTGGAATTTTCTTCCTGAAGCTTTGATCTTTCTTCTTCAAGATCCATGATTTGGCGCTTCATATCACAAACCTCCAGATGACGCTGTCGATTTGCTTCATAGAGCTTATTACGAGTAGTAAGGGATTCATCTAGTCGTTTTGCAATCATAGCTTTCTGCTCTTCCAAGATCTTCCGGTTGTCTACAGTCTTATACAGAGCATGAGACTTTAGGATAGATCGATTGGCCACATCCTGTGACATACAAAGCAAGTTAGATGTCAAATAACTACTCGACGAAAACAAGCAGCAGCAGACAACTCACCTTGGTAAATTTAAAGCTCCATTGCATACAGTCTACGAGCTTCTTCATGTTGTCTACAGACAACAGTGGATCATCAAACAGTTCTTTTCCCAACTCCACCGGAGTTGACTGAGGCACAGACTGGAAGGGTACCAGTCGAACGGAAGGACCTTTCGACCCTCCAGCTCCACTACTTCCAGCACCACCAGCATTGGAAGCTCCTTCAGTAGCTTCAGGAGTATGGTCAGGTGTTTCAGGATCTGGCTCGCTTGATTTTCCAGCTGTGTCTACATTGGGCAAACTGGCAGCTGGGGTCTCGATTAACCCAATTATGGGTGATTCCGGGGCTGATCGACTAGTTCCCTCCGAACCACTCGACATCCAGTTTCGGAAATCTTGAACTTGATCTTTTTCATGTGCCGGAAGATATTGGATCCTACCCAAGCAAGATTCTAAATAAGAAAGCTGAGCTAAACAGGATAAAATCAATAGAATATTATATACTTACTGGCCGGCATCAAGACGAGGAACTTTTCTCTGCAACAAAGATCCGGGAGTTGCCTTCTGTTTCTTGCTGTCATCAGAGTCAGCATCTACAGAGGTCGGAGGCATACAGTACCAGGACTTATAGTTTTTCTGCAGAAAGAAGCCAGAAATTTGTCAGAAGATCAGGAATGGTTAAACTGCAAGTACTCGACATGGTTTACAAAATACATACCCATGCATTCTCGGGAGGATTTTGTGCCCATAAGAGCGTTGGAAGCGTCAAAGACTTGTCAAAATTGTCGAGTACTTTGCAGCACCTCTTGACTACTTCAGACAGAGCCATTGGTTTTGGAGACATCCTAGTAGGGTCCTGTGTGCCTTCATATCTAAAGGCAGGATGTTTTCGGAGCTGGAGAGGTTGAACTCGACGACTAACAAATGAGTAGACCACATGATCTCCAGTGACTCCTTTGCCTTTAATAATGGCAATGACACGAAGAATGATTTCAACTTCCTTGCCACTAGGTCCTTTACTCGACCAGTTTTCTTGGACTTGGGGGGCGCCAGCAATCCTTTCTGGAAGCGGGGACTCAAAGTTCCCAACGTGAAACCAGAACTTCTTCCATTCAGCTCCTTTACCCGCTGGATCATAAGCCAAGTACTCGCCTCGGGTTTCAGGACAGAGTACTAATTCACATCCCCCGACGACGGCAGGATTGGTGGCATTGGGGACAGGAACAAGGAAGAAGAAATGTTGGAAAAGATAGAAATGGGGAAGAATCCCAAGGAAGGCTTCACAGAAATAGGTAAAAATGGAAAGATGCAAGATGGATTGGGGAGTAAGATGATGTAATTGGATTCCCCAAAACTGAAGCAGTCTATAGAAAAACTCTAACACGAGAAGAGCAAGACCACGTTCCACAAAATCGTGGAACATAACGGTCTCAAGGGTACCTTCCATTGGGTAATCTTCTCCTTCACCGGCGTGCCATTGGATCACGCCTTGTGCTTGGAGGAGACCCATATTCTCCAATTCTTGTACCAATGATTCAGACATCTTGCTTTTACTCCAGCCCGTGGACATATTGGCGACGGTTTCCTCCTCAACCTTGGATTTGTTCTTCTTGGGAGCTATCTCAATGTCACAAGTTTTGGCTCGGGGGCTACGAGAGGGGCTTTTGGAATCTGACTAAAAGGGGGTAAAGGTGAATCTGAAGATGACGGCGGCCAGGAGTTCAAGGGGTCAAATCCTCGAAAGGTTTTTCAACTGGCTTTATATGGTCTCCGGGGGCAATTTCGTGAATATTTGGGATGTCAACGGATTCTTTCCTTTTCAGGAAAGTTTTTATTTTTTGCCACGAGTCTACATTGATTCTTAAATCTAAATGAAGAGATTTAAATTCAAGATTCGAAGGCTGCGGAATATATGTATCAGAGATTTATTTTTCAAATTTTTTGGAAAATAAAGAAGAAGAAAAAACTGAAGTGACCCTCAGCCTGATTCTGCGATTCAACCTAAGGCTCAGGGGCTACTCCATATGGAGCGCGAGTACTTCGCGCACCATATATGATCAAGATCTCGGGCTTGAGCTCCTCACAGCCTTGAAGCAAATGGAAATACTTAGAGGACTACTCAATGAAGCTGAAGGAGAAATCCAGAAACAACCAGAAGGATGTTTTGACTACTTGAAGTACTCGATGATGCCCTGCCAAGTACTCGACGCCTGCAGGACTCGGCTACGAAGAGCTCGGGGGCTTGTCAGACCCGGGGCAGCGGGACTGCTCACAGGCGTAGAATGTTCTAGAGTAAGGGATAGTTCATGGATGTATCTTACCTCTTTTATAACTACTCGAATAGGCGTAGAACTAGCTGCAGTACAAGGAAACTACCCAATCATGTCGTAGTAGGACTCCAACTGTACTCAGCTAGTACTTTCCATCTAACCCTGTCCCTCCCGGATATATAAGGGCGGGCAAGGACCCCCTCGAAACACATCAATACCTAATGCAATACAAACCACCACACAGGACGTAGGGTATTACGCAACTCGCGGCCCGAATCTGTCTAAATCTTTGTGTTTTTTGCACCATCGAGTTCTAGGGCCGCCGATCCCTACCTAAAAACTCTACTGCTAAGGGTATCCCTGAGCAGGCTTGGCTGTAAACACCGACACTATGGGCAACCCCGACCCAACCAACCTGATCAATCTGGAAACTAGTAGAATTCCGTTCAAGGCCTCCAACATGAATTCAGATTGGTCCCAAACCTTCAGATCCTTGCCAAATGTCACCCCTGGGTGGAGATATTGGTTCCGCTGGGTAGCGAATACCTACCGCACCGATTGGGAGCAGTATGATATTGGTCAATGCTTGGATTTATCCTTATCTAAAATGGTTAGGAACGAGCTGATGTTCATATCGGCTTCCTTATTTTGGTCTGACGCCATGAACGCCTTCCTGTTCGGCCATGGCCCAATGACACCCACTTTGCTAGATGTTCTGATGCTAACCGGCCTGAACATCTCCGCTCCTAACCGATCTGTCACTTTTCGGGACAAAGCCTCTTTTAAGATAGAGACAGGACCATCGGCAGATGGAAAGGCTATGTAACCAAAAACACAAAAACCGATCCGGTGTCAGTCAGAGAACACACAACCTTCCTCAACATGTGGCTTGAGAAGTTCATCTTTTGCAGCAAAGCTGTCGGCCAGACGAACAACACTCTGAAGATGGCCAAAATTTTAGCCGGTGGAAACCCAGTGCCTCTTGGCAAACACCTCCTCGGATCAGTATATCATTTACTCCATCTTCTAGCAGTCAAACTCAGGACCGATCAATCGATATCCAATCTTGGTGGCCCTTGGTGGTTCATTCAGCTATGGCTAAATATGTACATGCACCAGACCATGGGACTCAACCTGAGGGAGATGACCTTCCCATCAGAAGAATTTGCTGAGGGAGAAGAAATGATTACCCGCCAATGTACATCAATCGGCGAAGCTGCTATCATGATTGCCAATGACCCTGACGTCTTTGGCACATCTGATTTCTTCAAATGCTTCTACAATAGGTTTACTAAAGATTCCATTATCTGGTTTGCATACCATGATGACGATAAAGACTATGAAAACCCATTCAAGTTCCGACTCGATTCCTGGAGAGACGATGAATATAGTAGAAACAATATGAAAGAATCATCGCTCCAAGGATTCTTCCTGCCAACTTCACCTCCGGAAAAGACACACCTAGCTTCGAATTCTACTACCCATCGGTAGTAGCTAGGCAACTAGGATTTGGCCAGGTGCCACCCCTCCTCTATTTCGCCGATAAAGTCCAGATTAGAAATACTATCAAAGATGCCTTGTCTTACAATCGGCTGAAGGGCTTGGAACCCAGTATTGATACAGCACAGCTAGCCGATTGGCAGATTACATCCTTCACCACTGTTCCATTTGCTCGATGGTGGTCAGAATGGCAGGAGCACCTCTTCTGTGACTCAACAAGGATTTACTGCATAGCTCTGGACGACGACTACCATGGAGCCAACGACGAGGTATGTACACAAGGACTATTCTTCAGATCCTTTAATCCATAATACCTTTTCTTGCATCTATCTAACAATTATTCCAACACGCTAAAAGCATTACTCCCCAACTATCAGCAAAAGTGGTCAGCCGATTAACTATGCTCCAGCAACTAATAATCCTCACATCAGCTATGGTGCACCATCCCTTGCTGATGTCGCCACAGGGAAAAAGCGCAAAATTTCCAGCACCAAAGCACCAGCCCGTAAGACACAAGGCTCTACCAGTCAAGTCTTGACCATTGCATCGGCACCACATGCCAATGCACCAATAGACGCTCCTTCTTCTCCATCAAAAGGTAAGTTTCCTTAATCATCTCCCAATCTTCTTTCAATTATTATTCTTGCTTCATTAACCACGCCATTAATCGGCATTCCTAAGATGCAGCTGCCGATCAACTCACCAGGGTAGAGGGAGAAGACACCCCAGAAATTGCCTCCCAAATATCTCCAACGGTTCAGGTAATCCACTTGATCATTTGCTTGTATTTATTCATAACTTCTTCTGATACTATCTAATACATGTGCTTTTCGATATCATCAGATACAACGTCTATCTTCCAAGAGGCCCAGAACGACTCCTCCATCAGTTCAGATAACATCTTCATTTTTCTTTTCAATCCTAACTGTTATTCTTCTTAACTGATCTTTCATAATCCAGCAAACATCAATTGGCACGCAAGACCCGCCGATCGTACCCCAAGACGTTCCTGTTGGCTCTAGCGTTCAAGCGCTGACAACCATGCCTCCCTTTGCACTGAATGTTGACGAAACCTGTTTGAAACAGAAAAGACTTACTTCTCCAGCCAATCAGCAAACTAAAGCACGATAATCGGCTAACTCTTCCACCCTTTCCCTCTTATTTTGCCAAGCACAAGACAGTCCAGACAACAGCCTGTTCTCCTTCCAACTTAGAGTGACTGCTGCAGAGGATGAAGCGATGCCATTAGCGGAATCAGCAACGCTATCAGAAGACACCAAAGACAAGCTTCAGGAAATTCTACAACTCCTAAATCAAGACATTGGTCAGCTCGTTCAGGATGCCGAGCCGATTCATGTCATCCTGAAGTCTCTGAAGTGCAGTCTCCCGGAGTCACTCGAGGAAGCACTGAATCCTGCTGCATACATTGAAAGTCGCCAGATTCCGGTCCTCAGAGCCCAGAAACGACTCACTGGACGGCTCCAGCTAGAGCAAACGATCAAACATAGAGATGACTGGAAGAGCCTTGTGGACGCGACCCGTGGAAAGATTGACTCTCTGACTCAATCCAAGGTGGAGATGGAGAAATCCAAAAGTGGTCTGGAGGCCAAATGCGAGCTCCTCGCCAGAGAACTTGAGCAAGTAGATCAAGAGATTGCCGATGTGAACAATAGATTATCACAGCTCCCATCGGCACTCAAACAACTCGAGGCAGAAAAACAAGAGCAAGCCCATCAAGCCTACCAGCTCCACAAGAGTCTCCAACCGATCCCAGGCTCCATCGAGGTAGATAACAAGGAGGTCCAGGAAGCTAACAACATTCGCCTGCGTGCAATGATGGCAATCCAAAATGCTCTTGGACCATTGTAATGAACTTAACATCCTCATGTAACGATGCTGAAAGTCGTCCATCATGACGCAAACAATATCCACTGTTAACCTTGCATTGCTTCTTGTGTTGTACATATATTCCAAGTTTCTCCATTTGTTTGGATTTTGAATTGGCCTAAGGTTGATACATGTTGCATCTGCCATACAAGAACCGATATCACCAAAACATCATCGATTTTCCTCGCACATATTTATTTTTTGCTCTAAAGTTGACACCTATCGTGTCGGCTGTACTTAAGAACTAGCCGACGCTAATGTTGTCGGCTACACACATCCATACTCAGGAGTCATCCGGAGATCCAACCATTTCGACTAATGGCAATTCATAATCAGCAATCTTTAGGAACTCTGTTTCCCATGCCTAACCAGAGAAACGGCTCACCCTTTCATAACTCCATTCACAGGCTTCTGCCGTGGCAATACTGAACGATGAATCGACAGAGACGACTTCAACAACATCGCAGATCCATTGTATAAGATACTGATGCATAGTGGATGGTATGCAACAGTTGGCATGAATCCAATCTCTTCCCAGCAGCAAGCTATACGATCCTTTGCCATTAATAACAAAGAAGGTGGTAGGAAGGGTCTTACTGCCGATTATCAGGTCAGGGCACAACACTCCCACAGCCGGAGACACAACTCCCTCGAAGTCCTTGAGCATCATGTCTATCTTGGTCAAATCTTCATTACTCTTCCCAAGTTTGCGCAGCATGGCATACAACATTATGTTTACTGCCTCACCCCCATCGACTAACATCTTCGTAATAGGCTTGCCATCAACAAACCCTTTCAAGAACAGAGCTTTAAGATGCTTGCGCTTTTCGTCCTCTGGCTTTTCAAAAGTAGCCGGAACAAATTCCAAATTTAGGTGAGCCACAGCTTCCTCTAGATCTTGCCCCCTCATTGTCACTGTCTGGTGCCATGAACTCATTAAGTAACATGAAAACCATGTTAATAGGCATAGCCGATGATCCAGGATCTTGCCGATCATCGGTTCTTGGCTTAACGCGCCAAACTTCCGATTTGACTCCCTTTTTCTTGAGAGTTTCTTTTCTTTCCTCTTCCAGCAACTCTGTCTGACGAAGCCTTTGAACTTGCCTCTTCTGCGATCTGGTCAGACCCGCTGGACGCCACTGAGGCCGATCAATATTATCATGAACTGGCTCTCTCTCTGGATCACTGCGCAATGGTTGATCATCTTTAACTCTGTCATTGGCCATCTGCTCCAACCGCTCGTCTGCAGGAATCCTTCCTCCCACAGGAAAATGTACGGAGACCCTGCCCCCAGCTGATCATGCATAGGAGTGCGTCTTTCATCACACCTCTCTCTGATGATCGGCCCTCGAAGCCTCTGGTCGACACGTGGCTTCTTGTATGATCGGTCATCACGGTAGAAACCGTTGCACTCAGGATAGTTATCCACTGTCGGCAGAGTCCACCTTTCTTCCCAACAGTACACAAAGAAAGGACACCTCCAATGCCCCTTGTTGCGTCATACAGCTTCCTCTCTGTACTGTTGTCTCTCACGGTCACGCTGGAATTTGTTGAGCAGCATCTGGGACGTGACCTTCTTCTTTGGTGCCATAGAGCCCTCAGCTTCTTCCTGCGGCTTCTTGCCTTTGACTTCATTGGTCGAAACTTGAGCTTTAGGGTCAACAGCTCCAGATTCTTTGGTCGATTGTGATGTTAGCACCTTTGTTTGCAACGCGTTCTTCTTCCCTCCAACATCCACCATGTTAGTGGGAAATGGGTGCTCATCTATCTTCATCGGCTTCTTTTGTGCCTCAAATTTGAGTATGCCCTACTCGACAGCCGATTGTATTTGCTGACGAAACACTTTGCATACATTCGTGTCATGAGACATTGCATTGTGCCATTTGTAGTACGTCATGTTCTTCAGCTCTTGATCTGTAGGGATCTTGTGATATGGCTTTAACTTAATCTGTCTCTCTAACAACAACAGATCAAAGATCTTGTCAGCTTTGGTGATGTCGAACCCAAACTTTTCAGGTTCCTTGTTACCAAATGGGCATGAGATCAAGTTCTTGTTGTTTTGAACCCATTCAGCCGATCCCACCATTTGGTCATCGTCAGAATCAGAGGAATCTAAACAATCAGAAAAATTAACTCTCTTCTGAAAGTTACTCCTCTTCTGCTCATAAGATCTGATCTCCCCTGTCATCATGTGAGCCATCTGACTGATGCTGTCGAACTCTCAGGAAGCATACTTTTCCTTAATGTGTGGAAAGATCCCTTGAAAAGCAACTTCTGCTAGCTGTTGATCAGACATAATTAAGCTATAGCACCGGTTCTTGATATCCCTGAACCTCTGGATGAAGACATCAACCGATTCATCGTTCCTCTGCCTTAGACTGGTCAAATCAGTCACCTTCATCTCGCACACACCAGAGTAGAAGAACTGGTGAAACTGTTTCTCCAGATCGGCCCAATACAATATAGAATTGGCTGGGAGTGTGGTAAACCATGTAAAGGTCGATCCTTACAGAGACATAGAAAATAGACACACTTGTGCTACTTCTCCACATTGCATGATGAATCTGTTGACATGCTCAACTGTGGAGACTTCTCCTTGCCCAGAAAATTTGGTGAAATCTGGCAAATTGTACTTGTGGGGAAGTGGGATCTGATCATATGCAGACGGATACGACATCTTGTACATGAGAGTTTGCTACTTTGGCCTTAATCCAAACTGATCTCTGATCACTTCAGCGATTTTGGATGTCCAGTCAACCTGTTGACCAACTGCTTTCTCTGGCTGTGACGGTGGTGGAGCCATCGGCAAAGCAGCCGATGCTGGTTGTGGACTGGACGGAGCCATCGGCTGAACAGCCGATGTTGTCTACGTAGCATACTGAGTTACTTGATTAGATGGCTGCTGATACAAAACCATCTCATTGCTGGTGTTTGCCTGCTGCGACCCCGGGTTAACTTGTTGTTGTGCCACAGGATATAAATATGGCACATTCACATGACGTATAGATCCAGCTGTGAGGTCATGGAACACCCAGTTGACTCCATTGTGGTGAGGTAACCTTGACACGAGGATCTCTGTGGGAGTCATTGGTTGTATCAGTGTCGCCAGACTATGCTAATGAGGCATTGGCCTGAAGGCCGACCCGTTGGTTGGGCCCGTTGGCAAAGATGCTGACACGTTCTGCGTCATCGACTGTGAAGCTATTGACGCTCCTTAGAGCCCCAATTTACGTACCGCAAGCGCACGGATCGTGTAGCTTTTCCCTTAGAGTATTTCCCTAAGGTTTATCAATCCACGGAACAAGCGTTCTACTATGCTTAACTAAGCACTAATGACGTTGGTAAAAGATCTATATTGAGTGATTGAGGGTGAAATAGATCTAATCTAACCAATCTGATCTAATCTAGACTAGTGAGCAATGATAGGTGTGTGCACAAGATATAAAGAGCATTTGTCCATAGGGTCTAGGATCACTAGAGATGTAATCGCCGAGCAACAAAGAACAGATCTAATCTACCAAAGGTGTGTTCCAAGATCAAAACCTTTCCCTCCCGCATACTGTCACTACACGAGGATAATCGGTAACGAACAACAAGAACACGATAGTTGATGTAATCTAAGTAAACCATGCAAGAGCAAAGCAAACCCAAAGCCAAGTCGCGACCTATTAAGCATCAAAGCATCATCAACAAGAATCATGATAGATCAATCTCATAAAGGATTCGGCAATTACAACTCAAGGTCTCCTTACAACCCCATGAACAAATGAGGACTTTACCCCATGAAGCTAGGCGAAGCGTAGTCGATCATGGTGACGAAATCTCCAGCAAGGGATGGATCCCTTGCTGTCCTCCAACTTGCAGCGGCGCCGAGGGACGATGAGGCCTCCGGTGTCTCCTTTCTCTTGTGTCTAACTCGAATGGATCTCTGTAAATCGTCTCTGGATGCTCTCTCTTTCTTGACGGCAGCTTCGGGGCATATGTAGGCGGCTCTGGTCGATAGTTTTGGTAAAACACCGGCTAGGGTTGACGAGTACTACACGCTGAAGAAAGTTGAGGCCGATTGGGCCCTGGAATGGGCTAGGCCAGTCGGCTTAAAGGCTCCAGGCCGGCCGGCCTGGGCTCCTTCTGGCCCCTATCGGCTCCATCTTTCGCGTGCGGGCTCTTCTCCTTATTCTTCATCTTAGCCCAGTTGTGACCCTGCGTCAAAACATCTCCGAAAATATCCAATTTCTTGCCAAAATGCAACATGCTCCAAAATCCAAGACAAAATCGAAAACGGTCAAGTTCGGGTGCCAAGTGGCGGGTTAGTACATGAATCATCCCGAAGAAATTACCAAAACCACTCCTAATTATATAATAAAATGGGTATTTAAGGAGCGCCAACATTCCCCCCATGCTTAGCTTTTGCTCGTCCTCGAGCAAATCAAATCATCAAGTCCTTGCATGGGTTGCTCGAGAGTTCTCAAACTGCAAAATTTACTTATGCAAACAAGTCTAACAATATTTCTTCAAACAAAGGTCAGAGGAGCAGCGAGGGTAATCATATCATGGGCGTTTAAAAACTCATCCAATATTACTCCACGACTCTTACCTTTAGCCGGCAACTTGAATATTGACAACACTTGCTTTTCTTGCCATCCTTGGAGGGGTTTTTTCTTTTTTTTTAGAAGCAAACTACCCTACAACAAAGGTTAGACCAAAAATTCTTGCACAAGTCCTTTCAAGTCTCTCGATATAAGTGGCTATCCTATTATTATTTGCAAACTCTCATCTCCCAAAAGTCTCTCAAGTATAAAGTGGGGCTATAGGTGAGGCTAGCAAAATATATACATATATTGTCAAATTAAGAAAACCTTCTAATGATTGCTTACCTTCCGAGCCAATGATCATGAGAGTTTCTCCATAATGTAAGGGGTTCAAGGGTAAGAAGATTTAGAATGGTGGACAGGTGCAAAGCCATACAAAAAGATTGACTTCAAGGCACAAGCGTCGTCCTCGTTGTCGGATTGCACATGGTTGGAATTGAGGATATTGTTCTCAAACAACAAGGTGATATCTCCTTGCACTTCTCTAACCATAGAATCTCTTCATTTATTCTTTTCTTCTCTTCTCATACATTTTTTTCTTTCTTTCTCCCGAATTTTCTTTCTCTTTTCTGAACCTTTTCATAGGACACTTTCTATAAAACATAGATAGGCAAATCTCCGAAGTGGCTCCCTGAATTTTTGGAGCCCGAGCCAAGGCCAGAGGGGCCTAGGCCGGCCGGCTCAAGGGGTGTAGGCCGGCCGGCCTAGGGCTTAACCAGCTCGGCTTCAGTCCGTCTTTCTAGTACTCCTTCCTTTCTTCATCCTAAATTATTTTTTATACAACTCATGCGCAGGAACAGAACGTATCCTCATAATTGGGTTGTGGTCGAGGAAAAGGATAATAAACAAGATAATCTCGGGTTCGGGTTTTGAAATCCGGTAGATCTCATGAGTTGTTCCAATGAGGAATTCTCAATACCGAATATTGATGGGGCAAGCAATTCAGAGATGAAAAAATACGGATATGATCATTGCTCGAAATTAAAACTCCCAAGAGAAAGAAATCCTAACTCAACTCAATGCACATCCAATGCTTATGGTGGAACGAATATAGCTTGTGGATGATAGGATATTTACTCTCGACTTGTCAAGAACTTGATCAACCTTACGTTTGTAGGGGTTTTATTATTTTTATGAAATTAAAGTCCTCCAAATCATGCCTTACTCGCAAGCGTAATCGAAACCAAGCGCTAGATAAAATCTCAAGTGTGGGTATTAACATGGACGAATAATTTACTAAGCTCCACAAATAAGAATTAATTTCCATGACAACGCTCATGAACAATTGCTTTAAAGAAAATAAAGTAAAACCGAATGCATAAATAAAATTGCACGATCCAACAATTTAACAAAAAACAAAGACTCTTTTTATTTTGTTTTCATGACTCAACACTAGTTTAAGACTCACTCTCACACATGCGAAAAATAAAGCACACAATGCTAGAATATGACTCTCACACAAAATAAATACAAGACATGCACACGACGAACTTTCGACTAAACAAAGACTAACAAAATTCAATCTACGAGCCATCACACCTCTCCCCCATGCTTAGATTATGCGGTGCCCTCGTTGCAATGATATAAAGGACGGGTGTGACGCTCGTCGGTGTTCTCAACAACACCTAGGGCAATTGCATCTAGGGCACCCTCCTCCTCCTTGCTTTCGTAGATCTCCGATCATCCCGAATAACTTCCTTATGTTGTGGAGAAGGAAGTTGTAATCTCTTTCGGCCAAGCGCTCGATGTCGTTCATCCTTCGATCCATTGCCACGATTTGATCATGACACCTATTGATGGTGGCGTAGAGATCCGTGATTTCATTGCAGCACTTGAAACAGCACCCGAAGTGATGGCCGCCGCGGTTGGGGCCGTCGTCCTCGGGCTCGTCGTCTTCCTTCTTCTTCCCCTTATCGCGGTCACCTCCGGAGGGGTCGTCATCCTCCCTTCTCTCCTCTTCGGCCCACCCCGGCCAATCATCGTCGTAGTCACGACCGGTGGCGCCCCATGAACCGGGGCTCATGTAGCTCTCCCAATCGATGTCCCCCGCATAGTCCTTCAGCTCCGGGGTGTGCTCGATGTAGTTTTTCCTTTTAACTCTGAGAAGGCGCAAGGAACGCCTAGGTGCGGGTGGCTCATTGTCTTGTCGCTTCTCGCCCTCGTCCTCATCGCTAATGACGACGACCACCCTTTGGGCTTGAGCTAGCTTCTCCTTGCGCCACAGAGGGCCCTTCCCTCCGGCGCTCATCCGTGCTTGGGTATTAAATTTCTTCGTAGGGAGCTTCGCTTCACATCGCTTTGCTTCGACAAGGAGGGGCGGCGCACCGGTTGCCGAGGTGGAGCTAGGCGCCTACTGGTTTGGCGTGGGGGTGTCGGGCGCCATGCCCCCCTCCTTGATCTCCATCGCTGCAATCATGGCTCTTGCGCTCACTGGAACGGCTATTGTCGACGTCTCTCACGAGGTGGTGGTGTAGATTGTAAAGAATGAGAGAATTGATCTAAACCGTGCCTCTATTTAAATCCTGAAAAGACTTGGACGAGAAGTCCAATATCTCTGCGTTTTTTGCATGCGAAATCTATAAGGCACGGGTTTAAAATTTCCTTATCTCATACCTACCAAAAATCGAGACCGAGACGTGCACGAGAGGGCTCAGGCCGGCCTAGGGGTGTTGGGCCGACCGGCCCAAGGGGGTTTTTCGGCCCCCTGGACTCCAACATTTTCCGAGGTGCCCACCAACAAATTCTGAGCCTATGTTTTACTCGAAGTTCGTCCAGAATAAAAATAAAACTACGAAAATAAAATCTAAAAGAGAATATTTACAAACTTACCTTGCTTAACGTCGTTAGGCTTGACGTTCCGGTTCCTCATCCATGGTGTATATGTCGATGTAATGAAGGGGCACGACGTCGGGCTCCAAGAATACCTTTAGTCGCTATCCTTTCACCACATATTGGTCACCTTTCGCATCCATGATTGTCACCGCTCCCGTAGGTGAAACCGAGTGTATGACGTATGGTCCGTCCCATTTGCTTTGCAATTTTCCTTTGTCAAAGAGTTTGAACCTTGAATTGTAGAGTAGGACCTTGTCTCCTTCTTTGAATTCCTTGTTTTGTAATCGCTTGTCGTACCATCTCTTCATCCTTTCTTTGTAAATTGTTGCACTATTGTACGCTTTCAATCTTAACTCCTCTAATTCGCTTATTTGGATTCTCCTTTTAATTCCAGCAGCTTCTGCATCAAAGTTTATATCCTTCATCGCCCAATACGCCTTATGTTCTAGCTCAACCGGCAAGTGGCATGTTTTTCCATAAACAAATTGATAAGGAGTCATACCAATCGGGGTTTTGTTTGCCGTACGATATGCCCATAGCGCATCATCTAGTCTCTTCGACCAATATTTTCCTCCTTTTATCACGGTCTTCTTTAAAATATCCTTCAATTGCTTGTTCGAAGTTTCCGCTTGTCCGTTTGTTTGGGGGTGATAAGCCGTGGACACTCTATGTTCAATTCCCAATTTCTTCAAGCATTTACCAAAGTCTTTGCCCGTGAAGTGTGTTCCTCCATCGCTTAGCAAGATTCTCGGGATGCCATATCGAGGGAAGATTACCGATTTAATCATGTGTGAGGACTCCTCCGTTGATGCCTTCCGACATGGCATAGCTTCAACCCACTTTGAAACATAGTCCACCATCACCAATATATGCTCAAACCCATGTGAGTTCACGAATGGTCCCATGAAATTGATTCCCCAAACATCAAATAGATCTATTTGCAAGTTGTAGTTCCACGGCATGGCATTCCTTTGTGAGATATTCCCCGTCCTTTGGCATTCCGGACAAGTCGAAACAAATCTTTTCGCGTCTTCATGCATCTCGGGCCAATAGAATCCACTAGCCCATACCTTAGCTTGAGTTCTAAAGTGCCCATAATATCCTCCATATCCCGACGACTGACACTTTCTTAGAACTTCTTCACGTTCCTCCCTCGGTATGCATCTTCTTAGGACTCCATCTTCTCCATATCTATATAAGTATGGTGGATCCCAATAGTATTTTCTTCTTTCCGCGATCACTCTTTTCTTTGCATTCTTTTCCAAGTGATCTAAGGGCATCCCTTTTATTACCCTTATTATATCATTCATCCAACCATCTTTGTCGAGAATTCTATATAGGTGATCATCTCTCATTTGGTCCTCGATAGGTTCTTTTCCATCATCTCCATGGTACATCCTTGATAGGTGGTCGGCCACAACATTTTCCGCCCCTTTCTTGTCCCTTATCTCCACATCGAATTCTTGTAGCAATAGGATCCATCGAATCAAGCGTGGCTTAGCATCTTTCTTAGACAAGAGATACTTGATTGCCGCGTGGTCAGTATAAACTATCACCTTTGAATTTACTATGTATGATCTGAATTTTTCAAAGGCGAATACCACGGCAAGCAATTCTTTCTCCATTGTTGCATAATTAACTTGGGCTTCATTGAGAGTCTTGCTTGCATAGTAGATAGCTTTTACCTTCCCCTCTTTTCTTTGTCCAAGAACGGCTCCTACGGCGTAGTCGCTTGCATCACACATGTTTTCAAAAGATAGATTCCAATCCGGAGGTTGCATGATAGGAGCACTTATGAGAGATTGCTTGAGTGTTCGAAAGGCATGAAGACAATTACTATCGAAGGTGTATTCCACATCTTTTTGGAGAAGTTGTGTCAATGGCTTGGTGATTTTTGAAAAATCCTTTATGAACCTCCTATAGAATCCGGCATGACCGAGGAAGCTCATCAAAGATTTGATATCCGTAGGTGGTGGCAATTTCTCCATGGTTTCTATCTTTGCTTTGTCCACCTCTATCCCTCTCTAGAAGATAACATGACCGAGGACAATTCCTTCTTTCACCATGAAATGACACTTCTCCCAATTAAGCATAAGATCAACCTCTCCACATCTTTTAAGAACTTTCTCCAAATTTGCCAAGCAATTTTCAAAGCTAGTACCATGCACCGAGAAATCATCCATGAATACCTCCATAATCTCTTCTATGAAATCTGAAAATATAGCCATTATGCACCTTTGAAAAGAAGCGGGCGTATTGCACAATCTAAAAGGCATCCTCCGATATGAAAAAGTTCCATACGGGTAAGTAAATGTGGTCTTATGTTAATCATCCGGATGAATAGGTATTTGGAAGAATCCCGAGTATCCATCAAGATAACAAAAGTGTGAATACTTTGCCAACCTTTCTAGCATCTCGTCAATGAATGGTAGTGGAAAATGATCCTTTCTCGTTGCCTTATTCAATTTTCTATAATCGATGCACATCCTCCATCCCGTGATGGTTCTTTGCGGTATCAATTGCTCCTTCTCATTTTTCACAACCGTGAGTCCTCCTTTCTTTGGAACGCAATGCACGGGGCTTACCCATTCACTATGTGGCATGGGGTATATTATTCCAGCATTAAATAATTTGATAACCTCCTTCTTCACCACATCACGCATAGCATGGCTCAACCTTCTTTCATGCTCTACGACCGGCTTGTTTTGCTCCTCAAGTTGTATACGATGTGTGCAAAAAGCGGGGCTAATACCTTTCAAGTCATTAATCAAGTAGCCGATCATCTTTTTGTGCTTCTTCAATAAATTCAGCAACTTCTCCGTCTCTTCCGGGCTTAATTCATCGCTAACAAACACCGGGAAAGTCTTGCCATCTCCCAAGAATTCATATTTCAATCCCTTGGGGAGCGGCTTCATCTCAACATCGGGCGCACCATCCTCTTCTTGATCTAACTCTCCAATGTCTTCAAATTTTTCTTCCTCCAAATTCCCGTGTTGCGCCTCCAACTCTTCCATTATTTCCATTAGTTCTCCATCTTGATCATCTTGAGCGTCCCCATTCTCCAAAGCGCGTTGGAGAGGATCCCTGAAAGAATCAATGAAATGAATGCTCTCTACCCCTTCGTTATCAAGAGGTAGAGGTGAAGCACGAGACGGTTTTGAATGAAATTTGAAAGTGTGCTTCTCTCCATCTAGATCAAAAGTGACAATCCCTTTTCCAACATCTAGAATAGCATTTACTAATTTGCGAAAGGTTTCTTTACCCGCTATAGCAATATTTAGATTTCTAAGCACTCCTAGCGGTTTGATTAATCTACCATCTCCCATGACCAATTTAATGATTGTAGCATCTAGGTTCGGTGTTTCGTTAAAAAGCCCAACATAAATCTTGGAACTCATCACACTAACATGGGCGCCAACATCACATAGAACATTGCAACATTTTACTCCGTCTATCATGCAATCAACACGAGGTGTGGGTGATGGATTACCTTCGCCTTGATTGCTTCCAATAGCATATACTTGGGCTATGTGCGTGTAGGGTGATGATTCCGATTTCACTCCCATGATCCTTTTGACCTCCAGCACTTCGTCCAAGTCAATCTCTTCCTCTTTTTCTTCAAAAAGTTTCCGAATAATGTCACCGGCCGATTCCTTGCCAAATGTATATCCCGTGTGATTATCCGGCAGAAAGTCTTCCGCTATCACCTTCGCCATTCCTCGTTGATTTGGATGCGGTCTTGCTTTGTCGAACAATCTTCCGAAGTCAATTGGTATCCAATCTATTTGCTCGAATTCTCTTAGCGATTTGGCGGTGCCCAAGGTTCTTCCTTTTTTTCCGGGTCATCTTTCGTTACACTCCGGATCGATGCTTCTTCATTGCGGTTTGTCTCTATGATTTTCCCATGCTTCGGTTGTTCTTCCCTCACTTCCGATGTCTCTTTTCTGAAAATTCCAGAAAGCACCCACACTTGAGATTCTTCCTCGGAGCTTGCCGAACATCATTTTTCCCAATCTTTTTGCATGGCCGCACCCTTGCTTATTTTTTTGTAGGAGTTGGGCGGCTTCCGTGAGTGTTTTCTCCATGAGATCTCCTCCTGCGCACATTTGAACAAATTGCATGCACTCGGGGGTTAGGGAAAAATAAAAGGTATGCAAGAGTACGTCACCGGAAAATCCGAGCTTCGGTCCTTGTTCAATCAATCCATTGAATCTATCCCATGCTTGATCTATCCCTTCTTTTTCTCCTTGCGCGAAGTTGATCACTTGCTTCCGAATATGTTGAACCTTGCTTAACGGAAAGAACCGCTCGCAAAATTTCTTCATCAAGTCATCCCAATTTACTTTTACCTCGAAGGATGCAAGTGTAAACCATCTTCTCTCTTCTTCCGCAAGTGAGTATGGGAAAAGATTCCATCTAAACCAAGCTAGCGGAACTCCATCTTGTTGTACCATGTTGCATAGCATTGTGAATCACTTGATATGTCTATATGGGTTGTCCATCTCATCTCCTCTAAAGGGGTTTGCCGCCGCCATCTTGATGATTTGAGGCTTGATCTCGTACTCGGTGGCTCGCAACACCGAATCTGATTTTTGCATGTCGAAGTCCTCCGATCGCGGGCTTGCATAATCCCTTAGTGATTTTTCTCCTTCCTCCACGTGTTGAATGAGAAGGGCCATCTAGACAATCAAAACAAAAACAAAAACAAAAATTTTCTAGGGAAAAGGTTAGGTGTTAGTAACCAACAAAATTAATACAAAGTTAAACATAGCAAAATCGCTTGTTCCCCGGCAACGGCGCCAGAAAAGCTTGTTGACGCTCCTTAGAGCCCCAATTTATGTACCGCAAGCGCACGGATCGTGTAGCTTTTCCCTTTGAGTATTCCCCCAAGGTTTATCGATCCACGGAACAAGCGTTCTACTATGCTTAACTAAGCACTAATGACGTTGGTAAAAGATCTATATTGAGTGATTGAGTGTGAAATAGATCTAATCTAACCAATCTAATCTAATCTAGACTAGTGAGCAATGATAGGTGTGTGCACAAGATATGAAGAGCATTTGTCCATAGGGTCTAGGATCACTAGAGATGTAATTGCCGAGCAACAAAGAACGGATCTAATCTACCAAAGGTGTGTTCCAAGATCAAAACCTTTCCCTCCCGCATACTGTCACTACACGAGGATAATCGGTAACGAACAACAAGAACACGATAGTTGATGTAATCTAAGTAAACCATGCAAGAGCAAAGCAAACCCAAAGCTAAGTCGCGACCTATTAAGCATCAAAGCATCATCAACAAGAATCATGATAGATCAATCTCATAAAGGATTCGGCAATTACAACTCAAGGTCTCCTTACAACCCCATGAACAAACGAGGACTTTACCCTATGAAGCTAGACGAAGCATAGTCGATCATGGTGACGAAATCTCCAGCAAGGGATGGATCCCTTGCTATTCTCCAACTTGCAGCGGCGCCGAGGGACGATGAGGCCTCCGGTGTCGCCTTTCTCTTGTGTCTAACTCGAATGGATCTCTGGAAATCATCTCTGGATGCTCTCTCTTTCTTGACGGCGGCTTTGGGGCATATGTAGGCGGCTCTGGTCGATGGTTTTGGTAAAACACTGGCTAGGGTTGATGAGTACTTCGCGCTGAAGAAAGTTGAGGCCGATTGGGCCCTGGAATGGGCTAGGCCGGCCGGCTTAAAGGCTCCAGGCCGACCGGCTTGCGCTCCTTCTAGCCCCTTTTGGCTCCATCTTTCGCGTGCGGGCTCTTCTCCTTATTCTTCATCTTAGCCCAGTTGTGACCCTGCGTCAAAACATCTCCGAAAATGTCCAATTTCCTGCCAAAATGCAACATGCTCCAAAATCCAAGACAAAATCGAAAACGGTCAAGTCCGGGTGCCAAGTGGCGGGTTAGTACATGAATCATCCCGAAGAAATTACCAAAACCACTCCTAATTATATAATAAAATGGGTACTTAAGGAGCGCCAACAGAAGCCGATGCATCTTCTGGCTGCAAAATTGGCTGTGAAGCCGATGCATTTGTTTGCTCGGTCGCCGGCTGTGAAGCCGACGAGCTTGCTTGCCCCACTGTAGATGGAATAAAGAACTCCGGAGGCATACCCAGACCAATAGCAGGGTCCCATCTTACAGGATATCCTGGCATGAAGCCCCCATGCATAGATGTGGTCATTGATGTAGAGTTTGTAAACACCGGGCTGAAATGAGGCGGCACTGTTGAGCCGATCGGCTGTGAAACTCTTATGCTCCCTTCTGCGTGACTCTGGGGAACAATCGGAGGCATTGTTGTAGCCGATCCGGTAGGGGCAAAAACCATATGGCTAGCCTGCTAGTAGGCTGGCCCCCTGTATCCTTGTAATCCCCCTTCATGTAGTGTCTTGACCACATCATTATGAATACAATTGGCCATAATGGGTGCGTGGCTGACAAAAGCCTGCTCGACCGCCTGATGTACCATGTCCAGTATTCTGTTCTCATGCTGTGCCTCAGTCAAGGGCTAGAGAGCAGGGAAATCAAACTTCTTGATCACCTCACTAGCCCTGGTTGCACTGAAGGACTTGAGGCATTCTTATTCATAAGCTTTCTTGGCTTTTTCGAGCTCCGCCTTCTAATCATCCTTCAGCTTGTCCTTGTCCACCGGGATGTAGTTATCTTCTTTGACTTTGGACTTTGACATGTTGATTCCTCTGGTTCCACCGGGCGTGCCAAAAGATATGTTGACGTGAAAAGATCACACATCAAGCCCGAGAGCATCGTTCGCTAAGCTCAGTCTGGAACTGCTTCAAACTGAGGCGTGCCAGTCAATTTGACCTATAAATTAACAAGGAATAAACAAACCGTCAAATTCGAGAGCGTATCGGCTGGATTTCCGAATAACTCTCACACAGCATATCGGCAAGAGGCTGCCGATATAGAAAATGACAACAGATCGAACGGGATAAGCAAGTACTAAAATCGATCTGCAGGAAATCGGCAATAGGCTGCCGATATCGGTAGCAACAAACGGTTAGATCTAACCGACACGTGCCAAAGGACAGTGCACAAACCCATGAATGTATGGATTTGAGCAAAGCTAGACTCACAGTGGATCTAATCGGCTCTACAAGATTTAACATAAAGGCAAAAGAACTAACAACAGATTAAACAGATTATGAGCCGGGTAAATTGTGAATAAATCTAGGCGAGAAAACAGCGATGTGTCAGAGATCAAAGCCTAGATGAATTCGATAACTTTTGAATAGATCTGAATGAAGCAACAGCAATACGCCCGGAAGCGAAATCTCAAATTTACTTGGTAAAACGAATAATTACCAGCAAACCAAGTCGCTCGAATGTGAGGCGTCCTTGATCAGCATGAAAGAACTCACAAGAAAATAGCGAAGTCACCGACAGAAAAGTAAATCGCAGGAAAAAATAAAGGTTTGTTTGTGGGATGTGTATCAATCTTCTACAATGACTAGGGGTGCATATTTATACCCCACACTAACCGAGTCCTAGCCGATCACGGCAAATACAACTTTGACCCCAAAAAAAACTATTTCTAATAAACAAAGATAACGCCTTCCAAATTGAGGCCCACCAAGATATGATCAATTCTATCTTCTCGCCGGCCAACAGAACTCCTAATCGGCAACAAATTATAGCCGATCTTCCTTGCCAAACCCACCGTTGTTTCTCAAATTAGCATTTTCCCCCTTTTAATATTCCTTTTGATGCGTGTCAAAAAATGGCGTCAACAGCGGCTCCCACCAGCGTCCCGGCCATCGGTGAGGCAAGGTGGAGCTGCGGTGCAGGGGAAACGCTGGGCCGTGCAGGGGTGGCCTTCAATGGCGCACATGGTTGGCGCGTCGGGCGTGTCGTTCCGGCCGCAGCGGCGCCGGAAGGGGAGGGGCAAGTTGCCGGCGAGGAAGAGGACAACACAAGGAGCTTCGAGCAGAGCAGGAATGCGGCGGGTTCACGCCCGGTCAAGCAATGATTGCACCACTTTGACAAGGAAAAGTGGAGGGCCATTGGCGAGGAAATCGTGAGGCTTTTATATGCAGGGTTCATCAAGGAAGTGTACCACCCAGAGTGGCTAGCTAGTTCTTCTATGAAAGAAGAGTGGGAAATGGAGAATGTGTGTTGACTACATGAGTCTCAACAATAAGATAACAACAAATACTTGTCTGGAACTATCCATTGCCGATATGACACAACTCTGAAGTGAGCCAATTTCTGTAGTTAGATGGGTGAAAGGCCAAAAATGTACATTAACCAAAGTGTGAAAAATACCAACAGGTTAGGCCGAATAAAAAACTAATACAATGTATATTTTAATGTAGCATATATATTATATAAGTTTTGCTACTGTAAGTGAAAATAATCAAATATTTTTTAGAGCCCCAACCTATTTTTTAATATAACTTTCTATTTAACCTATGCCTATTTTAGTTTAAAGAAGTGAAATCTAGGTCTGTTGGGTGCTATCCATATGCTCTGAAAACTAGATCAATTAGGTTGGAGAAGCTTTCGCTTAGTAAAAATCAAATTATTGAAAGGCACAAATCGAAGTCCACCATCTAATTTACAAGTTGCAGGCTTCGAAAATAGCACTAACACAATATATAAATGTATCTAATAACTACATAAAAAATTAGATAAAAGACAAAAATGTATTCAAGGTCACCATAAATTACGTGTATATATGTATATGTGTGTATTAGGTCACCATAAATATAGGTGCACATATATTAATCATCAAACTTAGTATTACGTGGTACAATATGCACCGATATTTATGGTGACCTAATATTCAATTCAATCCTCAAATTTAAATATATATTGCAAGTTAAAGTATTAAAACACATGATATGAAACAAAGCAACTTTAAAATTGATGATTGATATGAAGGCATATACATGGAAAGCTGCAGGTAGTGCTCTATGAGAGTGAACAAAGATAAATAAAATGACAAATACTTCTCTTCGGTTAACTTCAAAAAAAATTAAAAAAATAGTAAAAAAGATCTTGACACAATATCGGTTTCATTTCCCTTAATTGGTGCTATAGAACTAAGGAGTTAGATAGAGATCGATGTCCTTGCAAAAGGCTAAAGTAGTAATCATTAATGCAGACGTGGTGTCTAAGTTAAGGTATACGTTTGAATGTCGCCTTGTTCCAACGGTTCGTAGAGGTAGCCTGCAGATGGTGACAGTCATGTTTTGTGCCATCGTAATCCTCCACATTAGGTTAGGGGGTAGAAGGTGCATAACTGTGCATGATGGCCAAATAGTCATATATGTCTGACATGCATGGTTCTCCTCGTTGGTTCATGAATCTTTAGTCCAGCTTGACCACTCTTTCTTCCTATTTTGCTCTTCTTTTCCCCTCTCTCCTACTCCTTCCCATTTGCCTCCAATGGAGTTTCTGGTGTTAGGGGGGCTTGAGCCCCCCTGCCTCCACGCCGGATCTGCTCCTGGATGAGAAGCTTTTCCTTTATCAAGGTTTTGATCATGCTAAGGCCAAAGTTGCAAACACTCTGCTTTCGCCAGGCCCAAAGGGTGCAGTCAATCACAGAGATGTTGATCTTCTCTTTATACGGAAGAGGGTAAATTCTAGCTATTCTTTCAGTTAGCACATGCAGACGGATGTTGACAATAACGAATTGCACATGCAGACGGATGTTGACAATAACGAATTGAAGTTAGCTTTGGAACACCGGTCGACCGTCAGCAGCGAGCGAGCTAAATTACATGTGTGCGGGGCTCCTTTGCCTACGAGTCTCAACGAAATCAATATCTTTGCGTCAAACCACAAACGTGATGATGTGAATATGATGCAGATCAGTAGTATAAAAAGCAGCATAATGCAGCAATATCCACACACTGTAGAACAACCACGCACATCCTTTGATCGATCACGCACTACCCAATTGACAAATGGAGTCAGGCTACATCACCAACCTCATCGTGCTCGTAGTTTCGACGCTACTGATTATTCTTGGAGGCCTCGCGATGGTGTGGGAGCAGCGGAGCAGCTCCAGCGTGGATACGCCCGCTGCTCATCAGCCTGGCGCCGCTCAGCGGCGGAGCCAGGGGGTGCTAGGGGCTCAAGCGCCCCCCCCCACCCCCCGTGCGCGCCCGTGTGGAGCCCCTCAACAATTTTCAACTCACGCTGCCATTGGGGAGGATTTGGTTAATGCATACCCATATCCAGAATTGTCCATACCGATTTGCAATTATGCTGCCCATCCCCGTTTTTATCCATACCCGTACAGGTTACCCAACGGATAGACTGCATAGCTGTAATTCAGCAGCGTGCAGACGCGAGATCGACGAGGAGATGGCCGCCTTCTAACGGAATCGCTGATCTTCACCTGTTCCACGCCTTCTAGCCACCCTCCTAACGGATCTGTAGCAGCCCTTTCCGTTTCCTGCGCTCGTACATCTGCTCATTCTAATACGGAGCACAAAAAGCATCATCAGGCATCCCCATCGGGAAGCACAGCGACAACAGCTTACTGCAGCTGCGATTTCCCATTTTCTAAAGCACTCATCAATCATGGCCAAGAGAGGACAAAGAAACAGGGGACAGAAAGGGGATTAGAGTTGCTCCTGGTTGAGTCATTTTATGGTGACGATGGATGCAGAGCTAGAGAGAGGGAGGGGGAGGAAGGAATCATGAGGTTAAAGACGAGAGATGAGACGCTGAGGTGAGTATGGGTAAAACGGGAATTATCTAGTAATGCCCTACCCGTATCCACATTTAGATGGGTAATTTCTACCCTACCCAAACAGTACAAATATGGATTTGGATGTGGATAATGGGTACCCAGTGGCATCGTTATTTTCAACCATGGATAAAGAGGAGAAGGAAGAAAATAAGAAGAAAAAGAGAGGGGAAGAAAGAGAAAAATGAGCCCTCCTAAATTCAAATTCGATCCGCCACTGGTGCCGCTTATCGCCAGCGCGGTCGGCACGGCGCATCGGCTCCTACAAAACCAATGGGGATGTCTTCCACAACCTCGCCATCGTTGTGCCGTTTGTCCTCGCCGCCATCGTCTTGCCTCCAGTTTTTTCCCACCTGAAGAACCGAGCCACACCTGCATCGTCCACCTGCGAGGAGTAAGTGCTGAAGAACTCATGCATACACTTATTCTGAATCATATCATGCATACACTTATTTTTGCATACACTTAACTCATGCCGAGGAGTAACGGATGATGATTCCATGCGTGCAGGGGCAGGCGTGAGATCATGACTATCATATCATGTATGTGCAGTCCATTTCAGAAGCTTGAACTGAAGTGTACCAATGAGAAAATTCTGGATTCACCTTTTCGTCCTATGAGCTAGTGATAGGGATAAGCTTGATGCATCCGATTTCCGGTTAGCTTATACAGTGTGTACTGAACTCTTAGTACCTAATGTTGTTATATTAAAATAAAGAGAGACAGTGTGTATGTAACAATACAATTATTTCCAGCAAAGAACATGCAACCTTTTGCTTTGTGATCTTAAGGGAAGCAAACATCCGTTCTTGTCTAAATCTACCGTTTTGTATTATGTTTGTGTTAACTATGATGCTATGTGTTTGAATTCATTTGGATAGAGAACGTGAGGGATAACTGCATATTCAGTGAAACTAGCAAGATGGCCCGCGCAAATTGTGCGGGTAGATAGGTTTTTTATTTGACCATTATTTTTAAATAGAAAATATATGTAATAGGTTATAAAAATATATGTAATAGGTTTTAATTATATTATTATTTTTTCAAAAAATTGGTAATGTATTGTCTATGTTTTTTCATCATCATATTCTGTGGAGTATTTTTCTAACTTAAGTTTAGGAGAAAAGAAAATACCTTACATATATATGATATTTATAATTTTTTATTACATTGTATATTTTTGCTTGAGACTTTTAATTATTGTACATGATAAATTATCCTTAGATTTTAGAATAGATCTAGGTGGTTGGTATATCAGCATAAATAAATAATCTTTTTTTTTCTTTGTTCTCCCATCTTCAGTTGCAGAAGCCCCCCATGAATGAATGCTCTCGCATTTTTATTACATCTGTTGTACCTTTTTTTCAGTATGACCAGTGATCTCCTCTCTCTCCTACTTCTGATCCCAAAGAGTTTTTCCCTCTACGCCGTAGTCATTGTAGAACGTAAATGAATCACTAAAGCCTGATGGTGCCCATTGTTCCCTCTTTTTTGAACATCACCCCCATATTGCTATGGACGACTTTCATGTTGCTTAGTTTTATTTCACACTCCACGCATGATGTAACATCTATCACTCATTATTCTCTCCTAATTTTTTAGACTTCATATGTCCACATATCACAATACAACACTGTAAGACATCACCATCTTGCACTACTTCTCATTATGGCTGCTGTTGATCACCATGCCTTGGTGGCCACATTACGGTGATATACTTGGCCTTATATATGGACTGAGATGATGTCAGGACCATGAAATTACAATACTGTCGAGCAATTATTGCCGTGCTTCTAATCTTTGTACAATGGTAATCGTGCACATATGAAATCTAGCAACTCTAATTACTTTTACAATTGTGCCACTACTACAGATCGGGCCATTTGTCCCGGTTCGAAAGGGCTATTTGTCCCGGTTTTGGAACCGGGACAAGGCCGCCGGGACAAAAGCGCTGGAGGCTTTTGTCCCGGGTGGTAGAACCGGGACAAAATGTCCCTCGCGCTAAAAAATATTTGCGCCCTGCGGGATTGGAACCCAAGACCTATTGTCTAGCGCATGGCTTCCTTGCCAACTCAACTAAGTAGTACATGTGACTCAGTAAAGAATAACTCCCTTTTGAACTATCACGTGGAGGGGCATTTTGTCCGGGTTGGTAACACCAACCGGGACAAAAGGGTCCTTTTGTCCCGGTTGGTACCACCAACCGGGATAAAAGGGTCACCCTTTTGTCCGGGTTGGTGTTACCAACCGGGATAAAAGGGGTTGGACCTTTTGTCCCGGGTGGAGCCACCAACCGGGACAAAAGGGGGGCCTTTTGTCCGGGTTGGTGGCTCCACCCGGGACAAAAGGCCCCTGTCCCCCCGCTGGCCCGGCTAGCCTTTGGACCTGGGACAAAAGCCACCTTTTGTCCCGGGCCCAAAGGTAACCGGGATAAATGACCTGTAACAAAGGCATATTCTGTAGTAGTGTGCATTTGTTCATATTATGCTACGTTTACACAACTTTGTGCTCCCACCACTTTTCAGCTATTTATTAATCATTGGCATGACATAATTTTATAACTTACAATTTATTTAAAAATTAATTGTATCTGCTATAAAATTTATATTTAGATATTCTGCTTCCTTATTTTTATACAACCAATATTTTTTATTTTAATTCTGAATGTAGTTGTTTAATAATCGTATTCAGCATGCATTATTTGGCCAAGTGCTATTTTATTCATTTTCAAAATTACCTACTCCCCCTCCATCCTAAAATGTAAGGTAAGGTATTGTAAGGTTTAAAATTTGTACCGGAATATAAAACATGCTAGAGTCCTTTAGACAAAAAGACATGCTAATCTTCTTGATTTTGGTACTAGTTCTGTAAAAAAATCAATTATGGTGAGCTAAGGGAGTAAAAAAATGTTAAGCTTCTTGATTTTGGTGCGGCACTAAAAATTAAACAATTAATTAACTGAATAATGCACTAATGAGGGGTACATGCGTCTTTTCTCAACCTCAATAAACATATGCAAAAATCCAGAATGCCCTACATTTCAAGACGGAAGGAGTATTCATTAATATTATTTGATATGGACCTTTTGGTCAAATTCTAATTTTGGTATTCTTTATTTCCAAATTTATATGTTTAGTAATCAGATTTGACTTGCAATTTTTCATTGTACGATAGTTTTTATTTAATCCCGAATCCTTAGAGCATGTGCGAGTTTTTCAGTACACAGAAAAGACGCAGGTGCTCACAAATATGTACGCATACTCATATCTATAAATACGTGCACACAACCTTATCCCTATGAGCACCTTCAAAAAACAGAATCCACGTATTCTTAGGATTAATAAAGTCACCACATGTCGTGCAACCTATAAATAAATGTGCGTAACCTTATCTCTATGAGCACATTCTAGAGACCGAGCCCACAGATAATAGCACCATTTAAATTCTAGAATAAATTCAAAAAATGCGAGCTTCCTTGCTGGAGGAATCGACGAATGACGACGGCTCTGCTCGGCTCGATTCGAGGTCTGGCGGCGATGAGCACCAAGGGGCCAAGGGCCTCACGACTATACATTGCACGCGCTGCAAAAATACATTTTCAAAATATCGTTCAAACATAGGCAGGCATGGTCTTATTTTGAAGATCTTGTTATACGAAAATAATGGTACAATCCAAATTTAATTTTGATGCTCGGTTTAATGCTTATGATTTTTTTTTTTTAATTTTGAAATCTGCATGCGAGTTACGTCACCCTCCTTTGTCCTTATCTGCATGCAAAGAACCTCTTCATAATTTGTGGAAACAGTCCATCTAGATAACTGGATTTATAGATGGCCATTCGGGCTGCCCGGCCCGGCCCTGGCCTGAGCCCGGGCTGGCCCGTTCTTAGCCAGGCCATGCCTAGCCCGGCCCAATATCGCAGCGGGCCGTGCCGTGCTAGCTCACGGGCTCTCCCGGCGGCCCAGGCATGGGCCCGCAGGCCTGTTTCGTGACGGGCCAGCCCGATGGAGCCCGGCACTACATCACAGGCCGGGCCGCCCGAAGCCCACAAATAAAAAAAAACAGTCCGCCGCGCTTCTAGGCTGCTAGCCGGTGGCCGCCGCGCGCGCCTCCCGCAGTCCGCCGTGCCTCCCGCCGGCTGCGCCCGTCGGGACGAGCAGGGGCCGGCGGCAAGGGGCGTGCATATTGCGGCCGGTGGGGAGGAGCGGGCCAAAGGGCGGCCGCCGCGCGAGCTGGTGAGCGACGGCGTCGAGGACGGGGCGACGTGCGAGCCGGCGAGGCGAGCAGGGACCGACGGCAAGGGTGGGGCGAGCGCCGGCGTCGGGGAGGAGCGGGGCGAGCGTCGGCGCCGGGAGGAGCGGGGCGGGCGCCGGCCGGTGGAGAAGGGCGTGGAACGCGGCTGCACGAGATGCGGTGGCCACGGGAAAGAGGGGCGGGGTCTGTGGGGAGCAGGGGGTGGCGGCGGCACTTGAGGGAGGTGGGATGCGCTGGAGCCTGGAGACTTAGGCTAGGGTTTCTAGTTTTATACTCCAGTGAAAGATATGAGGCCGGAAGGGGAGGATTAATTGGGCCTTTGACGGGCCTATATTTTTTTATCGGGCCGTGCCGTGCCGCCCAGCAGGCGGGAGTGGCGGCCCAGGCCCGGCACGCCCCACCGGGCCGGGCCAGCACGGGCACAGAGGCCACCGGGCCGTGCCGGACTTGGACTGAGCCAAAAAAACGTGCTTTCGGGCGGGTTGTCGGGCTGCGGGTTGCATTGACATCTATAACTGGATCTAATTACAGCCCGGACCAGCGGCCATCCGCTTCCATAGAGCGCTAAAAGATACCGCAGGAAGTTTTGCAGTAACCAGTGCGAGTAACCTTATGAGTTATGGCCCTGCAACCATCGGGTTGCGACAGCTATTTGGCATAAAAAAACAGTCGAAAACAAAGCGTAGACGTCCTCGGTGGCTCGGTCCTTCCAATTCACCATAGAAAATATTTAATTTTTTTTAGTACAGTACAACGCAGACGCTCACAACACACACGCACACTCACCTCTATAAATACACGTATGCAAACCCTACCCCTATGAGCACCTCCGAAGAACTGGACGGGCAGATCTGGAGATTCCCGAAGTCACCATTGGCGCCTCGTTGTCGACGGGAACGTCGCTTACCACTTAACGCATAACGCCAAAAAATCCTACAATAAATCCAAGAAAGTGTGAGCAATCGTGACAAGTCGAGGACTTAACCCAGGTGGGTAGGTTCCACCAAGAGGGATCTGACCATAGAAAATATTTAATGAATGCCCAGGATTGACGGCCCAGCTATGCTTTTGTCGTGAGCGGCCATGGCCCAGGCTGTCTTGGGCTGCAACGGCGGTTCGTACGTGAACTGGGTCCGATTTGGGCCGATCAGTTTTTCTTTTGAAGGTTTTTTCTTCGAGGAAGTTTTTTGACGGTCAATTTTTTTGTTCAGCTAACGTGACAAAAATCGAACTCTGGATGTTCACGAACCAGTTTTGCCGGGAGACAAAAAAAAATCTCGATTGACACGGTTAGCACAAGGCGAAGGACGGAGAAGCCCATCGTTGCGAAGCACATTAGCACAGGGGCCAAGAAGAGGCCGCAACCACGGACTTGAGGTTGGGAGCAACATGCTCTCTGGGTCTCCCGTCCGTCTCCGGTCAAAGCTGCAGGCGAGAGGGCGACTTCCAGCCCTGCTACGGTCTGCGGCGTCGTGGTGGCGAGCTAGTCGTCCGACGGCGGCGGCGGCGCCGAGTCCTCGGCAGCAGCCTTCATGACGGCCCCCCTGAGCGACGCCTCGTCGAATTCGCCCGCCTGCACGCAGCACAGATTCGAATCAGCATCCATGTTAGACGACAAGTAGACGACGTCAGCAGGATATGCGTCAGTGACAAGCTAGCAACTACTAGCTGCTTCATTCGGACTGCACGTGCGACAACGACAACCCGGTGTGTTTAGATCCATTCAATCAAATATTTAGACACATGTGTGGAGTATTAAATAAAATCTATTTACAAAATCTTTTGTACGAATAGATTGTAAATCACGAGATGAATCTAATGAGTCTACGTAATTCATGATTTACAACATTAATGCTACAGTAAATGCTACAGTAACCTTCCCGCAAATTATGGATTAATCATGCATTAATTAGGATTATTAGATTCATCTCGCGATTTACAACTCATTCGTGCAAAAATTTTGTAAATAGATTTTATTTAATACTCATAAATAGCAAAAAAAATAATTTTTTTTGCCAAATGAACTAAACACTTCTATAGTCGACAGTAACCTGAGAAAGCTAGCTAGCTTAGCTAACAGTAAGAATGTAAAACATGAGACTGGTCAGGGCGGTCCACGTCGTCAAAGCCCAGTATTGTCTCACAGCGATCGATGTGAGATAGCCAGCCAGGGATTTGTGCGGAATTTCTGTGGACAGGGACGACCTGGACTGCCTGCCGATGGCTGCTGGCCGGTCAACCAGGGTCAAGGTTTTCCATGGGAGATGGGGAGGACCGACCGAGCTGCTGAGTTTTCGCAGCCGGCGGGGGGCCCACGCCCGGCTCAAGATGGGAATGGGCCGACCTAGCTCTGGCCTTGGACCCGGCCCCTTGGCCTCGAGGCCAATTTTAAGGGTCATGGGTCGACCCATATCTCCTAAATGTTATGGTCTTGATAGTCCATTGGGTATTATGGGCCGACTCAAATATTTTTCTATAATCTTAAACCATAAATACTATGAACACTTTTAGAAAAGATAAGATTCAAGATTAACATATATCTCAATAATATGTTAAGATTGTTAGCAATGCATCAAATTAAACATATTTACTAGCGGTCCATGATTTTAATTTTGTCCATTTTCACTTCTAACTTATAATATTTCTCACTATATTTTGAAGTATATAGAATCTAACAACTTATGACCAGTTGCATTTATTCAAAAGAATGAAGAAAACCAATAAATTAAATAAAAAATTATTAATATGACAAGTGGGTCGACCCATAATACCCATCGGGTTAATAGGTACCGTCCCTATTGACCCATTTTGGAATTTAGGGTCGGCCCCTATAACCCATTTGTCATATTTTTGTGGGTCGGGTCAACTACCCCATGGGTCGAAACGACCCATTCCATCCATACGCCCGGCCCATCGCTGTAGGCGGAAGCACGTGCCGGCCGGAGAGGCCTAGTCCCTTTGACTTTGACCAGGATTGCCGCCACCGCCATGCAACCAACTTGGTCCGATGATCGTCCGCGAGGGAGGAGGGACAAATTCAAGAAATCTTGTCTGGATCTTAAATGTTGACTTGCTACCAGCCGCTTAAGAACCTATTTAATTTGCATCTATTTCCTAGTAACGCTTACCAGCTAAAATAATTACAGGTGGGCATCCAAACAGGTAAACAGGTATGCTGACTATTAACAGCTCACGCTAATAAACACTATTTCTCTCTCTCTTTCGAAAAGACTGTTTGTTTAGCCTCCAAATTTATTCCACATAGATCGCAAATATGAACGCAATGCCATGGTACCCCAAACACGAAATAGTTAAGATTTCGATCTTGAAGCCCGCAAATGCATACAAGTATGAACGTTATTTTTGTGATCGATGACAGTGCGTTTCATACCGTTGCTCGCAGCGTAAATGTGGCGTGAGCAATGCCATCGCCCGGCCGCCTGCCGTCGACGGCCACCACCGTGAAGCACCCCATCTCCTTGATCACGACCAGCACGCGCGCCACCAGCTCGGCCACGTCGCCGTGCGCCGCCCGCGCCTCCACCCGCACGGTCACCTCGCGGCGGCCCGACGCCGCTGACGAGGACGACGGTGTCGAGGCGCCGGCGGCGGTCACGTGTACGTGCACCCTCTCCGACGCGCCGCTCAGCCCCTGGAGCACCACTACCTCTTGCAGCTCCGTCGACGAGTAGGCCGGTCTCTCCTTGCAGCCACAGCCGCCATTGGAGTGCTGGTGGTGAGCTCGGCTCTCCAGGCTCCGGTTCCTCGCCTCGAGGTCGGCGATCTGGGCTACCAGGATGTTCATGTAGTCCAGCGTCTTGGCCAGGACAGTGGCCTTGTCTTTCTACATTGTCAAATAAAACGCACAAAACAAGATGATTTAAATATACCAGTAATTCAGCAAGATGATTTATTCATACAGAAAAATCATAAGCATAAGAAATGGTATGCAAAAGAAATTTCGATGATAAGCTTATGAAATGGTCTGCAAAAAAAATCATAAGCTTATGAAATGGTCTGCAAAAGACACACTAGTGCGTGCGCTTCAGATCAGGGACATTGAACTTGTGTAATATTTCATGCAGGATGCAAGCTGCTAGCTGTTTGAAAATTTCGATTATTTAGAGTGTTTTGTACCAAATTATATATATTCACAATTTTTCAAATTAATTGAGTGCTAAGTAGGAGTACCTTTGATCCTGGAGGCAGCAACCCCCTGAGCGCCTCGAAGCTCTCGTTGAGCCTCTCCCTCCGCCGCCGCTCCGATATCATATGGTTCAGCTGGCTGCTCGTCAGCGCCGGCGGCTGGTCCTCCTCTTCTTCCTGGGACCGCTGCGCCATCGCGATGCTGCCAGCGCGCTCCCGGCTGAACCGAAGCATGTGCATCCTCCTCAGGATGGAGATGCCCATCTTGATCATCCGCTGTCCGGGGGCGCCGGGCGGCCGCCACGGCGCCCTGGGCGCCAGCGCCGCGTTGTACGCCCGGAACGCCGTCGCCGTCGTGCCCCGCCGCCGCGGCCACCGGCGCGCGCTGTGGTGCTGGTGGTGGTGGTTGCCCGGAGGAGGCGCGGCCGTCGACGTGGACGGCGTCGTCGGCACCGCCGAGGACGACGAGGCGGAGATGACGGCGAGCATGGCCTCCGCCATCGCGGCGTCGTCGGCGTCGGCGCTCGGAAAGTGGACGCGGCCGTGCCGGCCGAATGGGGACGCGAGCGGCGGGCGCGGGTGGAGCGGATGCGGCGGCACCGGCACCGGCACCACCTGCCGCTCTGACCCGGAGGACGGCGTGGCGGCCGGCGTCACGGCTATCGTGCGGGGCAGCGACGTGGAGCCCTCCGCCGCCGGGCTGCCCACGGAGACGGACGGCAGAGAGGACGACGGCGACGACGGCCCCGTCGGCGGCAGCTGGAGCAGCTCCTCGAGCAGCGACTGCTGGAAGAAGTCCTCCGAGAACACCTGGTGCAAGCTCGACTCCAAGCTCATGGGCGACCCGCTTGCCGCCGTGGACATGCCGACCTCGATCTCGCCGCTCTCGCATCCCATGAACGCCGCCATCTGCGCATGCATTGCCAGCAGCAGCCAAACTCGATGATCATACCATCATCTTCTAGAGAAGAAGTTGCATAAGCTTTGCGTAAGAACATGAGATGAAGCAACAAACCTTAATGCCAGCTTCCTGAAATAAACATCACAATTAATCGAATTAAACAATCACCCTTCTTTTTACAGATTATTAATTAGGATATCGAAGAGCAATGGAATGATCCAAAATTCCAAAGAAATACGCCGTGCGATATAGAGATCAGGGCCGGGGACGTGCGTTCCACTGACCTGGTAGAACTGCTGCTGCGCCGGCAGCGACGCCGAGGCCGCCAGGCCGTGCGCCGGCAGCTCCATGAACGCGCGGCCGTCCTTGTACGCCCACCCCGGCACGCACCTGCACACAGTCACGCCATGGCTGAATCAAACTGACCATGGCCGCCACCAAAGTGCAAGGTGGTGGATGCATGGCATGTATGTGGATGTGTACGCACCCGCTCACGGCGGCGCAGAGCGACCCCCGGTACGCGTCGAAGAGCGCGCGCACGCGGCCGGCGGCGGCGGCGTCACCGCCGCAGCTGGCTCCGTCGTCGCAGAGCCATGCGTCCAGGCAGCACAACAGGCGGCGGGCGCTGCAAATGCGTGCCCATTTACTTGGTAAATCCGCCGACCCAGCCCATGGAGATTATGAATGCATTGCCGCAGGTAACGATCTGAAGAGATCGATCGATCTCGGTCGATGGCAGAGCAGCAGGTAGGCAGATGGATACCTGGTGGCCGCCGAGGAAGACGAAGCCGGCGGCGCCGGGTGGGCAGCAGGGAGGGCCGCCCAGGCGCAGAGGTACGCGCAGCCGGGGACGCGCGCCGCCGCCCGCTGGAGGATGCGCAGCCGGGACTCCTGGCCGAGCACGAAGAGGGTGTCCATCAGCTGAGGAAGACGACGAGGCGCGGCGGAGAGCTTGCCATGGCTGGCTTCTGGACGGACGGCTGCTTGAGTTGGTCGTCGCTGCCGTCGATCGGCCGGCATATATATAGGGAAGAGGGCGATGGATACGAATGTGTATGCGTGGGCGTGGCGGCGTGCATGCACTTGCACCCTGTGCGGATGTCAGTGGGGCGGAAAAGTAGCTAGTGCGGTGGAGGGGAGAAGGTGAGGTTGGCGAGCTTGGGGGGCACGGATGGGTGGCGGGGAGCCGAGGATGCTGCCTGGGTTTGAAAAGTAGTCGGCCGCAGGGGGGAAGACGAGACGACGACGCCACCAAACAGCAAGTCGTTGAAAGGTCCACGGCTGGGTTGGCTGGTGAGTGTCGGCTGGGTTGGCTGGTGAGTGTCCGAGAGAGTTGTGTGCTTGAAAAAGGGTCAAACAAGGTGGCAGGGATAGGGGGCCCTTTGTAGTGACCGTGTGCCGCAACTTGCATTTGCAATCTAGCTTGATGATGATATTTCGATCCAGTTTCGCACCGATATAAATCGACTGGCTGACCTCTTTTTTAAAAAAAACGAGGAACACCCCATTTCCATTGCAAAACGGAAATTCAAGTTCTTACAAGAAACCTTACCATGAAGGAGAGGGGAAAGGACCAAGAGAATGGGGGAAAGAGAAGAGCAGCCCAAGAGAATGACATTCATTCTCGTGCTGTCTCTAATACATATCCACAAAGTTCAGACGATTGAGAACCACTAACCAACAGCCAAGTTTTAACAGAACCCAACAAAAGACAGACAAAAGCAGACAGACCAAGTCCTTTTTCAAGAGTGTGTTGCCCTAAACGTCATCATCTGATGCATCATCCCTTGTATCATGCAACCGAGTAGGTCCATCCAGCAGCAGACGAGGGGAGGGGTGTCTCTGTTGTGCCATCACCTTGTGAACGCAGGAAACAAGGATCTTCACACCCTCCAGAATTTTCCCTTGCATATCCGCCCCGTACAAACCTGCCCAGTATGTCATAAGAGCACATGCGTATAATATGATACCATTGGGATGTTTTAGCATTTTATTCTCAAAGTAAACTTCGTTCCTTCTCTTCAAGATGGCCCAGCATACTGCAGCCAAGCAGAAAGTGTAGACTGGGTGGCCATAAGGCAGCCAATGTTCAATCCAGATTTTATATTGATCAATGTTTTCAGGACATTATTAGCTCCCAAACAAATGGCAACTGCCCCCAGTTAACTTTAGCAACAGGACAAAGGAAGAACAAATGATCAATACTTTCATTAGTAGAGCAGAAATAGCATGATGGGTCACCCTGCCAATTTCTCCTAATTAGATTATTCTTAGTTAGGACTCCTTTATTTTCAAGCAACCACAGGAAAACTTTGAACCTATGAGGCAGTTTAGCTCTCCAGATAGATTTGAAGGAGTGGCCAGAGTCATCAGAAGTTAGCATATCATAGACAGATCTTGTTGTAAATCTTCCATCTTTGCCCAATCTCCATGAGATCTCATCATTGTAATTGTCAAAAGGATAAGAGTAAACTTCATCAACTAAGGACAACCAAGAATCAAAAAGAATTGGTGGTAGCCATCTTGAGAAAAGCAGCTGAGCATGCTTCTGCACAAATGTATGCACAAAGATGGATTTGTCTTGACGGATCTCAAAGAGTACAGGTTGTAAAGTACATAAGGATTTCGAGTATAACCATGGCTCCTCCCAGAATAATGTGGATTTGCCATTTTTAACCCTTACAGACCTCCCCTTAAGGTAGAAGCTTCTGGTCTTGAGAAGGTCAGACCAGATAGGTGAGTCATCAGACTTGTGTTTAATATTGGCAAGCACTTTATTGTCATGCATGTATTTAGCTTTAACATTTGTTTGCCATAATCCAACCTCCTTCTCCAGCTTCAACCACCATTTTGGACATCAAGGTGATATTCATTTTTCTAATGTTTTTAATTCCCAAACCACCTTTATACTTATTTTTACAAGTAACCTCCCATTTAACAAGATGTTATTTCTTTTTAGACCCGTTGCCTTGCCATAAGAAGGTCCTTCTTTGCTTGTCTAGAGTGTCAGTTGTTATTTTGGGCAGAAGGTACATGGACATGTGATAAATAGAAGTGCTAGAAATGTTAGAATTGATGAGGGTTATCCTGCCAGCCATGGATAAGGAGCTTCCTTTCCATGTGGATAGCTTTTTCAAGTTCTTTTCTTCTAAAGGTGTCCAATCCTTGACTTGTAATCTGCTGGGTCCAACAGGAACACCCAAGTATTTGATTGGGAATAAACCGGTTTGACAATTGAATAGGTCAGCATAAAGCAAGTGTTTGTCATCATCTTCATTAATTAGAATAATCTCACTTTTGGAGAAGTTAATTTTCAACCCAGACATCACTTCATAGAGGTATAAAAGTAGTTTCATGTTTCTAGCCATTTCCAAATCATCTTTGAGACAGATAATTGTATCATCAACATATTGCAGTATGGCCACTCCTGTAGGAATTAGGTTATCATCCAGACCACACAGCAAACCGTTTGTTTGAGCTTGTCTAACCATTCTTGCTAAACAATCGGCCACCAAATTGAATAGTATTGGAGAGAGGGGATCTCCCTGTCTAACTACTTTGTGACTAACAAAGTAGGGTCCCTCAGCATTGTTCAGTTTGACACATACAGTTCCACCAGTGACAACAGCCTTGATCCAGTTGATCCAAGTGTCAGAGAAGCCCCAAAGTTTTAAACAATCAAATAGGAAATTCCAGTTAACCTTATCATAGGCCTTCTCAAAGTCTAGCTTAAGGACATCCCCAACTTCTTTCTTTCTTTTTGTCTCATGTAGGATTTCATGTAGAGCCATGCGACTATTCATAATATTTCTATCTTTTAGAAAGGCAGATTGTGTTTTGAGGATCAATTTATCAGCTAGTTTCTCCAATCTCAAAGTTAGAGTTTTAGTAATTCACTTGTGTATAAGCAATTCAGTAAGCAAATGGGTTTAAATTGCTGGATCCTTGCAGCATCTTGTACTTTTGGTAATAGAGTAATGACTCCATAATTCAGTCTGCACACAGGTAATGCCCCTTTATGGAAATCTTCAAAGAGCTCTATAATGTCAGTTTTAATAATTAATGTCCCAGCAGGATTGGTAAAATTCAATTGAGATTTTATCTGGTCCAGTTGCTTTATTTTTCTCCATTTAGAAAAGAGCAATTTTGATTTCATCTTCAGAAAAAGGTTGACATAGTATGTCATTCTCAGCTTCACTTACTTTTTCTCCATCATCCCATAGGGCGAGGTCTAGAGGAAAAGTATTTCCTAACTCAGGTCCAAACAAGTTTTTGTAGAATTCAGTTGCATGTGCTAGCAACTCGGCATCTCCTTCAATATTTTTGTCTCCATTTTCCAACCTGATAATTAGGTTTCTCCTTTTTCTTCCATTGGCCATTCTATGGAAATATTCCATATTATTATCTCCTTCATGTAGCAGTCTATCATGAGACCTCTGTTTCCAATAGAGTTCATCTTCCTCACTGATTTTGAGTACTATGAAGCAGAAGTGGAACAAGGAATTTCCTTGCCCCTTAGTTTAGGAGGACTGGCTGACCTCTTGAAATTATAATATTTCTCTAACAATATGTTGGGCGCGGAAACACGGTTTATAGGAACCGACACGCAGACACCGTTAGTAATATGGCTCTCAACTTTTGAAATTATAATATTTTTCTTATGATATGTCGAACGCGGGAAGACTACTACAATAAATATTTTTCGAGGCGGTCAAAAACTACTAACCGAGGCGGGTAACCCCAACCGCCTCGGAGCAAAGGTCACGGTAAATGACCTATTTTCTGAGTCGGTTTTGTTGTCTGTATCGGTTAATCAAATAAAAAAATTAAAAAAAAGGAAAAGTCCACCGAGCCCATCATGGATCCAACCTCTGATCCAGCCTCCCCACCGTGTCCCGCTGCCGGCCTCCCTATTGCGTCCCACCGCCCGTCGCCACGCCAGCTGGCTGCGCTATCATCAGATCCGGGCTCCCCGGCTGCCCGCCGCCGTGCACAGCCGCCCGATCTGGACGAGGGAGACGCCGCCACCGCCACCCCGTAGGAACTGCATAGGAAGTGCCGGGGTGGCTAGGAGGGCCCACGACGGCGAGGTGGGCCTGAGGACGACGACGGTGAGTTGCTCCCGCAGACAACAATGGCGAGTTGCTGTCCGCGACGGGGAGCGGATGGAGCGGCGGGGCGCAGTTGGCGCGGCTCGATAGGGAGGCGGGTCCGCGGCGGGGCACGGTGGGTGCGTCGCTCGGTGGGGCGCGGCCGGCGCGGCGCTCGGCGGTGAGGGGGGAAGCAGGCGGCACATGCAGTTTGAGAAAGGAATGCATCTAAGAGAAAGAAAGAAACAAGAGAGAAATCCTAACTCAGCTATATATATGGAAGTCTGTTAACGGACCTATTTGGACCTCGGTATTTTTCGAGGCGGGTCTTATAGCGTGCCACGTCGGTTAATCAATTAACCAATGTTATTTTAAAACGTTTGCCTCAATTAATAGATTTTGCGAGGCGGTTTTTTGTAACCGTCTCGGTTAATAAAAAATAATCGTCTTGGTAAATCGTATGCATTAACTGAGGTGGTTATTTTAAAGCGTCTTCCTCAATTAATAGATTTTGTGAGGCGATTTTTCGTAACCGCCTCAGTTAATAAAAAATGACCACCTTGATAAATTGTATGCATTAACCAAGGTGGTTCAAAATGGTGCCCGTCTCCGAGGTCATTTTCAAAGGTCACGGTTAATATTTTTTTTTGTAGTAGTGAAATACAGTAGGTAGAAATCGACACACAGACTTGTACATTTATTTATGGGTTGGTGCCTTGGTGGCATCGCTGTAGAGATGTTTTGGACTCGTATATGTAATGTATCTATCACACACGTCAATTATTATAGATTAATATTAGCCGTGTATATATATGGTTTTTGACCTCAACAATGAGGGTTGCATGTAAAAAAATGTCGTGATGATACAATTAGCACATGTAGTTTTAGGAAAAGAAATTATGACCCAAATTGTGTAATCACATCGTCGTGATTCTTTTTCTTTTTGCAAAGAACTGACATGCATTACGAAATTTAGTAGTGATCTTGGCTATGCTTTGCAAATTTTTTTACCATCTTAACTCAATGATATGATACACTCATTATATATGAAAACAATGACAAGAGCTCTGCCATTTAACTTCCTCGCAAAAGAACATGATATACTGGGCCAAGGGGGTACGGTAAACACCACAAATCCACAATAAAGAGAACATAAACACTACTAAACAGCAAGGCATGGCCTGGAATATGGCAGTGTGCACGAGTACCGTAGCACTATGTATCTACAGTTAAGAACACTTTCTAAAAAGAAACTATATAAAATGAAAAAACATAAAGTTTCTACATGTATATATCCCCCGCTTTGTTAAGGCTCCTCGATCCATAAGTTGGGTGCCTGCATTTTCTGAATTTGCGGCACCCTGCAACTCTCATGAGGTAAATTCCGATACTGTAAGCAAGTCTATGAACGGTAAAAAAAAAGACAGTCTTTCAGTGGCGCCCGCAGCCGCCTCCTGGAGACTGGAGTAGCTAGCTAGTGAGAGCTGCCAAACGGCTCCTTTATCTTCTGACCTTGTGCTGCTGAACACACAAAGTGCAGTCAAATCAGCTGATCGATCGATGGCTGGACCGATCTAAATGTCAATTCAGACGAACAGGGCTGCTGCATGCCGTTCCGTTTCCCTCCAGCTCCAGGCATGCAAAAAGCGCCATGCGATTCCTCTCCCCCAACCGAACCCAGGGGCTTTAATCCCCACCTGCTGGGGCCCAGATGTCATACGGACCCCGCACCTGGTCCTGGTCCTGGTCCACTGGCCCTTTTCCCCTGCTAACTAAAATGGGATTTGGTCTACCGGCCGGCCCGTGGACCTTTCTCCCCCCCGGGGCCCAGCCCAGGCTAGGTCTCCTGCTTGGCACAGCACAGCAGAGCACAGCACGAAGGCCGCCGGGAGCATGGAATCCTTGGACGCACGTACGTGTTCATCCCAGATTAGTTTCGTACTGGTCAAAGGCTAATAAGCTAAGGCTCCTCTGCAGCTTGTTGATTTTAATTATTATATTATTAGTATTAGTGGTTGATGGCTTGATACGACCAGCTTCCGTTGCAGTCCAAATAAACCAGATACTGCTGGTGACGAACTCCAGACTAATAATCTAAAGCGCAGCGGTCCAAATAAACCAGATGAAACGTACCGCATAAATGCATATGCATGTACTTGTATGTGTATGTGCGCATGTGCTACTGCATGGTCGACGGATCCGACGGCGTACACGTTGACCCCGAAACGACCTGGTCCGTCCATGTACGTCTCTTTAACATTATTACATGCATTATTACACGGCGGGCGTAACAAAGTTAAGTTTGTGTGGTGCTCTTCGACAGCGTTTGTTTCCTTGGAACCGTCAACTGATCAACATCAACGAGAGGGAGTAGCTACGTACACATATATGCGCAATTACGGTACTAATGGTAGCATCTGATCCAATTTCTACCGGTATATTTCTTTTTCTCGAACGTGCAGAAAAACTGCGCATCATTATACAAAGAAGATTTCTACCGGTATATATTTGGAGTGATGGTGTGTCGGCTCGGAAAATGGCCAACTATCAAACTATTCGATTGCTAGTGTGTTGTGCGTTGGATCGGATATGGTCTAGCACACAATGACTCGAGAATTTAGACTGGTTCGGGTCGAAAAATGCCCTACGTCCAGTATGGAGGGTGGTTCTATTGCTCTATTACTCTCGAGCCTAGGTGCTCAAAGTTTAGATGGGAGCTTACAAGCCTTCAAGCCGTATGTTAGGTGTTTTGGTTCTGCCCAGGGGTCCTTCATCTTCGTCAGTCGGCGGGCCTTGCCTGGCCGGTCAGGAGTGGAGAGGCTTGTGTTAGGTTGGGTTTCTTGGGCGACGGGTTGTCAAGCTATTGTCCCGTCCCTGGTTAGTCGGGGTGGCTTTGCCACTCGGTCGGTCGCTCGGCGGTCGTCTCCTTTCTTGTCCGCCCGTACCGGCTCCTCCGTCCATAGCGCTGCCGTGCGTCCTTCCCTGCGTGGCTTCTGCCTGAAGGACAGCACGCCCGTTGAGGGGTGCCCCCGCCTCGGTCAGGCGGTGCCACCCTGTCACAATCACAGGCGTAATGGAGTAGTGTCCAAAGGAAGCCATCATTACGGTATGAGGGATGGAGCCCGTCGACGCTCTCTCCCGTCTCCCATCCGTTGCGACGTGCTAGCTGCACGGTCCGCACTATTTCCCTGTCAGTGAGTCCTGTGGATCACGCAGGCGTGGCGTGTGGAGGGAGAGGGTAGCGTGTGAAGCCGTACAGGGCTTGGCTTGTCCGGCACGCCTGTTGTACGGGGTGGCATTCTTGGAGCGCACGGCCCGGGTCGCTCGGTACGGCACTTACCCAGAGAGTCTCAAGTCGGGACGCCTCCACGTGTTCCCCCCCCCCCAGGGGATTGGCCTTTAGCCGGGCTGGACGTCGGAGGCTGGCATTCGTCCGTACCCTTTTGTGGGCTTTGCCGGAATGCGTCCAACAAGACGTTGGGCCGCTACCGTTTTAGGCGGGCCCGCTAGGGACCCTAGATTTATACCCCCATCATGGTGTTTCCACCCGGTACTAATGTATCGGTAGGTGTTTCCACCTGGTAATAAAAAAGGTCGTCCACAAGTTAGTTCAAAAGTAAAGAATCACTCTCGACCACAACTGTTGTGTAGATGAGATGATAAAGAAGGTAAGTGTGAAAAGGAAGAGGCCCTGAGTTAAAATGCACCAGCTAGCCGTACGTGAGGTGATTTTTACGAATGCCCGGTTCGTGGTTATAAAAGTCTTGATCATTCGAGGGAAATTAATGAAAAAACAATAAGCGAAAAAGAACAATAAGCTCTGCTGATTGTTTGAGGGAATTTATGAAAAAGAACGATCCCTAGGTCATTATATTTGACAAAAACATTGCTTATCAGCCTTGGAAATGTTACAACATATTGTAGCACACACTATTGTCATTTGTGAAATGGCAAAAAAAATGACTACCAAACTTCAAAAATTAATAATATGAATATTTCTTTCTATGTCTTCATAGCCTTTCAAGACTGTAACTAATAAGTCTTGATCAACTAGTGAGGTTTCAGTGGTGAAGTCAAATTTGGTGATCTTTTTCCACTCTTCGCTTAAGCAGAGGTAAGAATGATCAGACAATTACTAATTATAATAATTATGTTTTCACTAAAAGTGACAACTGCTAGTTAATATTATTCAATTTTAAGATCCTGCCAAACTGCGCGGGTCCTCCTGCTCCACTGGAATCGGTTTGCATGCTCTTACACATCTTGATGCTTGACAGCATATATTTAATTAGGTGAAGAAAAGTAGAGATCCAGTTTGAGAAATCAATGAGTTGACGACTTTTGAAAAATAGGCAGTTGATTTCATTTTTTATGCAGCGAAAAGCCGGTGCCCCCCCCCCCCCCCCCCCCAAAAAAAAAAGAAGAAGAAAGGAAGAAAGAAAAAGGGAAAAAGTACAAGCAAAGCAAGTGAGGCGGTTCTTCCGTTGGGTCAGCTAGTTGATTGGTTGACGGAGATCCACGCAACGAGCTAGCCCCGAAGTGGAGTTTTCCTGATTCCAGATCCAACATATACATTTCTATGTTTCAGTGCTCCAATGATACATATTTGTTTATTTGGGTAGGCTCATATAGTTTAGGAACTTTAAGCATCTAGTTTTTCAAGTTTGGCGAGGGTCTTTACTACAAGGAGGTCTTACCACATTTGGAGTATGCTATAGGCACACCAGTTTACATGTGGTACGATGGGTGCAACAAACTCTCATATATTGTAAATTTTGAATGTAAATGAAAACGGAACGAATGAACTATTGTAAAACAAGTTCGGTTTTCTTGCATTGATCGATGTTAGTGTGCGCACGTATAGATAGGCATTAGTCAGCGTCACGGTAAAAAAAATGTGAGAACAAATAAAAACAAAAATCTATATGAATTTAAGCACACGGTATATATAAACATGAGAATGATATTTCCGATGGAAAATTTCATGAAGCCTTCCTTTTTTATTTCCTCCAGAGATAGAAATGTGGCTATTCCATAAGAAACATATTGATGAATTATTTCTTTACATCCCTGTGCGAAAAGTATGATGTGCACCGTATTTCCCATTTTATTTCGACTCCAAGCATTTACTCAAATAAGCTCTCAACATGGTGGTGTCCTATGTATTAACTTCAGACTTATCACTTAACCTACATCCTTGTACTTAAAATTAATCTTATCTTCATAAGTAACAGTACAGGTAGGATATTATTCCGTCCAATAGATGCAACATGCCCCCCACCCCTCCCCCCGGTCATGCCGATTTCTTTCATCCATCTAGTTTGAAGTCAGTGCAGAAAAATTGACAGCATTAACAATGTCAGTTGTTGTGAGACACGCACGGTCTTTTTCCGATGTCAAATCCCGGTCAACAGGGTTTGTAACAATACCTACGTTTCTTGATTATTCTCTGTCTTAGATGTCCTTTCATCTAGACTGTTCCTTGGCCTGGCCTAGATGTTGGTCAGAATTATAAAAACATAAACATGCAGTGCGCATGCGTTTAAACCATTTGACGTGACATGCATTGCTTAGGAGATAAAAGTATAGCCCAAATCTGATTTTGATATGCTTCATAAATTAATATGCCCTTCTTAATGAAAAACGTGCTCAGGCACGGTCGCGAAAAAAAATTAATATGCCATAAGCCAGTAGTCAAAGTTGTAACTTGTAAGTTGTATTCAAGAGACCATGTCAGTCTATTATTTTTTTCATATTCATACAGTGCAAACTTTTATTCATGAAAAGCTGGACCGTCGGTGTCGCTCTCCTTCCCCACAGCATCATTCGTCACCTACTCACCTGCAAGTGGACTAAGCACTGAATTCAGTAGAGCAAGTTAGAGTAATATATAGTAGATGTCATATTGTCATAAGATAAGAACATTACAGGGGGGGGGGCTTATATTATCAATCTGCAGCAACGTGCTATATAATTTATAGTGCAAGACGATTCATGTCACGCATATTATGTTAAGCAAAGCGGCACCGGCTGGTTAACACGCAGCATTCTACTGAAGATTATCAAGATCATCAAGCCTCTGTCCATCGTTCCACTTGCATCACTATATATATACTACGACTACCATGCCACTAATTAGCTTGAATTTTCCCAGAAACCGGAGGGCGTAGAATTTGTATGGAAATAGTATAAAGCGTGAGAACAAAATAAAGGAGTGAAGAATGTGAAAGAATGACAAACACTAACAGACAAGGCCATAAGGGACCATATCTGTATATGCATAATATTCCTGTCTAGAAAATCAGCACACACACAAAAAAAGAAAAAGGAGATGTGCGCATGCGCATGCATGCGCGCTTCCGGGCAACCGAAACTATGGCGCATTAAATCTGTATAGTTCTGTGATAAACTTCTGAAATATGTAGTTTTGCTATAATTTTGCGAGACATAAACACTCGGCCATCATTTGGTAGACGATAATGATCGGTCATAATAATAGCCAACGAATCTATTTTAATTTTTAAAAGATTATCCACGTCTGGCATTATAGAAGTAGTGTAAAGTAGTACCCTAAATCTATGTATAAATTAGATACTATATAAAATAATCTAAAGTAACTCTCTATCTTCATCTAAATTACTCACATTCACTATTATGAAAAATAATATAAAGTAACTCTGTCATCATCTTATCTAAATTACTACCAGTGCTATTACAAAAATAACCTCTAATGTTGCATCTAAGTTACCATTCTGTTACTAAAATTAACCTAAAGTGACCTCTAAAATTGTACCAATCTTACACACATCTGGTATTATTGAAAATAAGCTAAAGTAACCCACAAATTTTGCATCTAATTACCAATATATTTGTCATCCATTAAAAAATATGCTAAAATACCGCTATACTATGTGATTCTAAATTACCTTCTTCTGTCATTATTATTATAGAAGAAACTAACCCAAGGTACATATGTATGAGTGTGCCACTGCACAGACCATGTGTACATGTATGCATAGAGGTGATGTGTCAAACACAACACTCAAATTAAGGTTTTAACTATAAATAGTAAACATATGTTAAAGACACATGTATGTGAAATGGAAAAAGGAAAGTAGAATAGGAAAAAACTATAACTTATAGAGTAATAGGTATTGAATTCCACTGCAATTAGATAAAGATAAGAAACTATCTATCTACCACCTCCGCCCTGAAATACATGGGATTCTATCCATGCACTGTAAGTTGTGACAAAAAATTTACCCAGAAAATTCTAATACTTATACCATTAAAATCACTAGCTCGTGCAGGCTTTAATGGATTAGCATATCTAACCAATATCGCTTATTCTGCTTAAGGAACTAGAAGGTTCGTCCATCTATTCTACTAGCACAGCACTTAATGAACATTTTGACGATGTTGATTGAACATGCATGGTGGATCGGAGCCAACATTTTATTCTAATGCGACCATGTTCATACCATTGACTAATGTGATTTTGTCGAAAGCTGCCAGAAACAAAAAGCTCATACCGAGAGCAGGGTAGAGGCGCTTCCCAAAATCCAAATCCTATGAAGAATTTCCCTGGAAATCCTCGTAGCTTTTGCTGGAAAAGCTAACAATAAGAAATGGAGGAAAGAATTGCCCTAGGTCGCGTAAGAGGCAGACCCATTCATTGGAAAACTCATAGAAAAACAACCAAGTCTGTGGACTACAAACTGGCACTAGACAAGTAAAGGCTGTCACCGTGTGAGGGTATAGTAGAGCCATCTAGGTATGTATCATGAAGCTTTCAAGATTTCATATCATACAGATGAGACACACAACTTGCAAGATTAATAATATCAAAGAAAATGACATGACACGGCTTTGTATTACAAATACCTGCACTACTGAGTCAGAGTCCGTACAGAAGGAAAGCATCAGGAAGGTCACCGACGTCAGGTTGACCAAAGAGCATTCTGCTTAGGGATTTGCACGTCACGAATTGTCTACAGATTTGTACGTCACGAATTTCTAGTAGCGACGACCAAATATATGCTGGAAATATCTGAAAATCGTGTGCAGTAACCAGTCAGCAACACTGCAACAGCTTATAACAGGGACAAGGGACAAGTGAAATCCATACCTTGTTTGCCTCTTGGCTTCTTTTGTCCCGGGTCAAAATTGACAGAGGCGAGGGTAAAAAAAAAAAAGCTAGTAAGCTACACGCCGAAGACCAGAGACAGGTAGCTTAGCTCCAAGCCACAAATTAACAATGGAGGCTTTGATTTCCTCCAGGAATTATTGCTTCAAGGTATTACTATTACCAGCAACCAGCTGCATGCATATTAGACAAAGTGATTGACAGCAACTGCACAGTTGATAATGTCAAGGACAGCACGAGCTTTCACATGTACCATCTAAAGGTGGTGGACAACACTAGAGTTGTTGGCAGGGAGAAATCGTTTCTACTTCTCTAAATAGTTAACACACCCTAGTTGATCCATGCGAACAACGCAGCAAGAGGAGGAAACAAGGCGTGACATTTTTTTAGCACCGGCACACTTTGGCTGCCTTAGTAGAACCTGCCAAACACGAGGCAAAAAAAAAAAGAACCTGCCCATGACATTGCTGAATTCAGGTCTCTACCTGAAACATACCGAGCAGATGATATTAGACAGCATTCCCAAAGCCTAGCCGATGATATAAAGCGTGGGAAGAAAATAAAGTTGTGGAGAATACAAGGAGATGGCCAAACACTGACAAGGGACCATGTATATGCATAACATTCCGGTCAAATGACAAATAAAGATGTCTGCGCGCACTTGATGTAGATGAGCTCACAATTACATCATAAAGATCAACCAAGAACCCCAGAAGCTTCCCAAATCCCAACATTGAACATTCCTGGAAGTCCTGCAGTTTTAACTTTTCATAGGAGAAGATAACAGAAAGAACTGTCCCAGGGCACGTGAGAGGCAAAACCATGTCAAGTGAAAATGATAGATTGTGACAACCCAATGTCACAACTGTGCTCCCTACTCAGAAGCATATCTGCCATTATCTTGGACTACTGACCTTGCTCATGGAGGGTTGACGTCAAGAAGTTGGAGATTTGCAAAGCTACCAGAAGCTGAAAAGGAACTGAAAATCATGTACGGTAAATCGGTAACCAGTCCACAATGGTTCAGTAGGGACAAATGTGTACCTTTCTTCCTGGGTCAAGGTGCCAGATAGGAGAGGGCAAAAGCTACATGCCATAGACCAGACCGGGATAGCTCTCAGCCACAATTCATGGGGACTTTTCTCCTGAAATAACTTCGACACAAATAGATTCACTGGACCTAAGCAGTAGAGTGAGTAGACCACAAGTATAAACATATAGAAGATTGACAATTACTCACAGATGATTATTCTAATAGCATGAGCTTTCACATGCAAATGAAGAAATGTCAAAATATGAACAGGGTTGCTGACAAATAAGAGACATAATAAGAACATTGCACGGTTGATAATGGTTCCCACAATAAGTCAAAGGGTTAAAGCATTCACATCAAACAATTTCCGTTTATCTGGTTGACATGTGCAAGTACAGAATCAGTGTTACATTTCTCATATACGGCGTGCGTCCATCAGGCAAGTACATAGTTATCACCATTATTCAACTTCTATACAGCGGGTACCTATATCTATCAGGTTTTTCTTCGATAGGTTGATAATTGAATCTGCTATAACTCGAGCGCTTGACTCCATATAGCCTCCTGAGGGGATAGAGATTCAAAGACAGGAGAGATGCATCATTAGTAGGTCTTCGAGAACAGACGAACTTAAAAAATTATGAGCAAAGTTCCCACCTGATGTCAGCATGAGTAGAGGAATATTCTGATCCTTTGCAAATCTAAAAATCTTTTCATCTCTAATAGCCACACCCTCTGGACTAACCTGGAAATTGTGGAAACATGATATGAGCATAATGGAACCAGCTAATGCATTGTTAAGAAGCTTTGTACGAACTACAAGCCTCAAGCCATTGCAAATATGTGCATCTTTATGTTACATGAATGCTGTGAGAACGTGTGGTTCACACAAAAGGGCATACCTTTAGTCTGCCTAAAGGGTCACCATCTAGGATATCAGTTCCAGCATTATACACAATCAACTGGGGCTGAAATCTACTTTTTGCTACCTGCAAACAATTAGGGCTGTCAAGGACCGATTGAGTGGGCTTCCAAGTTTAAAGCAGAGTAACAGAATAGTAATATTTGAGCTTGCTGCCAATATATGCCGGATATTTGTATTTATATATTTCTTTTTGCAAACTGGCAAAACTGTTTTGGACAGTCCTACAAACAATCTTTTTAACCAACATGAAGGGAATGAGTTTGGCACAAACAAGTTATGCCAGTTTTATTTAGTTGGTAAATGAGTACGGAATATAATAGCTCCATGTTCTTGTTTTATTGATACTAGACCAAATAAACAAATGAATGCCAGTCACAAGCTCATGTAGAATTAAACTACACATTTGTTGCCTAAGAAAAGGGCCATGGATGTATATTTTATCCTCCATACATAAGTTCACAACACAAATATTATTGAACCTAAAAAATTATCATGGCATCTTACATGCATAACCCAGACCCACTGCTTAGGGAGAGTAACTAAATAAAGGATTAACTGCTGAAAATCAAACGTACGGAACAAGTATTCCTGTATCGCCACAATTCTTTGTCTCAAAAACCAATCTGAGCTATTAAGTAAACCAATCATGTCAAAAGAAAAATTAGAGGATCTTGCACGTTGCAACAGGTCAGGCCATGGCAAAGCTGCCTAGACAAAGTTTGCATCTATAAACTCTCTTGAGAATCATAAGAACTACAATCCCTGAGTGAGGTAGCAACTGGTTGCTGTAAGAGAAGCTTATGCAACTGCAATTACTGGATATAGCATGATGTGTCATACATAAGTGTCTGCATCACATACTCTGCAGTAATGATTACTTCAATCTAGCAGAATAAAACCACAAGAGCTCCTTCAGTTTATTACTCCTCTCCAGCTGTACGTAGCTAATAATCCATCTTCTTAACAGAAGGTAGAGATACACACATTTTAGATCTAGAATTGTGTTTAACAGTGGAATTAAATCCTCATGGTTTAAAAGCTCCATAGATTAAACAAAATTTTGGTGATTCTTCAAAATACAGAAAGGCAGATTACATTGTTAACTCGATCTATGACTGGATCACTGCTGAGAACTTTTTCATAATTCCTGGCGTTCTGTATGCTCACAAATATATGATGACTTCCATTAAAGCAAAAAATATATAACCACTGATACTATAAATGAACCGACAGAGGTTAAGATACTATCTGTACAAGTTACCTTGAGAGCCTTATCAAGATTCTCCAAATAATCTTCTGTTTTTGTCCCACTCTAAAATGCAAACAGGCGTAGTGTACCTTACAACTTCAACATCAAACAGATACAGAAAAATACAACAGGCAGAGAGCAGGATAAAGCGTGGAACTCACATCTAACTCGACCTTTTGATCAATGTACTTCTTAGCCACATGATCCTGCAACAAAATGATGTCCCATTACTAAAAAAGAAAATGTACCAGGCACGTTTTTTATGTATAAGGATTCCAAAGGAAAATCTACGAAGAAAAAGGCCTTCATTGCCCTCTGAAGTTTAATAGTGCATCTGCTGAACCACCTGAGAAACAAAACTGGGTATATTGCACCCTGAACTTTCAATAGCTATACAAATAAACCCCAGCGGTGGGTAAACCCTACCAGGGGCGAAGCTAGATTAGAATTAACCCTGGTGCACTCTCCATTGTATAGAAGGAAGCTAATGTAATTTACATGGTAAAATTTAGCTAACTAGTAGAAATTTTCTTTTTCACCATGGTGCATGTGCACTAGACAAAGACAACGTAGCTTCGCCCCTGAACCTACCCAGGCACCACATAGTCCACATTAGTAAAGGGCATTTCCAACCACAGAACAGGGAAAGTTTAGGGTGTACGAACTATGAAGTACAATTCTCAATTTTGTAGTTCAGGTCGTGAGCAGATGCACTGTAAAAGTACAGGGAATTAATATAGCCTTTTTCTGTTTACTACAAATGAACATTTAATTTCAGTTGGCAGTAAACTGCAATGCAGAAGACTGACTTGAAGATACAGAACTATCAACATCAATCACACAGAATAAGCTAGCTGGCCTGTTCTTGTGGAACAAGCATAAAGTTCCAGTGCCGTGCATGATGCAGGACCAGATATGCCATGCAAAAGCCCATGATAATCATTTATATTTCTCACAATGAAGGATATGCACTATCAGCATGGAGGGGGGGGCAGAGATTAGCTAAATATCAAACAGCAGTAGACATTTGTTATTTATACTTTATAAGAAGTAAGTTAATGAACAGCATCAGGAAGGAGGTATCATGGTTGAGAGGTGTACGAAAAATTTTCGGGTTTAAGTACTTACAAAAGGATATATTCCAGAATTGTAAATGTCCAAAGTGTAAACTCTTCCTGCAAGTGAAGAATAAATGATAACGAGCTATGAAATAGTACAAGAACAAAACTATGCACAAGAAAATAATACAGCACAGCCTCTCACCCTCACTGCCGAAGTCTTTTTCATGACCATTACCTTGGTGAGCATCTAGATCAATGATCATTACTCTGAAAATGACATGAGTGACTCATGGAACGAAAATAGCTATCCTGTAGTCTGAAGTCAAATACCAATAGTTTCTATCATTCCTTATAGTTACAGTGCTTTTAGCAGAGCAATGGTTAATTTAAAATGCTAAGGAAACTGCCTGTTTGTGTTACGAAAAAAAGGAAATATAATAATAGGTCAGCCTACTTATTAGTTATCAGCACACATAGTTTTCAGAAGATATGCTGTAGATGTCTAATACAGCTGAATAGCGATCCTACCTTGAGATATTTAAACAGACGAAAGCAAAATGGATGCACAGGGAAATATCAGCATAGGCGCAAAATCCACCCCCTTCCTGTGCCGAACAGTGATGGAAGCCACCACCAATGTTTATAGCCCATCCCTTTTCTAGTGCGAGTTTGGCTGATAAAACAGAGCCACCCACCTAAAAGGTAAAAGCTCACTTCAGCATGCTTTTGAACATCCAAAATTAAGAGCCAAGGGTCAAGGGAGCACCAGAAGACAACAAAACATTTCACCTGCTTCCGGAATGGATAAAGAAGTTTTTGCTGAACAAGCAAGTTAGGGAGCAGCGCCACTGCTGGAACCTAGTATAAATCAGGAAATACTTGATTACATTTTACACCCAGTAATTTCATACAATTTCAGAAAAATGAACTGCCAAGCAGACTAGGTTGTAATAGAAAAGCATGCACATGGTCAAGTCCTTCAGAAACAATCATGAATTCCATGGCGCTGCAGACAACTTCGAGAGCACTTTTAGCAGGATTATAGCATGCAAAAGATCACAGTTGTCAGATATGCGATTCTGAATGTAGCAGTACCTCTACAATGCGGGCAACCTTCTCGCTGCTCTTAAGGCTGTTCAAGTATGACCCCGGGTGCACCTGATTGGGTAAGCCACAGGCGATAAATTCACACTGCAAATTACGGCACGGATAGCTAGCTGCAGAACAAGTGGGTAGCAGCTGAGCTGCTTATTACGCACCACAAGCAGATCATCCTCCGAGGCTTCGAGCGGCTCGACGATCCGGTCGCTCTGGAGGAGCCCCGCGTCCTCAAGGAAGCTGCGCACGCGGCCCCACTTCGACGAATCGAACGGGTGCCTGCACGGGTTCGTGGGACGGCCACGACAAATTACATACAGCGCTACGATGCGATTCGGTGCGGATAAGCGCGTGGCGCGGCGAAAGACGAATGTGGCTCACTGCTTCTCCATCCCGTTGAACGAGATGTCGTACGCCGCCGAGTAGACCACTGGTGCCTGCGCGGTTGTTACGACCCACGGGCAGCGAATCGAGGTTGCGGAGGAAGGGATCGGGGACGGGTGACCGACCTTGGAGCCGGAGCTCGGGGCGTCGTCGAGGTAGAGCCGGCTGGAGAGGATGCGGCGGCGGCGGAGCGCCTCCGCCGCTGCTGGAGCCCCCGAACCCGACGCCGACGCCATCCGCCGCGCGAAGTAGAACTGTAGAAGACTCCGCGCGCTGATGCTGGTGGCCGCCTGGCCGGGACGGCCGCGTAAGGGATATTTAATTTTTTTTCCCGTCCTTACGAATGGCTATTCAAATGCCAGCTTTAGAAATCGGAGAGAGAAGATTTCAAATAGATTTGCCAAAATCGCCTACGTGGCACGAAACGTCGTTGCGCCAGCATGGACAGATCATGCAAAATGTCTCTTTTGCCCCTTATTATCCTTTACATGCCAATGCCATCCGTGGATCTCCTACCTCAGACCAGGGTTTAACTTACCGCCGGGAGACACTATCCCGGAGGCATCCGGGAACGGGAAATTAGCCGGTTTCCGTCGGAAACCGCTGGATACCGGACGGGATGCACCTTCAAATTCAAAAACTGGTTACCAGAGTTTCCCGGTCGGAAACCGGAGCAAACCGGACTGGAAATCGTGGTTACCATTGGAAAATTAGATTGCACAGTGGATGACGATAAATTGTGGCAGTATCTCCACGTAACATGTACACATAAATATATTCCATACATAAAAAGCAAAGCATTGCATCAAAGATATAAAACACATGCATATCACCTAAGAAAACAATAAAATGCGTAGTCCAAATTGCATGGTACCTAAAGCAATTGGTCAAACCAAATCGACCATATTAATAGAAGTCCGAAGTGCATTCCATACAATATGTTTAGTACATATTACAATACAAGTCCATGGATAGAAATATGGCATACAAGTTCTAATATTTATTTGTCCATACAAGATTCATACCATGACATCACACGAATTGAAATAGTTCATTCAGCTTCCTTATACTCATGATGTGCCCCAGACAGATAGTCATACATGATATGCAATGAGTGCAGCCGAGGGTCATAAGGTTGTGCGTATGGATCTGGTGGAGGGTATGGATACGACTGTGGGTATGGGTATGGCTGTGGGTATGGATATGGGTATGATGGTACGGCAGGGTAGCTACTGGTGGAGCTAAGAGAGCTAGAGCTATCATATTCATGGGGTGTGGATTGTCTTCGGTAGCTTCTAGTCTGTCTCTGTGAAGTGGGTGCTCCATGGTCTTCATCCTGTGTGGCATGTGTGAAATGGCTCTCTCCAGTAAATCTAATAGGCCTTCCACCTGAATGGCCACCGCTGCTCCCTCCAACCGCACTAGTCCCTCCGGCTGTCTCACCACCACCACTGCCACCATCATCGGTGTCGTCGTCATCGTCGTCATCATTGTCATTTTCATTGTAGTCATCACCCGTAGGCTCAGGCGTAGTGTCCTCACTTCTAATTTCTTCCTCTTCCTCTTCGTCATTTCTTCTACCTTTTTTTCTTTGTTTTTGAGCCGGGCCAACTTTAGACTTTCTCTTTCCAAGATGGGTGTCGCCTATATTCTTCTCCGCCCAACCAGTAACATCCAATGGTGATTCATCACCATCACGCGCTAGTGAGGTGAACATCTGACTAGGGATTGGAGAGTCACTATAATCAGAATCCTCATCCAGAGTGGGTGGTCCATTGGATCTCCCTTTCTCCATCCACTCCCGAATAGCACTATGTTGCCTATACAATGAGAGGTCCATGAAACTGCTAGCAGGATCATATTCACTTGGCTCTACGGTGGCTGATGCACGTTGGATACGGAGTCGGAGATTGTAGTTTACAAACACTAAATCATGTAGCTTGCTATAGCTGAGTCTGTTACGAAGCTTTGTGTGGATGAATGCAAACGTACTCCAATTTCGTTCACAGCCACTGGATGATACACATTGGGAGAGAAGCCGTGTTGCCGCTCTTTGAAGGTTTGGCGTATCTGAGCCAAACATGGACCACCAGCTAGATGGTGATGTGCTTCGATCAACCGCCATTCTCCTAGCAAGGTCCCCTGAGAACTGACCAGCCTTGTTTCTAAATAACTCATACTCATGGAGTGCAGCTGCCGCTGTGCTAGTGTCAAACATCCTTTCAAGTCCCTTTCGAAGATCTTCCAAAACATCTGCCTTCACCTCTTTAGGGACTGAAGGACAGTCCTTCACATCGTTACCTCGGTGGGCCAAATGCTCCTTTAGCCTTGTTGCCCCTCCACCAGCCTTTGCCTCACGGCAATACTTGCACTTCCAACCGGAGCCTATCTTCTCTCCATGCTCCCACACTTGGTCCGCTCGCCCCGCCATTCACCTAGAAGGATGCAAAACAAAAACAAAGTCAATATATATGCAACTCTGCATTGTAAAGCAATAACTACAGGAGGCTTAGAGATACATATATACATGTCACACACATATATAGACATGTCAAAGCATAAGTTTTACACATATAGAGTCTTATAAATACAAGTCATTTAGCAAAGTCAAGTCACGTGGCATAGAAATAGGATTACATGCATGTAACCATCATTATGCACCTAACATTTTGCAAGATAATGTATAGTCCTCTAGCACTGCCTATAACTAATACAACCATCATACAACCACTGCTTAGCAGATCGACACCTTGAATCGTAAAAGAACCAGAGTCCTCACCCTTCCCGCGTCGTTGTCCGCGCTTTCCGCTCGGGATCCACTGAAATCCGCTCGGGGAATCCGGATCTCGCTACGGGACGCTCGCGGCCGGCCGGTGGAGCTCGGGATCCGCCTCCTCTCGGCGAGAAACTGCGTTTCGCTGCCGGGATTCCGCGCACAGGCGGCGGGATTCCTCTCCCGCGCACAGGGAAGGAAGCAAGCGCTTGGGGAAAGTGCTTCTGGCCGTCGTGCGGTGTTGGGGAGGCCCCCTGAGAGTGAAATGTGGATAGGGATGGGGGTATCAGTTACAGGGTTCGGGTTCGTTAAAGGGTCCAAACCCAAATCGATCATTTGCCCAATAAAACAACCTTAGATTTCGTCAAGAACTATACCAGTGAACTCATAAGGAAGTGTAGTTTTTTATCATTTTTTTCTAATTTTTTATAAAAAAATTTGAATTTCAAAATTTTGAAACGGGTTTCCCCGAAAACCCGCCGGGAACCAGCTCCCGCCCAGTTCCGGGAACGGGAAAAAAATCCGGTTCCCGGCGGTTTCCGAGCGGGATTGTAAACCATGCCTCAGACTCCCTGCTCCGCCCCTGCTACGCCTCCTCCTCGTCGCCCGACTTGCTCCTCCCCGCTGCCCGACGGCACCGGAAGCCGCGCTCGCGCAGGCCACCGCTAGCGCCTGCGATGCGCATCGCCCTGTTCGTCCCATGGAGCTCCGGGGCACGCCGAGCCGGTCCAGCGATGCCTTGCGCCGCCGCCGCCATGGCCTTCGTCACTGACGGCGCAAGGACGCGGACATCTCTAGGCGAGCCGAGGACGGAGCTCGACCACGAGGAGGAGATGATGTCCATGCCCCTACCTTGTGTGCTACAGGCACTCGTACGATGGGATGGTGCTAGCCACGGATGTGTGCTGCAGGCACCCGTGCCATCTCGTTGACCCCTTCGCCGGCGTGCACGCGCCGTTACTGAACCTGCCCGTCCCGCTCTTGGAGAGGGAGCCGGTGGGCTACCACCTGCACTGCCGCCGGACAGCAAGCGCCGGCCGTCGAGGCAGCCGTTGATGGCCTGGCGAGTGCGGCGAGTGGCGAATCTATCCAGCACATCTAGAGAGGGCTTATCTCCTTATCATCTTCTTCCTCCCCTCTCTTTCTCCCCGCTCTCCTCTTCTTCTTCATTATTTCTTCCTAAAAGTAATGAAGGGACTTAAGGAGGTATCCATTGATTTTGGGAGGTAGAATTTGGATCCGCTCCTGAGCGCAGCGACGGCGATGGCGGGATAGCTGACCGCGAACCCGCCGCCTCGGAAGGCCATGCCGTACGAGTGCATCACATCCTGCTCCGCGCTCTCGGACGGCGCACCAACGTAGTACATCTCCTCGTTGTCGTACTTGCGCACCACGGCCACCAGGTTGCCGGAGAAGAACACCATGTCGTCGTCGCCCATCACGAACCACTGTGGCTCGTCGCGGGCCGTGTCAATCCCGAGCTCCGCCGCGACGGCCAGGAACGAGTCCGCCACGATCGGCCATCCGCGCCGTGGACGCGCGGTCCCCGAAGTCCCGAATCGGGACGCGTCCGCCGAGATGTGCTAGGATGGGCACGTCGCCGCCGGCCACGGGCTCACGGGTTCCTCGTCGAGCCACACAGGCTCCCCGCTCATCTGGTCGGGGCGCCACCACAGCTCCGCCTTCCCGCACGCGCTGGTCCCACGTCAGCCCGAGGCACCGATGCCGAACACGATGTGCGACTGCGTCGTCGGGTCCCTGGACGCGCGTGAGGACAAAGGCCCGTCGGCTGCGACCGCCTCGTCACCGGGGAACTCGCCGGCTCAGTCCTGGCACCTCCATAGTCGGTACAGCCCACCACCAGTAAGCTGCCCTGCGGAATCCGCTCTCTCTCCTCTGTGTCCCGTGCCGCTCGCCCAAGCCCCTCGCCCAGGGAATCACCGGCGAGGCCGACAGCCAGGACCGCGATGAGAAGATGACGCTCAAGAGACAGCGGCCGAGAGAGCCAGGATGGGCAAAAGAGACATTTCGCGCGGGGTGTCCACGCTGGTCGGCCGACATGGAGCACCACGTCTAGGGTTGAAAATGGGACGGAAATCCCGTCCTGACCGGCTCCGTTTAACGTTTAAATCGACTGTAAACCGTTTTCGCGAAAAAAATGGGAAAGGGAAAACAAAACGGGAAAACGGGCGGGAGCGGGAACAGGAATGGTTGGGGTGTTTTCCCGACCGTTTTCACGGTTCCCGTTTTCAGCCGGGAAAATTCCTGCGGGAATTCCCGTATTTGTCGTAGTCGGCTATGTTACCTGTGTTGGAAACGTGATTTGTTGTTTGCATGTGTTCCAACGTGAATTGTGAATTCGTGATTCACTTTACTTGTGTTTCTTAGTTATACGAGTCTTGTTTCCATGTTATTTATGCATAGTTGTAATTATTTTATCGAGTTAAATGTTTGAAGTGGTTGTATGTATTTTCCCGTTTTGAGTTATCGATTCCCGATCGTAATCGGCATGCTCCCGACCGATTGATTCCGTTCCCGATATCCCGTAATACCGATTTTGTTTTCCCGTCCGATTTTTCCGTTCCCGTTTCCGTTCCCGACTAAAAAATACAGTTGCGGAAACGGTTGAGGGGTTTTCCCGACCGTTCCCGACCGTTTTCATCCCTAACCACGTCAACCATTTTAGCAAAAATAAAAGAATCCTTATCTCTAATGGCAAATATAGGGGCATTTTTAAAACTGACATTTGAATGCCGACCATTCATAAGGATGGCAAAAAAAAAAATTAAATATCCCGCGTCTAGCCCTGCAAATGGGTTGGAAACCAAACTAAACCCACACCAACCCATTCTTATTAGAGAAATTAATATTACCCACACCACTCCAAACCACCACCACCACAAACCAATTCAATCCAAACATTTCAGCTCATGATGTAATAAAATATTAACCAAACTGTGGTTACAACCCAATAAGAATCCGTTTCTCAAAAAAATTATAGTGTAGATTTTGCCACACCGTTTTGCACAGAGTAGCTGTTAGTTATACTGAGTCATCTCTGACAAATTTTGGTTAATTTCGATAAAATTTTATAGTGTGAACACGATGTTTTATTTCTAGGGTCCGGCTCTTGACGTAGGATCCACGTGTAATTCTAGCCGCTCTGCTTTGCACAAAGTAACTTCTAGTCATACTGAGTCATCTACAATAAATTTCAATCAATTTCGATAAAAAGTTTTAGTGTGAACGCAAGGTTTTATTTCTAGGGTCCGGCTCTTGACGCGGGGATCCACGTGTAATTCTAGCCACGCTGCTTTGCACAGAGTAGCTCCTAGTCATACTGAGCCATCTACAATAAATTTCAGTCAATTTCGATAAAATTTTATAGTGTGAACGCGAAGTTTTACTTTTAGGATCTGGCTCTTGATGTGTGACCCATGTGTAATTCTAGCCACGCTATTTTGTATAGAGTAGCTCCTAGTCATATTGAGTCATCTACAATAAATTTCAGTCAATTTCGATAAAATTTTATAGCGTGAACGCGAGGTTTTATTTCTAGGATCCGGCTTTTGACGTGGGACTAACGTATAATTCTAGCCACGCTGCTTTGCACAGAGTAGTTCCTAGTCATATTGAGTCATATACAATAAATTTCAGTTAATTTTAATAAAATTTTATAATGTAAACGCGAGATTTTATTTCTAGGATCCGGATCTTACAGGACCAATATTTATATATAGTCATACTGTTTTGCATAAAGAATCCATTTCAACATACCCTAATCCACTCCAATTCATATTTACGTAAGACCACCTCACCCCATTAGCTAATACAATTCATTTAACTCCACCTAAACATAATTCATATCAAAAATCAATCCATTAAATCTATTTCAACGCATGCGCCTCTACGGATTCGCGTCGCGACGCTTCTCGATTCTCGCTCGACTCTCTTGAACTCTTGCCGCAGACCTAGGAGGGAACGTGTCGGAGGCGGCCCGCGAAAAAAGAAGGCTTTCCGTTACGGCCCATTTCATGTTCTGAGAAATACAAGAGGCCTTTCCACTTGCAAAACCGTGGTGCGCACTGGCTCGTATAATCCTTTTTTATTTCTGAAATCGGCTTGTACAGAGTATAATGTTTTTTGATGCATGGTCAGCGGATGAAACCGCGACCTCTCCCTCGCTGTTTTTATTCGAGACCAATGGGTTGGTGGTTGGTACTTGCAACTGCATGTGCGTAGGCCTGACGATGGGCCACGAAAATCTAAGGGCTCTGAGGGTCTCTAAGTTCATGGGCTAAAAATTTAGAATCTATTATAGGCTATTCAGATAAAAGATAGAATTGGATTGGGCTTTAATTCAAAAGAATTGGCACGCAGTTTTTTTATTTTTCTATTTTTTTTGTTTTTTATAAAAATATATTTTCGATTTGGAATATACCCCGGCCGCCCCGCTGCCGGGGTATATTTTTGTAAATTTTCAAATTGAAAATATATTTTTATAAAAAATGAAAATAAAAAATAAAAAAATAAAAAAATCGCGGATTGGCACAGGCTGGATTTTGGATTTGGCCCAAGTAAGCTCGTGGCTGAAAATAAGGGCTTGGCCCGTGGATAATAAGCCAAGGGCTTACCTGTGCCCACCTCAAGGGTTGGGAGAAGGGCGACCCGCGGGAGCGCCGCGAGGCGGCCACAGCCCACAGCCCTCCACGAGCCGGAGAACCGCCGCCGCGCCGTGCGCGAAGGCGCGGCGCCCGCGCTCGCCGCGCTCGCCGACTTTGCCGCCATCGGCTCTGCCTGCTCCCCTGCGGGTGCATCACGGCCTGAGGCGCCGGCGCTCCCCACCTGCGGATTCACCGCCACCGCCGCCGCTCATCTCCAAGATCCGAGGGTTCGGCACCTGTCCCTTCCCTTCCTTCCTCCCCCGGCGCAATCTTTCCTTCCGCAAGCTCGGCCGGCGATTTTTCTTTGCGGTTTTCTCTTGCAAATCTTGGGCGCGACCTAAGCATCGATTCGGCTTTAAGCGGCCGAGGTTATTGTTTGTTGTGGTTCTGCTCTTGTTCTGGCACCGTTGCTTCTTGGTTTGTTCATGGGTTCGTGAATCTTTCAGGCGGTCGGAGTGGAGGTGCCCGTGGTTGACCCGTTGGTGATGTGATTATTGGGTCAGGAACTTCTTTCTCCACTTCCGAGGTATGTGGTATTTCCTTTCTTGCTTGCTTAACTTGGATTGTCCCTTCTGATTTCATCATCTAGTGGACTCAGTATTTACCTAGTCTCTTGCGATTTGTGGAACTAATAAGTAGTGGGCAAAATGTGGTGGCAAGTTAATAATCATTTGGTGGACATAATTACCAAGCTACTCTTTTGATTGACCTCGTGGTAGGCAGTCTCCTATACTATGATGATTCAGCTCGATGGTGTTGTCAGTTAAATTGAGAATATTCCCACTGCAGTTTATGCTAAACTTGTGTTCTGACTGAACAAATATTTATGTGGACACCAATTGCTTCTAGATTTATATGCATGATGATTTTTTGTTCATCTGGGCAAGAGTATCGTAGAAGCAAGTATACTGTCAAATTATTCTGTGATGTGTCTTCTGTGTATGCATTGAGCTACTGATATATATGGCATGTTGCGCGCGATAACTGAGATTTCACATGGCTGGTAGAAGCACGGGCTAGCTCTTTATTCAAATTGTTGTTCAGCTAAATTAAAGGTGAATTAGCCACAGACCACAGCTAGTCTGAATTTCTGAATTAGAATGGTAATTACATCATTTTTATTATCTGATTGCACTAGATACAACTGGAAGGTGTTTATTCTGATTGCATTATTTTTATTTTCATCAACTTTGTTAGTGTTCCATACTTAAAAAAAGTTTATTCTGATTGCACTAGATACAAATGGAAGGGGTTTCAGCCGTTCCAGAACTTGTTGCAGAGAGTCATGAGTCTATGTCAACTGATCAGTCAAGTCGGTCATCCAAAAAAAGAGCTAAAGTTTGGGAACACATAGAGTCAGAAGTAGTAGATGGAATAGAAAAGGCAATTTGCAAATATTGTAGGACTCAGTAATCAATTCACATTTCACTGTCTTAATTCTAATGCAAATTCTTGCTTGAAATGTATTTCGTTAACTATTATTGATGCTGCTATTTTTCTCCACCGTTTGCTGAAAATAATGGTGGCGCTCTTACAGTTTGGTTGGCCTTTTGCAGGACAAGAGGACTACAACAGGCCGAGGCCTCTTAGCTACAGAGGTGCTGATTCTTATAGTGTTACAGGCTATTCTGAACAATTTTTATTCTTTGCAAAGGTCACAGTTACATGCTACTTTATTCTTTGTTTACTACATGCAAGGATATAAGACTCTGAAAGCATCTGAATACTATTTTATTCTTTGTTTACTGCATGCAAGGATACTGATGTTGGTTTAGGTACTTCTGGCTGCTAGTACTCGGTGCATTTCAGGTTCATCATGCTAGTTTATGCATAATCTCGGATATAAGACATGCTTAATTGTTAACTTATTCTGAACTTTATTTCTATATACAATATTTTTCAAGTTTTACATGTGAAATTGATGGCTACTACTTGGGTGAGGTTCATCTAACCAAACTTCTTTTGTTATAGCAGGATTACATCAACACTGGTGATGCTTCCAACAGTGGAGGTTTGGACTTTGCCCCTTGACAACATATCTGGGAGAGAGATGTTTCTGCATAGCCCAGCTGCTGACCAATTCATTGTTGACAGCTTGTAGTAGGCTAGCTAAGAGCAGACCATCTTCAAATGAAATCCGATACTTATATTCATTGTTGACCAATTTTCTAGTTTATTTAGTTAATCATTGTTGACAGCTACTTTGTTTGCTATTTATTTGTGACGTGTGCTGGCTGGTACCAACATGATACGTATATTTGCTTTGTTGAGCCATGCTGGCTTTGTACTATTGGCAGAATGGCAGCTCACGTGCTGCGTGCTGTGAGGTCCATCCATTGCTTTGCTAATTTGTTTTAATAATAACAGCCCACGGGTTGTGCTCTTTTAGTAAAAATGGATTGGCCCATGAGCATATATAGGATCAGGGCTGGACTAGGATAATATTACTTAAGGGATAGGATTGGATAGAATACAAGTAATTATTTGAAGGGCTGGATAAGGATCGGGCCAACTGTTTAATTAGATAGGGCTGGATCAGGATTTGGGTAGGATCACAGCCCATTCCCAGGGTATGTGCGCGATCGCACCGAGCAATAATAGGAAGCCCGGCCGGCTGGCCCAGGAAATCTATTATCGCATATGCGATTTCCCGACGACACATTGCAGAAGCACTGCACATCTTCTTCTTTGAGCCATGGCGGCCGGTGAGGGGTTGCGAGCTAGGGGGGAGGGGGTGGCCGGGGTCCGGGGGTGGTAGGTGGAGGGAGCGGCCGGCGGCGGCCGGGTGGTGGCGGGAGTCGGCGGAGCTTATGGATTCGGGTTGCTGGGGGTGGGGGCTCACCAGACCTAGAGAGGAGGGCTCGACGGCGGCGGCGGCCCGGCGGCGGGGTTGAGAAGAGGCAGCGGTGGCTGGACGGCGCGAAGACGAGTTTGGTTGGCGTTGGCGGCGGCGGAGGGCGGCAGTGGAGGCGCCAGAGGCGCTGGAGCCAGGGGATGGCCGGGGATGGGCGAGCTCGCATGTGCGAGGAATTGATCCCCGGGCGGCCGGCCCGTGGCATACACATTTAACCCAACTTGGGTACCGGCAGCTTCCGTGGGCTTGGTCCGGCGCCAATCACGAGCTCGATCAGCCATGGCGCGGACCCCGGCACGGCACACGGGAGGATCCGATCATCCGAGCGTGCACGCAGCCACGCAGGATCCGAACAGCAAGAGACAGCCAAGCCAAGCAGAAGCGGTTCCCCCGTCCCCTGCCACACAAGTCAAACGTCATCGGCTGCGTATTGCACCCAAGCGATATGATGATGCTTGGGTGACCCAATGGCGAGACGGAGATAGACGTAAGCCATCGCTACACGTGTCCAGTGCCACGCGTGCTAGTCCGCGGATCATTTTCTCCTCTTCCCTCCTTTGAGGTGACTCACCTGCAGCTCTTTTGTTCTTGGTTGCTAGCGTTTCTCGTATCAAAATTTGTTTTGCCTGCTATGTTGTGATAAAGGCCGTCCACGACAGGTGGAACCGGCACAAGTTGGATTTTGGCGTGCCACGCGTGTGCCAAAGTGGTGACATCGAGCTTGACGGTGACTTCCTTTATTTATTAGTCATATACTATATATTATATTATATTCTCTAGCTACTTTTCTTTTTGATGAAGGCTAATTAAAACTTTGAGGGCGATTTCGAGCCCGGAATGGAGGTAGCCGTCATCACTAAGGTTCAAAAGTACTGTGCTTAATTCTCATTATCGCCACACTCTTGTCTATATATGAACGATCACTCCTAACGAGTGACCTCTCACTAACCTTCGGCAAATAAAGGTTCAAACTCGCCTAAACTTAAACCTAATATAGTTGGAGTTAAGATAAGAAGGTCTTTCGTGCAAATCACTACGTAGACAAAAGGAGGAGCATGAAATCAAGCGCTGGTCTAGCCTAAAATGTGCGTGGTAGGCGCGTTTTCTTCTGCACATATTCAATGGCAATCGGTACCACCTGTTGGGCAAGCAATTTGCCACGTGGGGCCTACATATGCATCATGCATGAGTAAGTTGCTGCATAGATTCTATTCGGCTAGCTTGTTAGTTAACCAACCAACAGCATTTTTCTTTCAAATCAAATTATCACTAGCTATCAACTAACAAGTTCTATTTGCAAGGACAGATCCAAAATATTTGTATGATCGCCGGCTGCTCTTCGTGTGCCATACTGCCATACGCTACACGTCCCGTGTTCATTCGCTCCATCCTCCAACGCCATTTTCTCGAGAGAAAAAAAATACTCCTCCAACGCCATTTTTCCGACGTGCAGGATGGTTTAATTAAAAGCCGTTTACCAGGCTGAGTCGAGCCTAGAGAATCTTCCAATCTGAACTCCCACGCTTGAGGCTTGACCAGCGGGCAAAGCGTGCCCCGGGCCCCAGCCCCACGGTCGGCGCCCGCCACGTCAGCGCGCTTATCCACCCCGTCCCTCCCCTCCTCCCTCCGCTTCCCCCCACGTTGGCCGTCACGCCCGCGCCCGTCAAACATTTTTTTGAAATAAACCATTTCAATTCTATTTTTTATTTATTATTACCACTTGTAGCGCGCGGCACGCCGGGGCGCATCAAACGGCAAGTAGGGATTAATAGTAAAAACTAAAAAGAAAAATCAGACGCCGCAGCACACGGAGCGGGCGAGGTATTGGTGCCCGTGCTGCGCTCCCCCCGTCCGCCCTGCTGTTCTTCTTCCAGGCGTCTCCAGCCGCGTCCAGCCCGGGCGCGAAGCATCCGCGACGGCGCGCGAATAGATAGACTACGGCGGCAGCACGGGGCAGGAATGGATAGATAGATCGATCGGTCGGTCGGGCGGTGGGTCTGTCGATCGACGCGGCTGGAGCGGGCGAGCCGGCAATTTCCCCGCGCGGTTGGGATCGAACCGGATCGGATCGGCGCCGGCGGAGCGGAGCGGAGGAGGTGTGGGGGTTCGGGGGCCGGCCTCGCATGCCGCGGCGCCGCCGCTGCTGCCCATGTCCCGCATGAAGCACCTGCTACGCAAGCTCCACCTCGCGGGGGGCGCCCCCGCCGGGGGAGCGGCCGCCGCGGCGCCCGACCACCACCGCCCGCGGCACCGGCGCTCGGGCCACCCGACGGCGGCCGCGACTCCGCCGCCGCCGCACGACGTCGCGGCGGCGGGGGCGCCGGAGCCGCCGGAGCCGGCGGGAGCCACGCCCGCCGCGGCGGCGGCGGTGCCCCCCGCGGTGGGGGAGCCGAGGGGCCTCGGGGCGGAGGCGGCCACGACGCGGCTGGAGGAGGACTTCCAGGTGCGGCTCGCGCTCGCGATCTCGGCCTCGGACCACGCGGGGCTCGTCGACGCGGACTCGGTCCAGATCCGCGCGGCCGAGCTCATCAGCCTCGGCGGCGCCGCCGGCCACGACCGGAGCCCCGCTGAGGCGCTCTCCGCGCGCTACTGGAACCACAGCGTCGTCAACTACGACGAGCACCTCCCCGACGGGTTCTACGATGTCTGCGGCGCGCAGCTGCATCCCGGCTTCCAGGCCAACTTCCCCTCCCTCGGCTACCTCAGGGCGGTCCCGCCGGGCCGCGACGTCGCCTTCCGGGCCGTCCTGGTGGATCGTGAGCGCGATCCTGTGCTGAAACGCCTGGAGGATAGGGCTGCGGTGGTTGCGGTGCAGACGAGGGGGCAACATGGTGGTGCTGCCTCGGTGGAGCTTGCGCAGAGGATTGCGGGTCTGGTTGTTAATGCGATGGGCGGCCTGGTGGAGGATGCTGATGGGATGAACATGGAATGGGGCATCAAGAGCCGGGAGCTCTCGCTCCAGCTGAACAGTATTGTTCTTCCTCTTGGTTCGCTTCGGGTTGGGCTGTCACGGCACAGATCGCTACTATTTAAGGTTAGCAACTCAGCACCCTGCGCCGTCCTTATGTAGTTATAGTTAGTCTTATAGTTAATCTTGTGATATATTAGATAGTAAAACAGTATAGGGAAGGTTGCTAATAATTCCCATCTTGTCATGTCTGGATCATTATGATATTGCACAATAGTTCTGTGCTTCTAATACATGAGCATCAGTAGCTCCCAATCTAGCAGGCATTTTTCTATTATGGAATTCAACTATTTGCCCTCCACTTATCATTCCTGTTTATTCACTACTAACAATCTGTCAATTTGAATGTTAGTTTACCCATGGAAGGTTCAGGAAAGAACAATAAAATTTTTAACTCCGACTTCAAAAGCTCCCCATCGGTTTAGTTTTTAAGAACATACAATTGGCCCTTTGCTGAGATGTTTTTTTTAAATACTGTCATTCAAAAACAAATTGAATCTAATCTTTTGACCTGGCATTTCAACACCGCTGGACATTCAAACTGAAATTTTGAGAATTTAAATAGTGGGATTTGAAAAGTATTTTGAAACCAAGGTTACACACTCGGGGTTGGTAACTGCAAGCTTCAGCTGCAAGAGTTTATTGCAGTCTTGAGGATTCAGCCTTTGAGTGGTGGATGGCTGCTGACTGCTCTTCGGTCAGCGCTGGTGGAGTGAGATGATAAGGTGGTAGTGGCTGTGCTAAATCATCAGCACTGTCAGCATTAGCATTTAGGATTAAACACATGAGCACAGGAAAATGTACAGGAGAATATGGGAAAGAAGTTCGAGAATGTGAAAGAGGAATAAGAATGGATTAGAGAACGATGGTCGTGCAGGATCAATGTTGCTTGTAGAAGGTTTTAAATTATCATGTTTTCCGTGTTTACCTTACATTCCTAGAAAGGCATGTCTAATTATGAATTTTTTTACTGTTAAGAATGGTGTAACACTAATGTGCGCAAGCTGAAATAATTTACTATATTGTAGTGAGCTCCGTTATTCAGTGTATGTTTGTCAAAATATGCATCAGTTTATTGTGTATTTGTGGCACCAGATACGCAATCAAAGGATTCTCTAAAAGAGATGTCTTCAATTGCTTAAAAGTAGGGATTGTGGTAGGACTATTAGAAAGACAACAGCTAACCAAATTGTTTTCAGGTACTTGCTGACCGAGTCAATCTTCCATGTAAGCTTCTGAAAGGAATATGTTACACTGGAACAGATGAAGGGGCTGTTAATTTGGTCAAAGTTGATTTTGATAGGTATCTGCATATGTATTCTTACCATAATTTGATCAAATAATTGATCTTTGATATTTTAAGTTTGACTACAACTATTAATCTTATGTACTGAACTGTTGCAGCACTGAGTATATTATTGATCTGATGGGAGCTCCAGGCACCTTAATCCCTTCAGACATTTCTGGCAGTCAGTTTCAGGATTCCAACAATAGCCAACTGGGGAGTGATGCCATTGAAGAGAGTGTCGCAGAATTGTGCTTAGCTCTTGAACAGATTAATGGTGGATATGAGAACAACAATGACATTGGAGGAAGTTCATCTGAGCACAGTTCTATTTTAGCTCTCACTTCAAATCTGGCAGATTTTTCTCAGGCGGAACTCAAACAAAATGTTATCTCTGAGGAAGATCTTGAAGGGGAAATTTCTGAGCATATTAAAGTCAATGATGTTTCCAAATATGTTGTGCCTGAAGTAGTGGACCCACAATTTGCACAAAATTTGCATGACCTTCTTTTGGAGAGTGGTGCATTGCTACCTGCTGATTTATTACCTGATCAAAATAGTCACGAAATACATGATAAAGAAAGTGGAGGATGGTTACTTGTTGCTCAAACAGGGAAAAATTTGCCAAATAGTTTTGTAGCTAAAGATTCTTCATCACCTTATGAAAATGCACAACACCATGCGGAAAATACAGAAGAAATCATCAGAGATTTGGATTTGCATGATCCTACCAGTGTTATTTCCATTGAGGATCAAGGGGTTGCTGAAGATTCTTTGGTGAACATGTCGGGAAGTAGCAATGGAAATTTGTACAAGTTAAGCTGGTCTAGTACAAAAACAATCAGCTCAGTTATAGATGATGTTGCTGAATATGAAATACCATGGGAAGATCTTGATATTGGAGAACGTATTGGTTTAGGTATGATGCCTGGTTCCTAGCCCTTTACCAGTAGGCAGTATTACTAGTAAGTAATAAGCTTCTTGAAGTAGAAATTATTCATTGATGTTAATGAAAATAAACTTGCAGCAAAATATATGAAGCAAATAGAAATCTTTCCTCAACCAGTGTTGAGAGAAGTAGATTTTCTATTTAATTGCAACGCTAAGCTTTATAAATTATAACATTTTGATGTTTTCAGAATCTGATTCAACAAAATTGATTGTCTATTTTCCCCTTCTTGGCATGTTTTCCTCTCCTTTTCATCACAAATTGGGGAACCATTTCGTATGACTTCACCATTTCTCATTATTTATATTGTTGAAATAGTGTGATGGCAACCTTTGCCATCTACCTGTTCTCTTGAAGTTGCACACTCCAATTTAACACACATATGTACATCTTTATAAACTTTTTTTTTCTTGGGTTTGTTTACACCGAATTTTTTAATTTATGGTACCTGCCTTCTATGTTACACGGACACTGATACGTGTATCAGTATCTAGGCCGATACGGATACGGCGATACGGCACTTCCCCAAAAAACCCCGATACGTGGATACGTTTCAGAATTTTTTTAATAAATAAATAAAGAACAATGCATATCAAAGTTCACAATAATAATAAATTAAAGTTCAATACCAGTCATACATAGGCAAATACCAAATAGTAGTCAATACATAACAAACATAGACAAATCTAGGAAACTAATATAATTTATTAAGGACAGCTCGCAGGCTTGCAGTTCGATGCTTCATGGCTTATGCTTCTACATCCTCCACAAGGTGCTTCATTCTCATGAATGGTAACATAAGCCCACGATGGAGCCTTTATGTCAATCGTGGATGCAGATCCTACACTACCACTGGCACTTGCGCTAGCATTAGAACCTCCAGCAGCAGCACTAGCACTAGCATGGCTCAATGTAGCCATCTACAGAAGAAGGCAAGAACAGATTGAGGTCTCTAGATCGGGGGAGGAATCAGAGAGGGAAACAGAGGAGCAGAGGAAACTCACCGGCGAATGGGAGATTGCAGCCAGCAGTCCTTTCTGGTCGCTGGCGGGCGGCGGCTCGTCGCCGGCGACGGCGAGCGGCGGTGCTCGTGCGGGAGGGACGTCTGGCCGCCTGGTCGGGGGAGCGGACATGCGTGCGGCTGCGCGAGGGAGTGTGTGGGGGGCAGAGAGTGCTAGGTCACACGAGGTGGGATATGGGGCTCAGGTGCTTCGTGGGCTGGGCCGTATCCCCAAAACAGGCCGAGACGTGTCCAGCCGACGTATCAATGTATTTACCATTTATTTTTTTCTGATACTCCATAGACACATCTCGACGCCGTGTCCACGCCGTATCCGTGTCCGAGACGTCTCGGACACGTGATACGTGGCCTTTTTGCCGTGTCCGTGTAACAGAGCCTGCTTTCGGTAGTCCAACGGAGGCCTCCGGAGGCGCCGGTGCGTAGTGGGGTGCTAAAACGTGTTGATAAGGTAAAGAGGGGTAGAGGTAGGCCTAAACTGACTTGGGACGAGTCGGTTAAGAGAGACTTTAAAGATTGGGATATCTCTGAGGAGTTAGCTTTGGATAGGAGCGCTTGGAGACTAACTATCAACGTGCCTGAACCATGACCTTTGTGTCTTTTGGGTTTCATCTCTAGCCTACCCCAACTTGCTTGGGACAAAAGGCTATGTTGTTGTACCTGCCTTCGGTATTATCCTCCATTTCAATACCAATACTAAATCTGATTATATCCTCCACTCCTAGGTTAATGTAGTTTAAAAATATGTATATCAAATTTTTGTAAGTTTGGCAACCATAAAAAGATACATAGTTTTTTCTTGAAAGCACAACGATACCTAAATGACACAATAAAGATGCTTCTTTCTTTGCAATATTTTTTTCCCTATAACCTTTGTTAATAAAATTATAACGAACTATAAATTTTCAAAATTTATCTGTGAGGCCATGAAAAGCATAACGGAAAAAGAATTGTTATGGATAGTCTTTTTTTTTAAAAAAATTGGGATCTACTTCTGGTATTGTTAAAGTAAAGCATATTTCGTGTTACTTTATGGAATCTTTTTATTTGTACCACCACTTGAGGTGCTCTTTTGATCTGTACCATCAGCATGTGTAATTACATGACCAGACCCTCATAACTGACTAGCTTCCTGGTATAGATGAATTCAGTGGCACTGAAGTGTTGGTATGGATTAGAATTCCCCTACATTTTTGGAGTCATTGGTCTGTTCATTTGTTGTACTAGTCATTTTTTGGCTATGGCTATTCAGTGCCTTAAATTTACAATTTATATTAATGCAGGTTCGTATGGGGAAGTTTACCATGCAGATTGGAATGGCACGGTAAGTCAAATATTCTATTAGCAAACCCTTTCTTGACATTTTGCTAGGCATTTAGCATAGTGTGTACTATAAGTTTTATGCATCATAAGCTCACATGACAAGAAATGATTTAGTTGCTCTTATGCCGATAAAGTGGTGTTTATTTTTCCTTTGTGCATTAGTTTTCTCTATATGCTTTAGTTCTAGTACGTTTAATGGATTAACCGTGTGCCATCTATGGCAAATCATGGGTACACAAAATTGAGTTGATTGAGCAATTATGCCCTGATGTTACTAATTGATCAGTTCATGTAATTTTAAGGTCTAATAACCTTACCATCTTTATATTGCATGGATAAGCTTTGATCGACAACAAACAGGCATTGTGCGTCAGGTTTTGTTCCTAATAGTCAATAAATATGAATATGTTCCACGCACATCAAATTAGCTGTCAGTATCAACCTGTGTCCGTATGCTTTAACATACACAGGAACCTTCAGACTGAACATTTGAAAGGTCTTGCTTATCTCCAAGAATACATATGCAGCTCACCGATTCTGTCGAAGAATATATGTAGTATTCCTTTGACTGCTGAATCTGTTCTTGGAGAGTTTCCATTCTCTTGATGCCTTTTCCTTGTGATTGCAGGAGGTTGCAGTGAAAAAATTTCTTGACCAGGATTTATCAGGTGTTTCACTAGAGCAATTTAAATGTGAAGTAAGTTAAATTTTAACACATGAATATCTCTCCCAGCACGAATGATTATTGGTTTCCTTTTCCTCAGCTAGGTATTTATTGTACCTTTCAGGTGAGAATCATGTCAAGATTAAGGCATCCCAATGTCGTTCTTTTCTTGGGATATGTGACACAACCGCCAAATCTCTCTATATTAACTGAGTACCTCCCAAGGTTTGTACAAGTTCCTCTATTTCTAGCCAAAATGCTACTCCCTCCATTCCAAAATGTAGGTCGTTTTGACTTTTCAAGGTTCATAGCTTTGCTATGCACCTAGACATACATTATATCTAAGTGCATAGCAAACACTATGAATCTAGAAAAGTCAAAACGGCATACATTTTGGAACGGAGGGAGTACATGATAATTTCATTCTTTATTGGCTGATGAATTACAAAGAGTAATTACAGCAAATACAACAAACTTGTTTTTGTCAGGGGGAGTCTATATCGCCTGTTGCATCGGCCAAATAGTCAAGTCGATGAAGTACAGAGGTTAAAAATGGCACTAGATGTGGTAAGCTTGGGCAAGTTATTTTAGTTTCATACATACGTTGTGGGTTGTTCTATGCAGCACTTGATATTGAATTCTTTCAGGCAAAAGGGATGAACTACCTGCACTCTAGCCATCCTACCATTGTTCACCGTGACCTGAAATCCCCAAATCTTTTAGTGGATAAGAATTGGGTTGTTAAGGTGACTCTTCCCTCTGTGCCATCTCTTTCATGCAAAACACACTTGTTTTCTTTTTGTTGTGCTATGGTGCTTCATATTGGAGATGATTAGTTTTCATCATCCTCATACCAAGACACAAATATTGTGGTGATAGAATGTTTTCTTTGAAAGTGCACTCAACTTGTTTTTGCTTCTGTGCATGGAACTGCTAGATTCATTCCTTCCCGCACTGTTCAGCAGACCTCCTTCTGATAGTCAGTGTCATTGATCAGATTGTGTGGTGCACAGTTTACTCAACTTTAATGAGAGACTGAATCCTGGACCTATAAATTATGATTTAGTTTGGTAAGTAAATAGTGGGTTCCATGTTCATTAGATTTGGGGGTATATAACTGGTTAGAGTTGCCTCCAATATTTAAGATAGTATTGTTTATCCAGCCTAGAACAAGAGATGCATTTTCCATCGTTGCTGTTTATTTACCTTATTATTCTTTAGTTGCAGGTTGCTGGTTCATACCTTTCCCAGACTCTGCAAAGTTGTTACTTTGGCAAATCAATGTTTATTACATTTGTTTTACACTTGCATCACCAAAACTTCATTGTGGATCTCAACGTAATATGCATGTGTACCTTTTCCTTGCAGGTGTCTGATTTTGGCATGTCAAGGTTGAAACATCATACTTTTCTTTCCTCCAAGTCAACTGCTGGAACAGTAATACCCCTCATCCTTTTTTTTAAAAAAAAATTGTTCATATTGATCGTTTAGTATTTGAGATGCTACAGACATAGAATATACTACAAGCTTGAATCCTCAATTCCTCATTCCGATTCACCACTAAAGTGGAGTTAACATAAGGCAGGAAAGACTAACACAAATGCAACTCAGTTAAAATTTAATCTAGACATCATTTCCATGATTTTGTTATTGTTGGCCTATGTTCCACAAGAATATTGCCTTCCCATATTTTTCTTGTTCTGTGTGTACATGTTTTCTGCAAATGATCTGTCATTACATCTTTACGATTGTATTTCCTGTTGGCCTGCAGCCAGAGTGGATGGCACCTGAGGTACTACGTAATGAACCATCAAATGAGAAGTGAGTATTTGAGTTGCATGTACATGTTGCTCTTTTCAGTTGCTCCTGAGTCCTGTCACACCTTGATACCTTGTGCACTGAACATTTCCTGCTTGCTTCAGGTGTGATGTTTACAGTTTTGGAGTAATCCTATGGGAACTAGCAACCATGCGTGTACCATGGAGTGGGTTGAATCCAATGCAAGTTGTAGGAGCAGTTGGGTTCCAGAACAGACGACTAGACATCCCCAAGGAAGTGGACCCGCAGGTGGCCAGCATAATATCTTCATGCTGGGATAAGTAAGACTAAACTAATTCCCCCAACAATGACATCCTACTAATACAATTGTCTTGATTCTCCCCAGCTACTCATCCCACTGATGAGTAACCTTATGTTTTGTGCAGTGATCCGAGCAAAAGGCCGTCATTTTCCCAGCTCTTGTCACCTCTAAAGCAATTGCAACGTTTAGTTGTTGCAGGAAGCTGCTGACATACCTTTCCTGAGACAAATCTCAGGACACAGATATTCAAGTATTTAAGCTCTACCACAGGGCTAAAATTTTCATGTTGAAGCTCGTGGAGATATATTCAGAATCTCTGCGGTGTAGATGTGTATGGGCGAAGGTTCTACACATCACCTTGTGAAAATGTGAGTCTCTGAAGTGGCGCAAAGGTGCTGCTGGAGAAAGCGTAGTGTGTAGTCTCGAAGAAAAGTGGTGCGACACGAAGTGCTCTGTGCCATGGTAAATAATTGTTCAGTTCTGGATTTTGAACTGGTGATTCTGAGAATCAGAATTCACCACAAAGATAGGATCTTGAAGTTTTTTCACGTCTTACAAAAGATGAAAAAAGATGTCAAAATTTCAGGTGCCTGCAAAAAGTTGCAGCCCGATGTTTGACCACATGCAAATGTATATCATGTATACAGATGCTACCTTGGTTCTTTGTGAACGTGCATTTTAATACTTTTGGTCATCTTTTAGGGGGAAAAGAAGGCAAGAGCCTTCTTTGTCTTAATTTTCCGTGGTTACCAATGTTGACATTTTGCATCCAAATACTAGAGAAAGCAACGCTTAGGTTAACCTGGTTCCAGTGCAACAAAAGAACACTTTTAACACTAACTAGGCCTATATGTACTATACTTCCTACAAAAAATACACGTTCCCTGCCGGTGCAAAAGGTCAATTTAACGCCAATACGTGAGGTATTGCATACAGAGTGCTGATGTAACAAATTTTGCAGTTAACTTGCATCCAGGTATCCAGGCTGTATTTAAATTCAAGCCTGACAGCCCGAGCCACACAATTATTCATGCCTACACATATTTCGTTACTTGGCGGATGAATATGGAGACGTGTACCAGAAGGGTACAGGATACACATGAATGATTGCAATGTTCCACATAATCCAGACGATTGCACGCGCGTGCAACCGCTTGTTAACGCAGCCAATTTTAACATATCACAGAAAATAACCAGAACAGCCAGTATCAAAACTTAACATTCATGAGCTCGAGATACATTGACTATTTTAGAACTGGACCCCCAAAACCAACAACTTTCACAGATCCATTGCAAATAAACGGTGCTCACTTGAAGCATTTCGCATCCAGCAAAGCCTCGCCTTCGAAGGGCTCCTGGTCCTCAATCATGGCATTGACACGCTCCTTCTGGGCCTCATCGGAGAGGTCAACCTTGGTCCACTCATAAAGCTCCATGTCGTAGACCTCATCCATGACAAACTTTGGGATCTCTGAGCCACGGAATAGCCAGAGCCCCTTGACCTTGAAAGGTGGCTCAGAGCCAACCACAAGCATTTTTCCAAAAGCATATTTGCGGCACAGGTCCATCCGCTGCAGGAACCCACCAACCTTGTTCATGGTTACAAAAGACACGGTGTTCTCATCATTGTACTTGTAATCACAGAACCACAGGGAGTAGCCCTCTGGGTCATACATATCCCAGAAACCTGAAAATATATGGGGGCTAAGTTCAGTTAATCTGCAGATCGCACTTAATTGATCAAACACAAAATTGAGTACCAAGATCTAGAAATTGTGTAAAACAAACACAACAAAAATTATACAAAATTTTGATACCTGCTAAAACTTCGTGCCTTTAATTTCAACTAATAGCTACAAGTTAGCTTCATGTTACTCAAACTTACTATAAAATCTTGTGTACCCATCAACATTGTGCAATCAGTCAACATCAATTAATGTATTTTAACAGGAATTTGGAAGGAAAATATACCTTTGATAGCAACCTCGCGGAAGTTGGTTTTTGTGTTGGAGTACAGCCTCTTCCAATCATCAAGGATCATCTTGCTTGGAGGGAGCAAATCAAGAGGATTCTTTGGCTTAGGCTTTGGTTCTTCCTCCGCCGGTTTCTCATCTGCCTTAGGCTTCAGGGTCTCTTTTGGGGCCTCCTTTTTGGCTTCCTTAGGCTTCTGCTCCTTCGCTGGTGCAGCCTTCTTTGGAACAGGTGGCACAGCTTCCGCCTGCTTCACATCGCCTATGACTTTCTTGAAGTTTGGCTGATTGACCATGGTCCAGAAGTACCTCTCAACATGAGGGAACTCCGAGGTGAAACTCTTGGTCAAGATCCGAATAAAGCCCAAGTAGAGGTTGCATGTCAGCACGATATCCGCAAGAGTCACCGAATGCCCAACAAGAAATGTGTTTAATGCAAGGTGAGTGTTGAGGGAACCCAATGCTCTCTTCAAAGCCGCAATGGCTGTTTCCTCACTCTGTTGTGCAAATGGAAATATAAGACTATAATCAAGCTTTTGAAAAAAATACAAAGAGTGTTAGCACATGGCCATACATACCACAGCAGCATAGGGATAAAACCCCATACGTGGGTACAGCCACTTCCCAATGCTAGCATCGACCTCTGTTGCAGCAAAGTCCATCCATTGTTCAATGTGGGCCTGAAACAAAAAAAAAAAAATCTAAGCATAGTTAAAAAAACAACAACAAATGATCTCAAATTAATATAAACATCACTCACATAATCAATCAGTGAAGATCCATAAAGTGGGTTGTCATCCTTCAAGCGAGTAACTTCATGAAGATGACAAAATTCAGTGCTAAATCACAATGTTCAAACAACAGATTTAATATCAAACATTGCTACATTTGGCTCACCATATCGTGCAATTGCATTGCTCTCAAAAACAGGACCATCAGGAGTCTCGAGGACAGGAACCTGCAAAGCAGTGCTCAAATTACATTCTGGGCTATTGTAGAAAGCTTCTTGAGGTACAAATATTCATACCTTCCCAATGGGGTTCATCTTGAGAAACTCAGGGGTTTTGTTGGAGACACCCATTTGAAAGTCCTTCACCAACTCAACCTTGATACTGCTGTATTCCGCGGCAATAAGAGCCTTGAATGCATTTTTGTTACCACTGCCAGCATGCAGTACCTACACACACAAAAGGTAGGTTCTATACAGATTAAAAAAACCAACACCCAGACATGAGAACAAGCGGGAAGCTGAAAGTAAAACAACAAACACAAAGTTGTAGAATCAAACTAGACAATCATAAAAATTATATACAAAGGCAGCTGATTCGAACACATACATGCTATTAACACAGTATAAGACGATTGGTGTAAATTGATTCAGTGTGGAATTATAACTGCACAATTACATATACGGTTATCAATCTCAAACAAATTGATGGAAAGTCCGGAATCCCTAAACTAACAGGGAAAGGATTGACAACATGTTTCCACTTAACAGCTAGGCAGTACACAAATTTAGTACAGGAAAGCACTACTGGGTGGTGTTTGCTAACTCAAAACTTCATTCTTACCATACCCATCTGATTAAGAACGTAATGAAAGATGGCTAAGTACCCATGTCAATAAGCTCATGCATGGTTTGTATAGGACTGGCAAAGGAAATCATCAATTTCCTAACTGTGCAAGGATGCAAATGAATTCAGTCTCTAACATTCAAATGGGAGCACACCCCTTCCTCTGTTAGAAAGAACGCATGCAAAGTAGGACCCAAATATTATCTAAACGCGAGACAGATAGAAAAGACATCCTCGCTGTAGACTGTACAGCCGGAAGCCACAGAAGGCCATGAATTCAATCAATTTATCAGAAAATAACTTTCCACACCACACCGCACCAAATCCAAATTACAAGCCAACAATCTCACTAATCCAAGCTAGCTAATCAAACGCATCTAGCATATCAAATCTAAGCACCGGGAGGCACCAATTAGTGCACAAGAAGCTAGAATGAAGACACACTTACAAGCGCCATCTCCACTGGCCGCTACCTTCGCTCGATCTCAGATCTGCACAACACCGATAAAATCAATAGTAAAAGTTCAGTAACACGAAAAATCCTAAAGCCGCACGGATAGTAGCGGAAACGGCACGAATTTTCTCGTCGAGACGTGGATCTTACAGCTGGAGGAAGAGCGAGATCGGGCGAGCAGCAGCGCAGCAGGGGAAAGCAGAGCCGGAGCGGGAGCAGCCAGAAACCCTAGCGATTCTTGGGATCAAGTGTACCTAGTGGCTAGGAATGCACGCGCGCGATCTCGGTCGTTCGATGTCGAAGCTGAGAAATGGATCGCACGGCTCGCATTAATCCGAGCTACGGCGTCGAGCAAGGCCCATCAGCGCTTTCTAGGCCATGAACCTAACTTTGACTCAAGAATGGGCCCATTAAAGACTCGTTTGGCAAGGCCTGATCACCGCCCACTCACCTGGGCTGAGATGGGCTTCGTTGTCTGATTTTGTGGTCCTACTTTGGGTTGTAATGCCAGTGAATATGGGCTAGGTTTAGTAATGGGCCTAAAATGAAACGAAAACACGACTAGACAAGCAAATAATATTAATCAAGTCGCAGTTTCCCCTCCGCGCCGGGCCCTTCTCGGCGGCGCGCCGCGGCGGCGGCGGAGGCGCATGTCTACGTGGAAGCAGGAGGGCGGTGGCAAGGGGTTCCCGCTGCCTCGCGCTTGTGGATCGCCGCGTAACCTGCTGTGAGTGGTTAGACTGACCGAGGCAAGCGGGAGTCGTGCGCCGTTCACCACGTGTTCGACGAAATGCGCCCTGGAAGCTTTGAGGTTTCGCAGATTCTAGTGTGGCACGAGTAGGATTCGGATGATCTTCGCAATGGTTATTTTGGACTTTTGCTGTGGGTTTAATTTTGTTTTCGCATACAGGAGTAATAAATTGGAAAAAAGACCAGTGGTAATTTCCGTTAGTTTATGTGGTGCCTCATAGATACCTACTAAGATACCTACTAGTGACGCATAAAGAGATGGAACACGAATATTTTAGCGCTGCACATATGTACACATCATACACTCGTACATATTTTCTTTTATGAAATCCTAGTACATTTTTAAGCTGTGTGGTTTGTGGAGATTTGGAGAAGATGACTTCTATGTGATTACAACTTGCTGCTGCAAATCTGGCAACGTTGACTTATCTGCCTGTTTTACCAAAAAAAGCCACTGTTGTCTTGTCAACCTTATCTCCAACATCTTGAACTAGTGGAACATCTCCATTCCATCACGTGGTAGAAGTTATGTTTTATTTTTTTTTCTCCGCGATGTGTATTATTGCTGAATTGCTAAGGGTGCTTATTTGAGTTAGAATAGGTGGCAGATTTTCTACTTCTGAACAGAGATATGTCTGTTCTGTTTTCTTTGGTTGAAAGAGGTACTCAAAGTTCAGTTTTATTATAGCTTCGACTTGGTGTAAGTAGTGCTCCCTGGAAACACAATTACGTGTCGTATTGGACATGGAAGCGACTCATACACAAAATGGAGCATTAATTCATATTTTAATATATCTTTGAAACAAACAATATTTTGAAGCACATTTCAAGACAAATCTGCAGAGATCATTTTCACATGTTCCATTAATCAATCTCAATGTGCAAAAGACATCACTAGAGGAAATTAAAAAAATGTGGTTTTCATGCATTCCAGATACCATTATTATGGCTGAGGGAGTATCAGAGTTATTCACAAGTTTTGTGATCACTAGCTTACGAATCTGATAAAGTTGCTTAAGCACATTCAAACCTCTGGATCAATTTCATTGTTTGCTTCATGTGCTAGAAAGAAAGAATGTTATTTAGGTCATATTCATTTTATATGTATGATCTGCCCTGTGAAATATACAACTATAGTAAGCCTAAATATATTGTAACCAATTCCCACATGTTTTTCTGCTCCTCCTTTTTCCTAGCAGGCATGCATTTTCACAATTGAGGATACAGTGACATTTATTTTCTGTAAATTATGATGAAAATCTAGATGAGCTACTTTTTTTAAGCTGGGGTAATTATTAGTTCAAAGTTACATCATTATGAGCAGAATGCCCAATAATGCCTATCTTTGTTACTGGGTGGTAGGGTCCAGATTCTCTTTTAAGAAAAATACAAATGGTAGAATACGAAAACAGAACAGTTTATAGGATGGTACTGACCTACCAGCAAAAAGAATTATTCAAATTCAACTCCTATTATAATATTCATATGCTAGAAAAACAGAATTCTGACAATTCTCCTCATCCTATATATTAGCTGGACTTGTCAGCGTCATGTTTCTTCTCAGCAAACTGCTCCCTTCTCAGTTTACACCTGGCACAAATGTTTCTTGACTAGATCTATTATATGAGTGCCGCTAAAAGTTTCAGAACTTTTGTGCAGATTCAAATATTGGTTTTGCTTATTCTATAATATTTTCATTTCTTCAGGTCTTTTGAATGATTCGCAAAATCTAATTGACAGGAAAGAGTTGTGTGCGGTGTATCCTAGTATTGTGATGCTTCTTTCTTTCTTTCCCAAATAAATCAAAATGTGCTGATGGTAAAGAAACATGTGGCATGTGGCATGTGGCATGTGAAGAATGTTCTCCATAAAAGTCTTAACAACATAACTTTCTGCAGGCCAGTAATGCATTTCATTTTTTCCGTTCCAGATTTTTTTTAATTCTCAGCTTTGAATTTTGAAGGTGTAAAATTAAACATGTATATATGGAGCCATGGCAACTGTAGTTGAGAAACCTATAGAGAACTTCATACTGTTCTAAACTTTCCATTCCCACACCCACGACTCCTAGATTTATGCTTATTTCCTTTCCCATAATATATTAATATTACCAGTTTCTAACTTCACCTGATCTGTCATTCATGCCTAACATAATCTTGAAATCTTGTGGTATGGCATTTAGCCCCCAAATAAGTGGCTGTGGCTCAACCCTTCATCCTACCCCTAGGTTACCTTATCCACTAGCTCAGAGTTAGTGTATTCGCTGTTTCCGTCTGTCCTTTTGTTGTCTCTTTTAAAGCATCCTGTTGCTATGGGCGTGTGCTACTTGCATCCACTTATTGCATGTTTTGGTGATCACATCCTCATCTTACGATATTATCCAAGTAAAACCTAAATAAGATCTTACCTCTGAAAATAGAATTTTCCATTATAATCTTTCTGGGGATTTGTTTTGCATTTTGACTTTTTTTTTCAATTATTCATTCCATTGTTATCATAGGACTTTTCTCATTTGATTGTAAAATTTGATATTTGTCTTGATCATCTTTTAACTCTGTCTTCACAGCAGAAGACCCCCAGAGGTATTTTATTTTCTCAAATATCTTGGCCTATATTTTTCCTAATAAATTAGGGAAAGGTGCAATAGTGGAAAAAGGAAGTGATAGTTTAGATCTTCCTATTACTTTCATCTAGCTGAGTGCCATTGAGAAGCTCATTTCACTATACTGACTATGCAAGTAAATTTCTCCTTTTGTTAGAAGCGATTGGCATGATTATCATACTTCAGCTTGCACTTGATGTTCTTCATTCATAACTATTTAGTTGATTTTGTCCTCAACCATACATAACTTTTTGGATTTTGTATTTCTCTTTTTTACCTTTATGTTTAAATAAGTCTTTGTGGTCATAGATTCAGAATTAGCAGATGTTATTTGTTGCTTGAATCTTCTGGTTTTATTCTTGAAAATATGTTGGATTGTGTGTGGCAGCAGGCCTTCAAAACTAACCGTTTGACATTGCATCATGCTTATGCTATTTTCTTTTTCTGTACTGGCCTATTATGTTTGTACTGTAATATTTATTATACATATATACATCTCACATGATCCCCTCACCCACATAAACACACACACGAGGGTCCATGTAGGCATGGAGCACAGTGTCTTTTTGCACAAAGCCATGATCCCATTGGATTTGCAGAGCCTTCTGAAAGCTACATTTTTGTTTGGGACAAGTCTATCATTGAGCTGGGCGCCTTACATCTTGTGACAGTAAATGAATTACTCCCACACACTCGCTCTCTCTCCAGGAGTGATTCAAAACTATATACGTATGCACCTTAACCATCATATAGCCAGAATCTGGCTGTGTTTGCGCAAACATTATCCATCTGTACGAATGGTAGTTTGAGCGCAGTCTGAAATTTTCATCTATGTACTTATGTGTGAACATCTAGCATGGCCTATCTCAATTGACAGATTAGCAAAAAGCTGTTATTTGGCTTACATACTATATCTAGCTCTGATTCTGTGGCATAGTTTTCTTGCATTGCAAGTGAGATGAAAATAATATATGGCGTCCAGTGAAATTTCACATATAGTGAGTTATTTTCTAACAGATTTATCCTGTACCAGTCAATTCCACTAAGTCAAGAGGATCTAGCATGCATGTCTTGTACAATACCATGTGAAAAAACTACAGTAAGTGTGTTATCTATACATGTTTGAAAGTTTAGATATTACTCTGAGGCGCGGTAGGTTTCCTAGAATAAGCTAACTTTTAGTAAGTTAAATATGTTTCATTAGGATCATTCTCGTCCTAATTGCCCAAGTTCTATAAGTGAAGTTCTGATTCCTGTCCACGTTGTTCATCAATGAATGAAGAGGCAAGGACTGTACTAATTGCTGCATTGGAGCATCATTTTGCTCACCTTTTGATCACGCATCCTCTGCGTAATCTCTGGATGGCGCTGGATCCAATGTCCAAAAGACAACCTCTGCATTCCATCTGAAATTCAGATGATTCAGAACTCTGGAACTATGCCTGATAAATCTTGTGCAGAGCAAGGTGGAAAGGTGAGTAGAGAGGTGTGCTCGTGAGTAAGTTGAAACCTTATGCTCCTCCCCAAATAAAATTGTATGCAGCCCACCTGGGATTTGGCACCCACCATGTATCCCTCTGCACCTACTTCTTCTAAAGCTGATATTAATGTGCCGGAAATTGAATTGCAGATCTCCACTCTACCACTTGCCTGCTGATCTCTGATTGTCTGCATTGCATGGCGTTGCCGGTTGATCGGGCAGCCTTGTCAATTTCTGTATTCTTTTGTAGATATGACATGTAGTGCTGCGATGATCTATACAATTCATCTGACCATGAGAGCGTGGTGCACGTACATACAGAGGTGATCAGTGGGCGCGCCCTTGCTGCATGCAGCCTGCCTGCCTGCCCCTCTTGCTCAAATCTGCACCATTAGCTAGCCTGTTTGTCCCCGTGCTGCGGTTTGTCCCCAATGGGGATCACGAGAGTGTGGAGGAACAAATTGCCCAGATTTTGGCTGCACACCCATGGAAGGTTGTGTGCTTGTCATGTGGGAAGAGCCGTCGCTTTCAGGGTTTAAGCAGTTTCTGCTTCTCTCCTACCGAGTCATAGCAATAAGAGAGGGAGGGTTGGCTGGGCTGGATGGATCATATGTGATTGTGAGATTATCAAGAGGCAGGTATGGCCATTTTCTTGCATGTTAGGGAGATGCTGCGATGTCGTTATAGCTAATGAACTTTGCCCTCTTTGAATGATGAAAGGGTAAGCTGTTGGTTGAATGGTCAGAGGGATGTAGATCGGCTAGCAAATGTACTATGTCCTGTTTCAAAGTCATGGGGAGGTTTTGGCACATATACGTATGGCCATGACTCACATGATCCGTAAAATTAGGAGAATTATTTTTTGCATTTGTAATGTACAACTGTCACGACACCTGGTTGATGTTTGTGCAGGCGCAGAAAACACTTGTTGATCAAAGTCAGGTTTTTCTTTCAGATAATCTCAGGAGCTCTGACGTTCACTTAAGAAACGGTGTGGGCACTCAAGTCAATTCAATCTCCTTTGGAAGTGTCCGTCCTAAGGTACTTGCTCTAGCTCACTCTCTCCTAATAATATTTTTTTGAAAGATGAACTCTCTCCTAATAATATATATTTTTGAAAGATGCACTCTCCTAATAATAATTTTTTTTAAAGATGCACTCTCTCCTAATAATAACAGGCCAATGCTAGCTTGATTTAGCTGTGGACTATGGTAGAGGCAAAACTAGTACTCCATTCTGTTTGGCTGTTTGCTGCTGTCACTAAATCCAAAAGGCATGCTTGCATGGGTCCCAAGGCGCATGAAGTGTCTCAGAGAGAGGAGAGAGAGGGGATTCGGAGGGTGTGTTTGGCCTCAGTGAGACCTATCGATGATCCAGCTGCTGAAATCACTCAGATCCTACACAGGACTCCGACCGCTCTGAAGCACTCCGGCTTTTGTTCAACCGATCTGTCGTTTATACCTCAGTATGGCAACGTGCATGTCCCTAATTGCAAGAGAGAGCAAGGAGAACATCGATGGCATGTGAGAGCGAGTTAGTTATTATCTAACCCTAGATGTGACCATGTCATGGTACCAGTGACCTACTAGACGTACAATGATTGTTGATGGACTGGCTTTCTTGTCTGAGAATGGTGTAATTCATAATAGACTGTTTCTTTTCATTTTAAAAAAGAGATTTACTCCTTTTAAGATGACTTAGATCTTGTATTTGTGTAAGTCACCAACGTGAACCGTTGGATCCCGTCCAGGATCGATCTGTGTGTCTTGTTTTGTTTTTGTTTTTTTTAAAAAGGCTCAAACATCTTTAATGAGGATGTCTTGATCAGTATGAACCTTATAAAATGGCGTCTAGATTACACAGCTTGCACCTGAAAGATACAAGGATCTGGAAAATTACACGACCAACCACTTGCCGGCGGCTAACAGTTGCAGGGGAAAAGGACTTAACAAACAAAAGTTTGTGACCTAAATAAAGATATGTATATAACTTAATAATTATGATACCAAATTACTAACTAGTATAGGAGTGGCTCATGCTGGAATACTTGTATGCACATTGCCCAGAAGAGAATGGTATTCTGATTATAAGCCATATAAGGACATGGCGACCCATACTTCCATTCCATGTAGGTATTTAGTTGTTGTACCCTAGTCAAGCATTGCAAAAGTCCATTTTCCTGGTTCAGCTTTGCAACGGCATGATTTTGTTCGCAAAGCTAGCCGTTTGATATGGCCTGCGATCATCAGTTTTTCAAGGTAAATAGCTTAGTTACCAGCAGCAAAACCTGTGAATACCTTTAGATTTATCTAGCGGTAATATAATCACTAGTTAGTAGCAAGTTACACTCCAAAAAAGCACTGAAATAATATTGTTTAAATTCCCTTGTATGGTGAACTTTGCATTTGTGGAAGAGTACATCACCAGCCAGTTGCATTGTGAATTAAGGTCAGAAGATATTTGCATGCAGACTTAAGGGGCTTGATGTGAATCCACAGTTAGTACTAGTACTGTAGTAGTAAGTAGTGCATACTTGACAATCGTTTCCAAAGACCAAGGCATGGATGCACCAGTTGCCCCACTACTCCCACATAGCTGCTGCGCCATGCATGATAAAAAGGGAATGTTTGTCACAAAAAAGTGAGGGTATATGTGTTGGATACCTGACAAGAAGTAGCTTGAGATCCTATATATCTGAGCAAGTAGCAGCTGACATACACATATGTAACAGGGAGAAGAATGCCATGCATGAACCACAGACAAGCAACCAACAGTATTTTTGTAGGTTTAATCTCCAGTGTTTATCCTCGATCATTTGTCCATATATATTATTAGCTCCGATGATCCAAAACATAACTAATACAAATGAACAAAGTTGCATAGCATATATATATAGTGGCTTGAATAATTAGCCACAGCTGGGAAAAAAAAGGTAAAACAAATTAAAAAAACTCACTCTTATAGCAAATCCTGGTAGTCTAACCAGAGTTTTTCGCTATTATTATTTTTCCTTGGCCATGCATGTGATCACTCTCTCTCTCCTGGTGATCTTACTTGCTCTTCCTCAACACTTGATCAAACAAGGAAACACAAGCAATATGATAGGGCCGGGGTAGGGTACTTAGTTGCAAAACGTGTCGAACTCATCAGTGTCTACCAGTGATCTCGCTCTCAGCTGCTAGTAGAAGCTGTATATAGCTCGCTAGCTAGCTGCGGACGAGCCCACAGGACAGTGTCATGAGCAGCATGGCGGCGTCGGTGATCTCGTCGGCGGGGAAGGCGTGGAACGACATCGCCGGCGGATCAGGAGTGGCGACGACCTTGCTCTGCAGACTCACAACCTTGTCACTGGAGACGTGATCCAGATCCTGATCCCGGTTGGACGGAGCAGCGACTGTCGGCGTCTCCTTGGCCGCCGTGACAGCGTGATCCACGGCAACCATCTTGCACCGTTTCTTGAACGGCAGCGACTGGTCGACGTCCGCCCTCTTCTCCTTCTTGGCCGCCGGCTTTGCCTGTGCGGCGACACTGGCCACCTGTGGAGCGCCTCCGTTGCTGGCACCGGCGGCGGCCGCCATCGCCCGACGCGCCTTCCTTTGCCTTATGCCGCATGCGTTGCAAAGAGACTGCACCATGCACAAGGCAGAAGCAAGACTACACATCAACAAGAGGGATCTCTAGGAGACACACTCATAAATGTGTACTGTGTGGTACTAGGTTGCAAGTGTGTAACAATAACTTGGTGTGAAGCTCAAAAAAGCACACAGATCAGGGCTTTGCCCAATTGGTAATGTAATTCACCTTGGGGCCACAAGGACCACTCCTCCACAAGGGGGTCTTGGTGGTGTTGCAGTCGGAGCACACCCTAACGACACCCATAGCAGCCTGCTGCTGCAGCTGCTGGCTCTCATCCTGGTGTGCTTGGGCTCTTCTCCTTGGCTTTCTCGCTGCCCCGCCCTCGGGATACTCACTCGCCATCGCCTTCCTCATGATCTTCATCTTCGCCGGCGGTGCCGCCGCCGCTGCCCAGCCACTGATCGATCCATCGACGGCACGCTTGTTCTCGATATCGTATGGATCATACGCGGACCGCTGGATCATGTCACCATCGATGCTTTGAATAGTCGGCCGGAACGGTGATGGCCTAGGGAAGACGTCTGATCCTCCGCTCATCATCATCATGCGATCAGTGAACTGCATATATACAAAAGAGAAAAGGAAGACTAATTAAACATGGCATGGAGCTGCTAAGACTAAAAGAGCATCAAGCATGCTAAGATATATAGCTATCCTTTGATGCTATCCATACCAAAATTATGATCCCGGCCCCTAACCTGTTGATGAGTAGATTCAGCCAAAACTTGATGCCTCAAGCGTTGATCTCCATAGCTACTTTGCCCTTGGAGCTGATCCACAGGGTTGTTGATCATGAACGGGAATAAGATAGGTGGGTCCTTCGTGACATGGAAGGCCGGAAAGAGCCCCTGATCCTGCTCTCGCTCCATTAGAGGGAGAGTAGACAGTTGGCTCATGTAGATGGTAGACATGTAGAGGAGAGAGATCTAGCTAGCTAGAGAGGTAGCAAGCGCTGGGGGGAAAGAAGGAAGAGATCAGGGATAGATGATGCATATAAGCTGCAGGGAGATGGAGAGGAGATCTGCAGTTGGAGGGGCAATTTACAAAGGGCCCAGGGTGATCATGGACAGTGTGGAGACGGGCCTGTCCTTTTTATAAAGAGAGGCAGGAGGAGACAAGAGCGGCTATCAGTCTCTCTCTAGCTAGGGCCCTTGGGGGATTTAGAGAGATGTTAAGTGTGATCCCTTTCCTAGAGTAAGAATTTGGCCATAGGTAGGCATATTTTGGCACAGGAAAGGGATGAGGAACCAAGGGGCAACAGTGGAACAAAGACATCACGCACTGTGCAGTGCAAAACATTCATTCGCAGATCGAGCACAACTAAGATCTGATGCAACACTTCATCATATGCCCAACAAAGCTAGTGAAGATATTGGGCAATGATTGTTTCACCCTAATGGTTTACATGGAATTGAGGACGCTTTTCCACTGGATTACCACTACTACAAAACTTGGTATTGCAAACACCTTATCACCGCTGGTTTGATTCAAACCGGTGGTATAGCGGACATCACCATCCATACAGAAATACTGTAAGGGGGCGACGCATCCGTACGCCTGCAATTGGGCCCAACCTGGTGTCCCACGTACATAATGGCATATTTCTAACAGCGACTCAATTGTAATGGTACGGGCGTAGTTACCCAGTAAGTAGTGGCGTGGTTCAAATATGGTAGAATTATAACAGCATAGATCCAATTAACCCTTGGATTTATGGAGCTTTCATGCTAACTTTTAGTACAAATATCAGCCGGCTATATATAAAATGCAGAAATGTCAATACTAAAAAGTTGTATATGGAATGCGAATAACATCCAACGTCATGATGACAATCTGGTTCTTGGAGCCACATGATTTGGAGAACTTAGACAAACCTCTTTTCCTCTTTTCTTGGCTGCCTAGAACTGAATTTACCTCTAGTTTTATCATGTAATAATTAAAAAAGATGAAACCCTCTCCTCTTTTCTTTTTGTTTTGACACCCCATGGACAAACCTCTTTTTATGTGTCATACTCCCTCCATCTGAAATATAAGGTATTTTGGTTTGTCTTAAGTTAAAGTAGTCTAAGTTTGATCAAATTTATAGAGAAGAATATTAACATCTAATACAACAAATAAATAAATTCTAAAAAAGTATATTTTATAAGGAATCTAATTATTCTTATTTGACATTTAAAATACTATTACACCTCGCTACAAACTTGGTCAAACATAGAACAATTTGACTTTGGACAAATTAAATTACCTTATATTTCAAAACGGAGGGAGGGAGTAGTTAGTAAGATTCCCTATCACTTAGTAAATCCCATGCAACACATATATGTTGCATTTCATGACCTCACACTAGGATCAGCGTAGTAATTATGGAGATCTACAGTTAATAAGTAGGTAAATGAGAGATTAATACACTACTACAATAAACATTTTCTGAGGTGGTCAAAAACCATTAACAGAGGCGGTCAACCCCAACTGCCTTTGACAAAACATCGCAGTAAATGAGACATTTTCTGAGGCGGTTCTCCGCCCGCCTCAGTTAATAGTTAATAGGATAGGAAAAACAAAAAAAGGAAAGCCCGACCAAGCCCATCATGGGCCCATCAAGCTCATCGGTGAGTCGCCGCCGCATGCCGCTCGCCGTCGTTGGTTGTCGTTGGGCCCCGGATCTACCGTTGCCGCCGCCTGCGGCCGCCGCCCGCCGCCCGAGATCCGCCGCCGCCACAGCCCCGGATCCACCGCCCACGGCCGCTGCCGCTCATGGATCCGGATCTGCCGCTAGGCCCCGGATCCGCCGCTAGGCCCCGGATCCGCCGTCACCTCCTCCGCCACTGTCCCGGATCCGCCGCTTGCGGCCGCCGCTGCTCGTGGATCTAGATCCGCCGCTGGCCCCCGGATCCGCCGCCACCGCCTCCGTCACCGCCCGCGGCCCGCGGCTGCCGCCCGCGTGTGTGAGAGAGAGAGTTAGCAAAGAGAAGGGAGGGAGGGGGGGAGAGAGAGTGTGTGTGTGGAGTGGGTTAGGGTTTCATTTATTGGGTTCGGTCCATTAACTGAGGCGGACCTTTATAACATGCATGTCTCTGAAAATAGAAGTATTAACAGAGACAGTCACCTTAATGTCGACCGCCTCTGTTAATCGATTTTGCGAGGCGGTTTCTTTAACTACCTCGATTAATAAGAAATGATCACCTTTGTTAATGCTAGGCATTAACAGAGGCGGTTATTTTTTATGCCCACCTCAAAGCTCCTAAAAAAGGTCATTGTTAATCACTAACAGATGCTGTTATTTTTTATGCCCGCCTTAAAGCTTCTAATTAAGAAAAAGATAGTTGTTAATCAATTTTTGTAGTAGTGATACAAGGCCGTGCCCCTTGGGCCAAGTAGGAGCCTAGGAGGAAACAATTGATGTATAGTCTGGCATTTCCAAGATGCTCTAGAGACAAAATTTCTAACTAATAGGAATTACTAATTAGTACGAGAGATCGGTTACTGATTACCTTTGTTTTTAGGATCATTTTACCGGCAGCAACACGCACACACAGTCAAGCTGAATGCAAGGCAATGCAACAAAAATCTAGTGTCTGGTTCAACCAGACGCAGCCTTTCACAGGACGACAGCGTCTTTCTCGCACTTGAGTGGCCGGACAAGGTTTGCCGATCGCTTTGAATATGAACGCTAGAACGCATGACCTTTTCTACTCGTTTTCCTTCCACACGTTCCCACATGTTGCAGATTCTACGACAATCATTTGTCCATTCTGATGTTAAAGTGCGTATATAGTATATAGGACTATACAAAGGTAACCACACAAAGATTGTATGTATTATTATCATGCAGGATTTTTTTGTCAAAATTTTATTATGCATGATTTATCACTATATATACTTAGGTAGATGGATGTTGTTTTTCATATATTGCAGATTCCATTGCTATCTTCCACATGAAGAGAGCTTGCATTTTTGCAGCTGTGTTTTACTGTTTTTCCTACTACATGCAGGACTGGACTGAACATGTGACCTCTCATGAGTACTACACTACTACAACTACAAGGAGTAAAAGTTAGCCGGTCAGGACCAGGACTCAGACGTACAAAGCTGACCTAATGCAGGTGCAGCTGTATCGACTGCTCAGACAAAGGGGCAGGAGACAAGACTCAGGGCCGCCCTGGCGTTTTCTGTAGTCATGCGACTGTTTGTGCCTTTGTAAATGATAACGCAGTAGTTAGTGACCAGGGCGTGGTTAATCTGACCCGAACAATAACATCCCTAGAGGGCAACTACCATGTTGCTTAGATATTCTTAGAGCGCAAGAATACGTCCTCTAGGGCATATTTTGTTTTGTTTTTTAATCAAACTTTGCAAATAAGTTAAATTATATGCGCATGTTTAATGTAAAAGGATTGTATTGGTAGGCTCATACTCAAAGGGATCTTAATAAGCCATCGTTAAATTAGCAATTGACAATAATGTTACTTGCTTGTAAGAAAAAAATATGAAAATTTACTCTCACAGTTTTGTTATGTTAAATATGTCTAATGGAGTATATTGTTTCCTGAGTTGTGCAATGTGGTACACATATTTTGGGGGTAAAAGTATGTTTAATGCGCTCTAAATGCTAAAAAGGATATGCAGATTAAGTTTATCGAGGGCCACACATTCCTAAATTAATTGGAAGAAGAAGAACGAAATACCAATTCAGATTAACAATAAGAACAATAGCAATTGTAATCATACATAATTTTAGGCATGGATGTGACATGAAAAGGGCTTTAATCACAGATTTGTATTGTACTACATCAGGACACACACTAGCAAATTGTTGCACTTACTAGGGTAACAAGATAGTAAATATAGACGTCGACGCACTATCACCTTTGCATATAGCCATTCCAAAGGCTCATTTGTAGGAGTGTTAATTAGTGATCCTTAGGTGCACCTCCAACCCTTTTTAGTTCAAAATTTTGTACTACTTCTCCAAAATTAGATCTTATTTTGGAAAATTAATACAAAACTTGAACTAAAGATGGTTGGAGGTGCACGTAAAGGTCACCAATTTGCACCCCTACTCATTTGTTAACATCAGAACACTTTCCTGTCATACATGAGTATGAGTTGAGGTTGTTTGCTTGTATAATGAGATTCCTACAAAACCAAAAAAAATATTAGTTTGTTCCATACACTCATTCTAAATTAGTGGATGCATGAGTCCCTCTAATTCTTGTTTGGCGGCAGACATTGATTTGAAAAGGATGAAACAATTCCAAATTAAAATTGCTTGCGTTGCATTCATTTCTACAACTGATGCTCATTATTTTCGCTGTTCAGGGTAGTGTAGTACTACTGTAGCAAATTATTGCACGTACAAGGCTAACAAGATACTAAGATGGACGTCGACGCACTATCACTTTTGCAGATAGCCATTCCAAAGGCTCATTTGTAGGGATGTTAATTAGTGATCCTTAGATGCAGCTCCAACCCTTTTTAGTTCAAAATTTTATACTACTTCTTCAAAATCAGATATTATGTTGAAAAATTACTACAAAACTTTGAACTAAGGGGAGTTGGAGGTGCACCTAAGGGTCACCAATTTGCACCCTTACTCTTTTGTTAACGTCAGAACCTTTCCTGTCATACATGAGTATGAGTTGAGGTTGTTTGCTTGTATAATGAGATTCCTACAAAACCAAAAAACTTATTAGTTTGTTCCATTCTAAAATAGTGGGTGCATGAGTCCCTCTAATTCTCGTTTTGGCGCCAGACATTGATTTGAAAAGGATGAAACAATTCCAAATTAAAATTTTGCTTGCTTGCGTTGCATTCATTCTACAATTGATGCTCATTATTTTCCCTGTTCAGGGTAGTGTAGTACTACTGTAGCGACGAATGCAACATTTCAGAGAGCGGTATAAAATAATCTGCGCCCATGCATGAACTAAGCAACAAATCAAAGGATAAGGGGCGACGTGGTGCCGCGAAAAAGCGCAGTGCCAGATTGTCACTTTGGCTGCAGGCTGTGTCGATGGTGTTCTTGGCTTCTTGCCTTTTTGCAAGGGCATCAGAAGCTTGCTAGCTAGCTAGGGACCTAAAAGAGTCTTCCTTTTCTTTGCTTTTGAACGGTAAATGCAAGGAAGAACGGAGAGCTCAGTAGTGCAACGATCGACGGCCAACGGTGAACGGTCCATGCCTACGAGGCTACGAGAGAAGTTGCATTGGAGCAGTGGCAGTGCACAGTTGTACAAGGCGTACGCTGGGACAGCGATCTCACTTGTACTAGCTACTAGACGTGGCAGCCTAGTCTATGCAGAAAACTTGTATGATCTGTACATGTAGTATGTGCATGTGCATGCCCAATGCAAGGACACTTTGGTCGGATTCGATCAGAACCATGGTACTGTACGTACTTCTCCATCGATGCTTTCTCCGTAGCCAGGGAGCTAGCTACTAGCTAGCTGTTTTGGTAGTTTCTTGGCCTGGCTATTTAGCCCTTCGCTGTTGTGGGGGTGACGTGGATTCTGTTTGTAGCATGTGATAGTTGTGGTTCCGGTCCTGCCATGGTTTCAAAGATTTTGCGGTCGCACCTCAACGGCCGTACGTGTTAAGTGGGGTGGTAAATGTACTCCCTTCGTTCCAAATTATAATTCGTTTGATGTTTCAAGTTTGATCACTCATCTTATTTAAAAATTTATACAAAATATCACTCTTTGTTGTTTCTTTAGAAAAAGAAAACGTCTCCAGCCTCTGTAACCCCATGTTTTTACATAATTCTCAGCATGTAATCTAAAGAAATAGAGAAAAAAGTACGCAAAATATCTCTTCCTTTATTGTGGCTTGCTTTATTAATAAAAGTTCATCAAGAATGACTTAAATTTAACTTATGTTTTTGCACAAATTTTTTGGATTATATGATGGGTGGTAAAATTTGGGGTTAAAAAGGTCAAATGAATTATAATTTGGAATGGAGGGAGTAACAATTTATATTTCATCTGTAAATATTATTTGCAATTTTCACCAAAAAGGTGAATAAATCATATTCCTAGAAAGACTTGTCATGAACATCCGACATGCGAAAATATTTCTTTGCTTTTGGAATGCAAGAAGACTGATTATGAAACTGCACTGCTAGCTGCCTCTGCCAGCGATGAGAACATCCTTTGTCCCGGTGATAGTATTGCTTGGGGATCATACTTCGCCTCTTGTTCCATTTCACTCCAAAATGCCGTAGCCAACCATCTTGAGATGTGTGGTGTGGTAGCTATTGTTTGTATTCTATGGCCGCCTTTTTTTTTCACAGAATGCTAGTACCGCCTTGTTGTCTCTATGTAGTTGTTCCACTTCACAGACACAATGCCGACCAAAGCAAAGCCACACTATATTGTAGAACACACATAATCATTGATGGGGGTCACCGTTGTCAGTCATCCCATCTATCCTTGTTCATGGGGTACACCGGTCGGGTTGGAAACCCTGAAAATGTGCTTGAACACACCGGCATCAAACTCAAGGATCCGAGACCGAGGGATGAAGAGGTTTAGCCATGGGTGTGGCACATCCCACACACCAGCCAATCTAGGAACTCTACATATAGGTGACATCCTTGGCGAACACAAATAATCCTGGTTCAAAGCTTAGCTGCCTCATTAGTTCCTCCATTTTCTGCAAGGAATGCAAACAAACTAAGGTTTGCTCAGGACATCCAAGAATAGCAATGACAGACAATGGCGTACCCAATGGGTGGGCCATGTATGCCATGGCATACCTAAATATTTTGATCCATCTAGTAAATAATAGTGTCATTGATCAAATTAGTTAAGAGCTTGATTATCAATTTGTTGTGATAGATATGGAGTTGCTTTCTTGTATATCTGCCTTCAATCCTTCCAACTCATTTGCTTCTTTTGATACATAAAAGGTACGTAGACTAGCTGAGTGAAAGCGATCGGGTGCTCTAGCCTAAGAGGGGGAGGGGGTGAATTAGGCAATCTAAAAACCTTAACCTATGTCTCTAACTAGTTTGCACAAAACTTAATCTAAAACAAGCTATCTAGATGTGCAACTACGGTTCACCTTAGTGTGAAACTCTCATCCAAAAAGAGTTTAGCAACCTATAGCCAATCCTATCAAGAAACTACTATATGAAAGTAGATGCACAAAGATTGCAATATGAAATGCGGAAGCTTAAAGGAGGGATGAGAGGAAGCGAACTCTCGACACAAGGATTTATCCCGTGGTTCGGATTGCCACAAAGGCGCCCCTACGTCCATGTTGTTAAAGCACTCACGAAGAGTATCGCTTCCCGGCAATCAAGTCTCTTCCGTAAACACAATCACGGTTACCTTGATCCCGATCTTTACTAAGAGAGATTGCTCACGAAGGAGGGGTCTCTGTCCCCGCACAAAGTTATCGACGCCGCTCCACACCAAGCCGGAGGGTTGTAGACTTGCCGGCGAGCCACCAAAGCTCCAAGGATGGCCGGCGCACCAAGATACAATTTTGGTTCACTCTAGAACCACATCACAAGGATCTAAACTTTGCTTGATCACTCACTCAAGAGCTAACCTAACACTAACACTCACAAAGCTTGTGCTAAGGACTAAGGATTTGATCTCTATGCTCTTGGATGACTTGGAGTTGTTCTTGGATGTGTGTGTGATGTCTTGGGACTCCAGCAATCTTCAAATGGCCGGGGGAGCACATATATATAGGCCTCCAAGTCGAACTAGCCGTTTGTAGCCGTTAGTAGCTATTCTGCGTAGGCATCGGAACTTCCGGTGCAGGGGCATCGGTTCTTCCAGTCACTCACAGCAACTGAAGTAGCCGTTGGCTTCCTGACACAGCTGCAGCGACTCCAGGGACCATCGGTTAAACCGATGCATAGGGCGTCGGTTAAACCGGTCACTCACAGCAACTGAAGGCGCTCAGTCTTACACCAAAGCCAGGGCGTCGGTTCTTCCGACAACCATCGGATGCACCGGTGCTTAGGCATCGGTTCTTCCGGTGCTATTGGTTTCTGCAGAACTCGTCCAATTTAGTGTTTTTTTGAGTTCTTTCTTCGTGTTTTGCTTTGTATAACCTTTTTACTTCATCCCTGGGATCTAGAAATGTTCACTCAATAAAACCATTAGTCTCATTGATTGCGTTGTCATACGATCACCAAAATCACTCGAAATGGTATAAATGGTGCCATGTTCGTTACACCGAGTTCTACCTTAACAACATGATTTGGTGAAACTTGATTTGCAACTTGACAATCATATTGATGATGTGAGACAAAATGATAGGTTCAAAGGCATGGTGAATCTTGCTTGCCTCTCACTAAAGCTTGTGCACAAACAAATAGACACACGTTATATAATATGGTTTACACGCTTTTTAAATTGGCATGGCTTTTACCGATTGCAATGACAAGTGTTGAAAGAGTATTATACCATATAAAGTGGAAAAAATATGTGGCATACCTTCTATAGGATCCTAGGTTCGCCACTGATGACAGAGGATTGGAATCCATTGTTGTAGCATCCGTATTGTAGTACACTAGTCTATCAATCCGTTCTCTTGCATAAGCTAATTATAATTAATATAAAATAAGACTTAGAGCTAATAATTATAATTATATATCTCACACCCTCTTTCATCTATTAAATATTCTAACACATACTCTAAAATATATATGTATCATTATCTAGTTGCAATATATTTTATTTTGCATCAAACCTTCATATGTGTTTGATATATATTTAATCGAACAATTTATTTATGAATTGATATTCTTATCTCTTCCATCATACATGAATACATGGTGACGCATATCATGGGTAATATTTTTATCTAAATAATGATAGAAACAGTAATTTAGAATTTTTATTGATGCATTTTAATATTTTTATTATAATTATATAATTTAGATTCAGATTAGGGGTTACTTTAATTTTTAATAATAGTATAATTGAATAACTTATATATATGCAAATTTAGCGGGCTATTTGCATTATTTTTATAATGGCATAGGTGTTACATGAATAGGGGTACTTTAGATATTTTTTTATAATGACAAAGGTGGGCAATTTAGATACTTATTTAGGGGGTTATTTTAGTCTATTTTCATAATGGCAGATGTGGATAATTTATTAGGAAAGATAATAGATCTAATGATTATTATGGTTAGAGTTGTCGATTGATGGCCGGATGTTTCTATTTTTTGTGAGAATTTCTTTATTTTTAGAGTGTCCACCTAGGATTTTAGGTGGCTTCACGTTGAGATTCAAAAGAAATCTCCAATTAGTAATAGTAAGTTAGCTCCCTCGATGTAGTAGAGGGGTGCTCGACCGAGCTGTGAGGCAAGCCCTGCAAGTTTTGGCTGACTGCACCGCATCCTACAAGAGAAGGGTAGCAGAAATTTCCCCGTAGCGAGGCACGAGAACCCGCTACCGAAGCGAAAGGGGGTGGTTCCTCCAAATCCAGCGTGATGACGTTCATCCTCTACGGTACCACGTGGCGTCCACCGTCTCCCAGATAAGGAGGCTGGGTAGAGAGAGGAAGGTGGAGAGGATGGTGTGTGGGGGGGGGGGGGGGGGGGAGTAGATAAGGTTGGGGTAGGTGAGTTTCACTTGTCAACCGCTACAGAAGGAGTGGGTAAAGTAGCTTTGAGTAGAAAATGTTGATGGCTCGGGTACAGAGTATGAGATATAGAGGAATATGAGTGCGGAAAAAATTGGTACAGAGAAGATAATCTCGATGAACAGAACAAAATATTTCTTGTAAAAGATACAAATAGACTATGATGAGTTCGGACTACCTGAGTAATGTTAATACTTGGTACAAGCAAAAAATTGGTGTCAACTTGGGACCTTAAAATATGGTTCGTTTGGGCTGAACTTGGCCTTCGACATAGTCGAACCCAGATTGCTTGCCAGATCTGAGATGAGCATCAGGGTCAGGACCAATTGCAGTGCGTCGCACATGACTGCAAAGATTGGTCTTTGCAGTTTTGACACTGGACCCATATTTCATAGGCATAGATAGTCCCACAGTGTCATTTATTGGGAGTGGCAAAATCACGAGTGGTCAATATTTGCTGTCCTAATATTACAATTTTTTCGTCGCACAGGGTCCCTATTTTCTGAAGGCCTCAAATTTTTGCTATTGCTGCTCACTCGGCCCAACAGTTGCTGGCCTAAAATTTTGGTATCGCTGCTCATCAGGCCCAGCAGGCGAGACCAACAACTCTAGTTCTAATCCATGGTCGCGTGGATGTTAGGAGCCAGGACGTTTGATGCGCTGCAGGCCCCCCACGCTGGCTCCGCCGCTGCCTAGCCAGCCGGACCCAACGCACCCGCTTTGGAGTTGGCGCCTCGAGCCCAATTCTAGCCCGGGCCAGCACTGCGAAGAACATCTCAGAGTTTTTTTTGAACGAATCACATAAGATAGTGTCAGTTTCATTGATATAGAAGAAAAATACAAGACAACGGCCCTAGAAGGCCATAGTCAGGAAAACAAAAGAAAATTAAAAAAACAGTACTCTTGGTGATGGATCGGTGGGTGATTACCTTTGCCCTGCTGCTCTTGGCGATCTCAGCGCCTGTGATAAGACAGTGAAGTAGAGGGCAAAGTGGCAGCAGCGGCTTGGTGGCGCTTCCCATCACTTCAGCGTCTCCCGCTAGATCGGATTGGGCTAGGGTTTTTGTGAGATGCGTCGGCTCATGGCAAACTTCGTGACTCGTGTCACCGACCTGGCGACCCCACTTATTTCTCTTTTATACAGCGCTGCATGACGGGGGCCCACAAACCTTGTTGGGTTGGACGCCCCCGATCAGAACACGAGTCTGGGTTGGGCTCGGTTGGACCAAGCTCATGGAGGTCGATATTAACATTTTGAAACCATGGGAGGCTTCAAAAAGGGGTAAAAAAACTGGAAAAGGAAAAAGATTTACAAGACTCAAGTCTCACGAAAAGGCTAAAGAGCTACTAAGTGTTTAGTCCATGTTAATCCCCACAAGTGTGCCTCTTCCTTGATCTTCTGAAACAGGCCCAACGCCGTCGCCGAGAGCTCTTTCCTTACAAACGTTCTTGCATTTCGCTCCTTCCAAACTTCCAAGTTGACCAGCAGAAGCAAAGACTGCACAGCCTTTTTTGGGATCCCGTCCAAAGTGGCCATCATATGCCACCAATCACCAACCGAAGCGGTCGCTTGCCACCTGGTCTGCCTCAGCTGCGGCCAGGTGATCCAGGAAGCAATGAGGGTCCAGACGCGTTTCATGTATTTTTTTTCTCGAATACGCAGGAGACATGCGTATCATTGTTGTCGTGGGTTTTTGGGTACCCACAGCCGGGTGGCGGAACGCACCCGCTTAATCCCAGAGGGAAAGTACTCGGGAAAGTGCTGAGCGATTATGCCAATCTAGCTTGGGGGCAAGAACACAAGAAGACTCGGGTTTTGAGTGGTTCGGGCCGCTGAAGCGTAATACCCTACGTCCACTGTGAGGTGTATTGCTCTTGGTATGAATGAGTCTATCCTCTGCCCAGCCGGGCCTTGAATGAATCTTCCTCTAGCGAGCGTCTCCCTTTTATAGACCAAGGGGACGCGTACACAGGCATTCAGACCCCGATAGGTGGGTCTAACGTGGATGTATAGTATACTGCGCAGAAAGCTTTAATGGAGCAACAGCGGTTGAGAATCTCTTCTTGGATACGCTTCATCACCCTGTAGACTCTCTTGACCGAAGGGAGTATTTATTTGTCCCATCAGCGAGGCGCCCGTTGGGGCAATGTAGCATGCGACGTAGTCTGTCGAGCCTACCATGTAGGCGTCATAATGGGCGAAGCCGAGTCGTCGCGCCCAACTGGTATAGTAGACTGACATACGCGGCGTGGGCGGCGCCAGCGACTGCACTGTGCGCCTTGGTAACACGCGACCAACAGTGCAACCTGGCAAAAGCCGCCTCGGGCTCTGCTGTGGCAGAGCGCACTTCCGCATTGAATGCGGTAGGTAGGCGAGTCTTCCGGTGGAAGCCACGCGGCTCCGCATGCGTGCCCGCACCTGCGGACTAGTGGCGGCTCCGGACCAGCCCAGACGGGGTGTCGGATAGTATATGGGGATCCGGGACCCGGCGAGGTCCGGGGCCCAACTGTTTTGGCTGAGGGCTACCTCCCCGGGACACGTGGCGCCACCGGACCTTCCTCAAGCGGGGAGCGGGTCCGGGCCGTTTGCCGGGAAAGTAGGGTTCCAGACCATAGGGCTCCGGCTGTTCGGCCGTCAGGGCGTAGTTAAGGATAACTACGAGACCCTTGCCTAGACACAACAAGAGGGGTACCCCAATCCTGGGTACCGACAATTGTATTAAGACGAAAAGAGTCTTACAACCGCGCAAAGTATGAAGCTCACACAAAGAGGCACCATCCCGACTCCAGAGAAAGCGAACTACTACAGAGCCTCAAAAGGCCAACCCGCTCTCGTACAACCCAACCGACGTGCAGCCGCGTCAATCCACGAGTTTGATCTTGTCCTGCAGCTCATGCGTGGTGCAGCTCGTTCCCTCGAACATGCGGTTCCAAGACAGTAAAGTGATAGGATCCATAGTGCAGGGGTCCACCATAAGTGGCCAGCTAGGCCATAAGGCCAAGAGGCGTTCCGTGTATCTTGGTGATGTGCTGTTTCAAGAACTTGCCTGCAAAGTGGGCACACCTCATTCCTTGGCCAACCCCTAGCAGCTAACCGATCTGAGGTCCACACTCTGTTCTTTATTATCAGCCAAGCCGAGTATTCGCCATTCACGGTCCATTTCCAAATAATCTTGTCCGGGGTGTTTGCGTCGAGCTGCACGTTTTTGGGCGAACTCACAGACGGCAACAAACTGCTGCTAGAGGTTTGCATTTGACTTGAGAGGCTTGGCTGCTTTGGTGATAAGTAACTAGAAAAGGAGACAATTTTTTTGTGTTCTTCAGGTCAATAAATCCCAATGTATTTATAGGATTGTAGGAGATATCATTCTGCCTTGCAAATATTGACATGTGGAGGTGCAGCAGAGCTGTATCTTCTTTTTTCCCCCCTGAATATTATGGAACTGATTGACTTTTTGGGGAATGCACCTGAAGCATGACGAGGGAAAACCTATATATATGTTTATTACATTGCTGGTTTTTAGTTTTTGACTTATCGAGAGTAACAAATGATTATTTGTTAGAACGATTTCTTTTAGTTTCTGAAACATGTTAGGTCAGAGATTGATATCAATACTCCTTCTGCCATTCTGGCTGAGAAAGACATACTATATAGCCTAGCGGCCATACTATAAAAAATAGTTTTTTTCCTTAATTTGATCACTTTGTGTTCCTTTTAAAAAAAATGTTGATTCCCATTCATCACCATACCATAAAAATTGAGCTTGGTAAAATCAGGTGAGCACTAATAAATCAGAATGCAAAATTAGGTCCATTCAAAGCGAATATCACTGTGATCTGACAAGAAGCATGTGACTGTATCTGTAGTGATCAACTGACGTTCGGAGATGTTGTCCACATGACAACGACCCTGACTAACAACCAACCATGCAGGCAGGTAAACAAGGATTTGACTCTCAATGTCTAACGCAGCATGACCTGCCCTTTTCTTTTCATGATGCTAAACTCAGTTGACGTTTCCGGCACGAATATTTTTTGGAGTAACGGGAACATAAGCACATTTCTTTTTTAACTCAGCGATATTGATTATAATTGTGAATTCTTCTGTTCGGCTAAAAAAGTTTAAACTGGATGTCGGGGGGGGGGGGGGGGGGGGGGACAAGATAACAGAGTGCAGGGATGCATGAATGAATGTCAAGGGGTTATGTTTATCTGACCATATCAAAGATGCAGATATGCCAACCGCTGAAAGAGTCTCCACGGGTTAATGGTGGACACCTCAGCGTTGTGAGCCCTTTAAAGAATCAACCCTTCATTAGAAAAAAAAAGAAAAGAAAAAGAATAATCAATCCCTTAGGCCGAAACAGAGGCCCACTTACCGGCTGGTGGTTCATTTCATTTTCATGCATGCACAAGACCACACCATGATGCCCCCAGATCGATGTCTTTCAGGTTTTGTAAACTTTCAGTTGCAGTATATTGGTTGGATCGACTGTCCATACAAATGGCTGTTTGGAAGGAAAATGAACCCATTTTTTTTACAGAAAATCGCAAGTTGAGACTATTTCAGGCTTTTCAGCGTTCTGTTTGTGTGTATGGGCACAAATTGCTCGGGAAATGGCAACTAGTCCTCTTTGAACTGGAAATCATGTACAAAAGTTTCCTGTAGCTGTGATCTAAATGACAGAGAAAAAAGATACAAGAATCAAGTCAAGCTACAGTTGCTCCTCCTTCCAATTAGCCAGCAAAAGCTGGTTTGGCTTTTACTACCCTCCTAATTAACAAACTCAAAAACTTATGTGCAAATTGATCCCTAGCTACAAAACACCTATCACATACACATACACTCTACACGCTGAAGTCCAATTAGGCGGTCGCAACGCCAACAACATCGGCAGCTCGTGAAGGGAAAATCTTGTGACCTCGTGACAATATCGTTTGAGGATCATACTTGGCCTTCAGCTCAGCAATCTTGCCCCACTTGGCCCCAAAATGTTGTTGCCACCCATCTTGAGATGTGTGGTGTGGTAAGTACTGTTTGCATTCCATGCCTGTCCTAGCGCATAAATCCAGCACTAACTCGTTCATCTTCTCTAGCTGCTCCACATCATCTGCTGACAATGCCGACCAAAGCAGACTCACCGCGTAGAAAACATCCTCATCGGCGGTTGGGGTCATCGCCGTCATCCGATCGTCCCACCTATCCTTGTTCATGGGATACATGAGGATTACCCCAGCAGGGTTGGCGTCCCTAAGGAGCCCTTTGAATACACCGGTGTCAAAGTCAAGTATGCGAGACCGGGGGACGAAGAGGTTTAGCCATGGGTGCGGCACTTCCCACACACTGGCTGACCGGAGCGCCCTCTCCTCCTCTCTCACGCGATCAAGGAACTGCACGTATGTCACGTCCTTGGTGAACACAAACCCCGGCTCGAAGTTCAGCTGATCCAAGACCGCCTCCATTTTTCTATAAGAAAAGAAAAAACAAATTAACTTTTTTTTTCATTCAAAGCGGTAGGTTTAAGCATTAAGCATAATGATGAAATTTGATTGTTTTTTTGTTTCAAGTTAGTACCTGATCCACAGATATGGTGGTATCCTCGTTGTAGTACATGGTGCCTTCGATGTAGTAGATGGCAGCGACGCGGGTCCTCGAACCGAGGCTTGCCAGCCTACTGAGGTTGGTGGTGGAGAAGAATGGTGTTGACTTGGGACCTTCAATGAAGGACCGGTTGAGCTGGACTTGTCCTTCAACGTAGTTGAACCCGGCATGGCTGGCTTGATTTGATATGAGAAACTCCTGATCCTTGGTGAACATGGCTACATCCGAGTAGGCAAGCCGGACCCAGCGCACCCGCTTTGGAGCCTGCTCAAGCCGAATCCTTGCCCGGGTGATGACCCCGAACTGCCCCAATCCACCCAGGGCCGCGAAGAACAGGTCCGAGTTCTTGTCCCGGGAGCATGTCACCATCTCTCCCGTTCCTGCATTGGGTGTAAAAGTACTCCTAGTTAGTTGCTTAACAGATCATGAGCAAGAATTACTGTTGATCGTTGATCATGCCGGAATGCTGTGATGATTACCTGTGATCACGTCGAGTTCGTGCACGTTGGCGATCTGCGGGCCGTGCCGGAACGCCTGCCCGCCGATGCCGGCGTTGGAGAGCGTGCCGCCGACGGTGAGCCGGAGGTAGTCCGTCCACACGCGTGGCGCGAGGCCGTGGCGCAGCGTGGCGCGGAGGACGTCGGCCCACAGCTGCTGCCCGCCGGCGTCGACGTACGGCTCCGCGCCGGCCGCCGTGGACACGTTGATGCGGGCGGCGCGGTGACCGCGCCCCATGGAGCGCATGTCCACGACGACGCCGCCGGGGGCGAGCGACTGGCCGTGCCAGGAGTGGCCCTGCCCTCGCGGCGCCACGGGGAACGGCGCCGGCGAGAAGGCGGAGAACCGGATGAGCTCGGCGATGTCGGCGGGCGCGCGTGGATGGAACACGGCCTCCGGCGCGGCCCTGACCATCTGGCCGAAGTCCGTCGACGCCTTCGCCGTCGTGTCGCGATCGGTGCGGAGCCTCGACGCGATGCCCTGGTTGAAAAGGTCGCCCGGGAGGCCAGCGGCAGGCAATGGCCGGAGCTGGCCGGCGACGACGGAGAGGAAGCTGGTGACGAGAGCGAGTGCCACGAAACGAGTTCTTGCCATGCTTCTCCTGCTGCAACTACGCAATTGGATGTGTTTGCGAGGACTGGCTGCCTTTTGGATGATGAGAAACTATAAAAAGGAGAGATTGCTTGTGTCTCCTTGTGGTCTAGAACATCCCTGGTATTTATAGGATACCATTTGGCCTTTCAAACGTTGACAAATGGAGGTACAGCAGTGCTTTCAGAGTTCAGACTATTGAAATTGTTCTGAATATTTTGAAACTGATTGACTTTCAACAAAAGGAGGTGTGTACCTGAACCATGATAAGGAAAAAAAAATTAGTTAATACTAGGCTCCATCTCCTGGTTTTAAGATGTTGACTTGTGGAAGTATCTTAATGATTATTGGTCAGAGCAATATTTCTTTCTATCGTCTCCTTTCTTGAGGTCAAGAATGGGAGAGACTCAGAGCAAATTTTCTTCTGCTTTGCAGGCTCAGAGCGGTTTTTCTTCTGCCTTGCAGGCTCAGAGCGGTTTTTCTTCTGCCTTGCAGGCTGAGAAATATATAGATTAATTACGAACATGGTGGTCATATGTAAGCTTTCAATAAGTAAACTAACTCAAACAATGTAAGCTGTTCCCGTTTACCAACATGTCACATTCATTATTTAAGCAACTGTCACAAAACTTCAATTATGTTGACCTGATGCCCACATAACTACTACTTTTTAACATATGTCGTGGATTTTTTTCTGAACTAGATATCATAGAACTATAACAGTTCATGTGAAAATTGTTCTACAATATAAGTGTCAAAATAGTTGTAGTGTTTTTATGATGTATGTCAAAACTCAAAACAGTTACAGTTCTGTCAGTATTTGACCAAAATAATTGTACTTCTTTGAAACTTACCCTATTAGTTTTTAGCTTAATAACTCAGATATACTCCACCAGATTGCAACAGTTAAGTCCACCCGGAAGAGAATCTCAGCATCTGAAGAAGCATGTGGCTGTAGTGATCAACTGACGGCAGGAGATTTTGTCCACATGACAGCAAACCTGACGAGCAGCCAATGATGCAGGTAGGTAAACTGGAAATTGACTACCGGTTTCTAGCACGCCATGCATGATGCATGCATGAACTCTTCAAGACCCTACACCTCCGTCCTCCATTGACATTCCGGTTCGTTGATGTCCGGCAGGAATTCTCTATGGAGTGGCAGGGATGTAAGCGCTTCTTGTGAAGCTCGACAGTATTTTATTTTAATCGTGAAGTTCGTGTGCAGTCAGATCACAAATTTAAACTGACGGATGTGTAAAGAAAAATATATCCTTCCGACGGCAGAATAGTGTATAAACAAAACTGAAACAATATAAGATTGGCAGGCTGCGAGGATGCATGAACGTCGAGGGGTTAATGTTTTTTCAGACCATATCAAACCTGAAGATTCGTCAACTGTCTGAATGATATCCATGGGTTTAGTGGTGGACACCTCACTGTTCTCTGCCCTTTAAAGAAGCTGCAAGGCCGGAAACACAAAGGCCAAGTGACCTGATGGTTCATGCACGAGCTCAGACGACCTTGATGCCCGGCCTGATGTGTCTTAATGAAAGTACAGGTTTGGGTCAACGGTTGTAGAGCATTTTGTTTGTAATTTTTTCATATGCTTAGCAAAGCATTTTCCTTCCTCCAATCCCATGTTTTGGGGGTTTCTTTTTTGTTTAAGTTTTGACATTCTGTTCATGCACGTCCTATTTTTAACAATGGTTCTGGAGCTCAAACTCATTTCGTTAAAAATAGTCGGAGGCAACACCACAGGAGCCCAATGTAAGGATCGAGGCCCAAGAAGGGGGGTTGAATTGGGATTTTTTCAAATTTCTATCTAGTCCTTAACCTAGACTAATATTGCTCAATCTATAAATTTGAAACCTAGTCACTAGAGCATGCTAGCACAAGGTCCTTAGGTAGGTAAACACACTATCATGATCATGTTGCTTAAAAGATATCACACTAGTAAGATCAAAACCTAAGCAAAAGGTCACACTACCATGCAAGTTGTCCTAGTCAAACTACAAGCAATCAAAGACAAGAGTAACAACAAAAGGATTTAATTGCTTGAAATAAAAGTAAGAGATACGAGACAACTGGATTTTTTCCCGTGGTATCGAGGAGTTGACGCTCCCCCCTAATCCACGTTGGAGCACCCACACAAGGGTATAGCTCCCTTGCTTCACCAAGGAGCAAGTGATCACTAAGAATGCTCTTTCTCCATCTCCGGAACGGCGAGCTTCACACCGTGTACAATCTTCTTGTCTTGGGGCTCCCACAAACACCAAGAGCTCACCAAGAACCTCCCGATCACCAAGACCGGCTAGGTGCCGTCAAACACCAAGAGTAACAAGCTCCTAAGCCTTCACTTGACCTACACTCAGTTGGCCCTAGCTCAAGCACACTTGCTACACTTGCAAAGGATGGATTCTTCAAGGTTGAAGCACAAACAAAGTGCTAGATCTTCTCTTGTTTGCTCAAAGCACTTTCTCTTCTTCTCAAGGGTGGCCTCAAGTATTCAGGGTGTCAAAGGCAACTGAAATGAGCCATGGGGTGCCCTTATATAGAGTGGAAAGAGTTACATAGCCGTTGGAAGTCCACTGCAGAAAAACCGTGAGCACCGGAAGAACCGATGGGTGTCAGATTTGAGGCGTCGGTTCAACCGGTCTCTCTGTGTCCAAATTGTAGCCGTTGGGGTTCTGACACAGTATCCAGGCTTGCGTCATTGCACCGGTGCATGCTCCGTAGGGGCATCGGTTCAACCGGTGCTGAAGAGGTTCACTGACCAACACAAACAAGCTCTCTGGAACATAGGACGTCTAATGCACCGGTGCTGTGATTCTGAAGCGTTGGTTCAACCGGTGCTGAAGAGAAGTCGAAGTCCACCAAAACATGCTCTCTGGAACATGGGACGTCTAATGCACCGGTGCTTATCTTTTGACCATCGGTTCAACCGGTGCTATAGAGTTTTTGACTTGATTCCTGCCTGCATCCAGAGAAGATAGACCGACAGGGCATCGGTCCTTCCGCCAAGCATCGGATGCTCCGATGCTAGGGCACCGGTTCAATCGGTGCTGCTGTTTTTCTTTGTTTTCAGCTGAATTGACCTGGATTCGAATGTAACTTCGATTGTTTCTTCTTCCAAGCGTTGTGTTGACTTCTATTTGACCATCTTGGGCTGTTTTTGAGCGAGTGTGCATGATTTCTAAGGCCAACTTAATTTTGATCAAGCTACTAACTTATGAACCCCTCTTAATAGTACGGTCAAGAACTAAAAACTATAAACCCTATCTAAATCAAGTGTCCTTCATCTCCTTGTGACACTTGAGACTAGAAAGGTCCTTAATCTTTGAAAATGAGTCCTTGGCACGCATGGTTGTTTCGAATTGAGGGGTCTCTTTTCACATTCCATATGAGACTTAACTAATCATTAATATTTCCTTCAAAACATACGTTAGTCGCATACTGTTGTCATTAATCACCGAAACTTACCATTAGCATCTATCGGCCTAGATGCACTTCAATCTCCCCCTTTTTGGTGATTGATGACAACACAAAGTAGAGATACACAAGATATGAAATTGTAAGTGACAAACAAACATGCATTACTCTAAATAAAGCACATGTAGGGACATGTCAACACAGAGCATACACAATATCCAAATAACATGTCCATACACAAAATCCATGAAGATCCAAACACGCCACAAACCACCAAGCTCCCCCTATCTATCTCCCCCTTTGGCAACAAAGCACCAAAAAGAAAGGCGAACTAATCCTGAGCTGGAGAAGGCGGGGTCTTCCGGCTGGGTCCGGTGGAAAACTGAGCGGCGGAGTCGTCAGCGTCGTCGTCCGTCTAGTCGTCGTCGATCGAAGAAGACTTCTGCTCGATCGGAGTCGTCGGAGCAGCAGAAGTAGCTGGTGTAGCGGTAGTAGCTGGCTCGATGACGACCGTGGAGTCCGTCGGAGGGGTAGACGTGACGGGAGTCAGGTCTGGCTGAGTAGGGCACACGACGGACGGACGGAGCACCTCGGGCTGTGAAGGTGACTCAAACGTGAGTGACTGAGCTGACGGGTGCTGGAGCTGGTGTAGGATCCGCTGCTGCCTAAGGAACTCTGCACGCTGCTCGGCAGTCCAAACACTAGGCTGTGGAGCAGGTGCCGGAGCAGAAGTGGAAGTAGTAGCAGGGCTGGCAAACAATCCGGTCGGAAGAAAAGGTGACACCGGGAAGGATGCCAGAGGTGTCTGCACGAAACCGCCAATAGGTGGAGCAGGTGCTGTGGGGTCGAACTGGAGCTGTTGGGGTGTGGGGAGCTGAGGCTCAGGCAGTCTAGTGTGACGGTATAGCTGACCGAAGCATCCCGAGAAGAATGTGAACATCTGCTGCTGAATCTGGGACTGCTGTTGTAGCTGTAGCCTCATGGCCTCCTGTTGCTGTCGAATCCCCTCAAGCACTAATGTCTGGGCCTCCTGCTGGCGAGCCTGCTCGGCTTGCATACTCAGCTGAGCTGCAGCAAACCGGTCCTGCTGGTCAGAGAGCCGAGTAAGTATAGCTGCAAGAGAGTCTGGCTGTGTGACCTGTGCAGTGGTAACTGGAGGAGCAGGGGCTCGTGCTGCACCGGAGGATCCTGCCTCATCGTCAGGAGCACCTCGAGGAACAGTAACAGTGGGAATGAAATCCTCGTCATCCTCCGAGTCCTCTGAGTCTGTGATCAGGTAGTGTGGGAGCTGGGCCTCTGCTGCTGCTAGTGAAGCGTCCTCGGCTGCTGTCGGATCGTCTGCAACTCTGCCCTCAGCCAAGGTATGCTCATCCAGAACCCGCTGTGCTCGGCGCTGGCCTCTCGAGCCACGACGACCGTCTCGAGGAGTAGCAGGTGAGCAAAAACTGAAGTGTGTCCTCGACTGCTCCAGCTCATCCATATGCTCATTCTGACTGAGCTGAGCAAGTATCCAGCAGATCCAATGAGCGAAGGGGTGACGACGGTGAACAGTCATCCCATCCATGATCACGTCCTCTGGCTCGCAGATGAAGAAGTCGACAAGGTCAAAGTCACGACCTGTCATGATGTACAATAAAAGCCACTGCTGCAGAGCTGTAATCCCCTCATTGTATCCAATCCGGAACAGCAGACTCTTCCTCAGAGCTAGGTGGATAGAGTGTGCCACGGGGGTCAGCCTGTCCGGAGTCCTCGGTGTGCCAGGCAGGAAGGGCTGCTGAAAGAGAACACTGATCTCCTCGTCAGATGGGACGTGAGACTCATGAGGACGACGAGGAGGCACCGTGCTGCCATAAGCCTGATAGTGCATGAAGTGTGTCTCCTCGGCAATCTGAACTCCAAGGAGGGTAGCCAGTCGAGCTCGGGTCAAATGATAGTGCCTCTCCTGGAACATGAAATCAATAAACTGCCGGTCCTCCTCAATAAACAGAGTGGCGTAGAAGACTCGAACCCACTCTCGAATGTATCTGGACCTCTCACTGAGTAGAGCAGGCAATCCATCATATCTCTCGAAGAGAGGAAGCACTGGAGTCCCACCTGCTGCTACACGCATAGCCACCCAGTGGAGCATCTTGTGCTCACTGATCTTGATATCCAACTGGCAGTAGGTCTGGTAAAAAGACTCCTGAAGCAGAGTGTAAAAGCGACGATCAACTCCAACGTCTCTCTGCTCGGGAAACCACTGCTCCGGGGTGACATATCTCAGTCCCTTGACTGTAGGTCCTAGAATACCCCTGAGATCAAATAGCTCAACCTCGGGCAGCTCCTCACCAATGTCCTGACCTCCTGTCTGAGTGCCACTGTCGGTGTGCTGTTGCTGTGCATGACCTGCTCCCCTCTGAGTACCACCACCTCGAGTCCGTGGACGTGAGCGGGACTCAGGTGTGATCTGAGCTGTCTGAGTACGTCCTGAGCGACGTAACTGCTGCTGTGGCTCCCCCTGAGCCTGAGGATCTCTGATCCTGAGAGAACCCTGCCTGTCTGCTGCGTCTGCAACTGCCTCAGCTTGCTCTCACTCGCGGTCCTCACGGGTGCGCTTCTTCTTCTTCTTCTACGCAACCATCTTACCCTTTCCCTTCTTGTCACCAACCATCTGTCATAGAAGCAAAACATGGACTTGATTTGAGCCTATGACGTGAATTCTAGTGGATAACCTCTGAAGAAACACACTAAGATAGATCTCATCAAATGAAGAGCCTAGGTGTGTGTGAGAGAGGCAAAAGTCATATGTGGTCATGTGTAAAAGATAGGAAAAAGAAGACATGACACATGCCAAGGAAGTGTGAAGATCATACCCTGGAGGATCAGAGAAGAGAATTCGACGAAATCGAAGAAATCTCTTTGGAGCAAATTCTCGAACACCTTGCGTGCACACGGGCAAAGGGTGGAAGGAACTCAAAAATGAGCTCGTTTGCACGTGCGTGGGGAAGGCGTGGAGCAGTGCAAAGGTGAAGAGGAGGGGCTGTCGTGCAGGCAAGCGGCGGCGCTGACTAGTGGGCGGCACAGGCGTGGAGCAGGCGTGGCGCGGGCGTGGGCGCTGGTGTGGCGCGGACGCTGGTGCGAGCGCGGTGCAGTAGCGGCGAAGTGGAGCAGTGCGCAGGCGGCGGCGCAGGGGACTAGCAGCGGCGGCGGCTAGGAGTGGTGAGCACTGGCGCGGCGGCAGCGGAGCGGGAGACCGAGCGCGACGGTTTTGCGAGGAGGAAGAAAAGGAGCCGCTGAGACTGACATGCGGGGCCTGCGGACAGATCAAGCGAAACAGGACGAGGGGGCCCGGCAACCCTAAAGCACCGGAAGGTCCGATGGTGCAGAGTATATAGCGTCGGTGTATCCACCGGTTTGAGTTTGACCAGATCTAAAAGAGTTGAAAACGGGTCAACAGAGGGCACCGGAAGAACCGTTACTGAGGCATCGGAACATCCGATGGGCGTCGGTGCAACGGCAGGAGTTAGGTCCAGAGACACTGCAAGGGCCAAAACTCCACGCACTAGCACCGGTTGAACCGATGCTGAGGCATCGGTTCATCCGCTAACCATCGGATGCACCGGTGGCCATCGGTGTAACGGTCAGAGGTTGTTCCAGAGACGATGCAGAAACCGAGCCACGAAGACTTAAGCACCTGTTGAACCGATGAAGGTAAAAACAGGGCGTCGGTTTAACCGGTGGTTAATGAAAAATTTCTGCTGAACTACAAACTCTACTTCTGATCCAAATTTTCAAAACCAAAGCCATAAACACTCAATTTGGACCATTTTCGAGAGACAACCTCACCCCTCAAACACTCATACTAAGTTCTCGCAAGCTTTTACATAAACATAGGCAAATTAAGATCCAAGCGAGGTTTTAAACACAAAAACCAAATGTATGAGCCACTTTGCCTATGAACTTAGAGATTGAAACTTTAAGTTCGATAGGACGTGGCTCAATAGGCATGAAAGCGCAAAATTGATCTTATCACTCTTGTGGAGATGATATATCATATTTAGCATGAATATCTTTCTCGAAGTGTGATTTGCTCCCTTGTGATGCTACTAACGTGATGCAATGCCAATGCAAAGCGAGAAATTAAACATGGATGCATTCTATATGACAAGCACATGCATTGCAAAAATTTAAATCTATCTTGTCAAGTTTGAACCCTCGGCAAGCTTCTTCATGATGAACCATTCTTAATGCCATGAGTGAAACCAAGACCACCGGCTCATGCAAGACCCATGTTCATCACTATCTTGACAAGGTTAGACAAGCCCCTAGCACATGTACATATGAAATGCATCTATATGACAAGGCAATTATATGACATTAGAAGCATCTAAAACGTTAAGCTCACTTCGCAACCTACAAAAGGTGCTCTCATCTAGAGGTTTGGTGAAGATATCCGCCAATTGATCTTCGGAACGAACACCACAAAGTAGTATATCATTTCTTGCCACATGATCTCTTAGAAAGTGATGGCGAATATCTATGTGCTTGGTGCGAGAGTGTTGAACCGGGTTATTAGCAATTTTAACGGCACTCTCGTTATCACAAAGGAGCGGGATCCTATCTAATACTACACCATAGTCTAAGAGGCTTTGCTTCATGTAGAGGATTTGAGCACAACAAACCCCGGCGGCAATATATTCCGCCTCCGCCGTTGACAAGGCCACGGAATTTTGTTTCTTTGACGACCAAGAGACTAAGGAACGCCCTAGCAAGTGGCACCCACCCAATGTACTCTTGCGATCCACACGACATCCGGCAAAGTCCGAATCCGAGTATCCCAAGAGTGTAAAACTAGCGCCTTTGGGGTACCACAAGCCTATGCTAGGCGTATTCTTGAGATATCTAAGGATCCTTTTAACGGCACTAATGTGAGATTCCTTAGGATTAGCTTGAAAACGGGCACACATGCATACGCTAAACATGATATCGGGCCTAGATGTGGTTAGGTAAAGAAGCGACCCAATCATAGAACGATAGAGAGTTTGGTCAACCGATTTACCTCCCTCATCCAAGTCAAGATGTCCATTAGTTGGCATTGGAGTCTTGATCGGCTTGCAATCATCCATCTTGAATTTCTTGAGTATATCCTTTGTATACTTTTCTTGATGGATGAAAGTCCCTTCCTTCAATTGCTTGATTTGAAAACCAAGGAAGAAATTGAGCTCACCGATCATGGACATCTCGAATTCCCTAGCCATCATTTCTCCAAATTCTTTGCAAAGAGTGGGGTTAGTTGAACCAAAAATGATATCATCAACATAAATTTTACATACGAATAGCTCTTCATTGATGATTCTCGTGAATAGAGTTGTATCCACCCTCCCGATTTTGAAGCCCTTGTTGAGAAGGAAGTCACGAAGGCGTTCATACCAAGCCCTTGGCACTTGCTTAAGCCCATAGAGCGCCTTGTGCAACCTATAAACATGATTAGGATATCTAGGGTCCTCAAACCCGGGAGGTTGTTCAACAAACACCAACTCATTAATCAAGCCATTTAAGAACGCACTCTTCACATCCATTTGAAAGAGTTTTATGTTATGATGTGAAGCGTATGCTAAAAGGATACGGATGGCTTCAAGTCTTGCAACGGGGGCAAATGTTTCACCAAAATCCAACCCTTCAACTTGTGTGAAGCCCTTTGCCACAAGTCTTGCCTTGTTGCGAATCACTACACCATGCTCATCTTGTTTGTTGCGGAAGACCCACTTGGTACCAATGATATTCTTGTCTTGAGGACGTTCTTCAAGAACCCAAACTTCATTGCGGGTGAAGTTGTTGAGCTCTTCTTGCATGGCTATCACCCAATCCGGGTCCTCAAGAGCTTCATCTATATTTGTGGGTTCCAAGCAAGAAACAAACGAGTAATGTTCACAAAAGGAGGCATATTGACGTCTTCGAGTTCTTACTCCACTGGAGGGGTTACCCATGACCAAGTCAATGGGATGATTTCTTGAAGTTCTTGTAAGCCTCTCTTGTGCTTGAGACGTTGATTCTTCTAGTGATTCGTCATCTTGATCTTGAGCTTGGGCTTGTTCACTTGTGATGTGCGTGTCATCAAATGGAAGTTGCTCTTCAACCATTTGTTCATCTTGGACATCATGAAAAGGAGGTGAGGCATCATCTTCTTCATCGGATGACTCATCATGGTGATGTGATGATGTAGACTTGTCTTCATCCTTTGAGTCATCCTTAGAAGTGACTTCAACTTGAGTGGATGAGACTTGTAGATCTTCTACCTCCTCCTTTGGCTTGACTTGCCCAATAGCGATGTTTTTCATGACTTCTCGAAGTGGTTCATCACCTACATCATCACAAGAGAAAACTTCCCCTTGGGAGCCATTAGCCTCATCAAACTCCACATCACAAGTTTCTTCAATCTTGCTAGTAGCACTATTGAATACTCGATATGCTTTGGAGTCTGATGAATAACCAACAAGAAAACCAACATCACATCTACTTTCAAACTTGCCTAGGTGCTTCCTTTTCTTGAAGATGTAACATTTGCAACCAAACACCCGGAAGTAGGAGATGTTGGGCTTCCTCCCAATGAGAAGCTCATAGGGTGTCTTTCCCAAGAAGCGGTGAAGATAAACTCGGTTGGATGCATGGCATGCGGTGTTGATGGCTTCCGCCCAAAATCTTTGTGAGATGCCATAGTCATCCAACATTGCTCTTGCAAGAGTGATCAATGTCTTGTTCTTCCTCTCCACCACTCCATTTTGTTGGGGTGTATATATTGATGAAAACTCATGCTTGATCCCCAAGTCGTTGCAAAGCTCTTCTACTTGAGTGTTCCTAAACTCCGTGCCATTATCACTCAGGACCTTCACAACACTTGACTCAAATTCATTTTGAGCTTGCTTGACAAAAATCTTGAAGATCCCCATAGTCTTGCTCTTGTCCTCTAAAAAGAAAGTCCAAGTATATCTAGAATAATCATCAACAATTACAAGACAATAGAGATTACCGCCAAGACTTTTGTAGGTGGTTGGCCCAAAGAGATCCATGTGTAGTAGCTCCAAGCTTCTTGATGTTGACAAATAAGCCTTCATGGGATGTGATGATGCAAATTGCTTCCCGGCTTGACAAGCACTACAAAATTTATTTTTGTCAAATGTAACATCTTTAACACCAACCACCATACCTCGTTTGAAGGCCTTCTTGAGTTGGCTCATGCCAATATGAGCAATGCGGCGATGCCAAAGCCAACCCATGGAGTTCTTGGAGAAGAGACATGTCGCCAAGCTTGCATCATTAGATGAGAAATCAACAAGGTAAATGTTACCATGTCGAAATCCTTTGAATATTAATCTCTTGTCCTCCTTGCTTGTCGCTATAACCTCACTATCACTAAAGGTGCATATTAGTCCTAAATCACAAAGTTGAGCAATAGATAACAAATTGAAACTAACCGACTCAACAAGCAACACATTAGAAATAGAGAGATCCTTGGTAATGGCTACCTTACCCAAACCTACCACTTTTCCTTTTGAGTTGTCACCAAAGGTGACATGTTCATAATCGCCCACATCTTCATCTAGTGAGGTGAACATCTTTACATAGCCGGTCATGTGTTGTGTACATCCGCTATCAAGCACCCAATGCTTGCCACCGGCTTTGTAGTTCACCTTGGAGTTACCTCTTGCCATGAAGCACATGGGTGGTGGAGGTAGAGGTGCCTCATCACCATCATCTTCATCATCATGCATGGCAATCCCCACAATCTTTTTCTTGGATTCTTCATCACTTGAGTCATCATTTGAGGATTCACCATCCGTGATCCATTCTCCAAGGAAAGCCTTGACCTTCTCTTTTCTTGTGAAAGACCCTTTCTTCTTGTGGTCCTTCTTCTAATAACTTTTCTTCGAAGTCTTGTATTGATTGTCACCATCTTCTTGTTTCTTGTTGAGCTTTGAAGGCTCCGGACAATCATATGAGAGGTGACCATATTTGCCACAATTGTAACAAACTTTCTTAACATTGTCCTTGCTCTTCCGGGTACGAAACTTGTTTTTCTTGGGGTCATAGTTGTACCCTTTATTGTTCAACCTTGACATCATCTTGGAGGTCTTCCTCATGAGAAGTGCTAGCTCAACATCACCATCTTCATCACTTGAATCTTCATTAGCTTCATCTTCGCTTGAGCTTGGTGATGGAACTTTGCACTTGTTCTTTTTCTTGGACTTATGATCACTCTTAGCTTTGAGTGCAACATCTCTCTTGTCTTGCGGTGGATCAACTTCTCCCAAGAGGAACATCTCATGAGACCGAATCTTCCCAACAACATCACTCACTTCAAGCGTTTCAAGATCCTTCTCATAGAGCAATGAGGTGACGATGTTGTACTTGGGCTTGTGTAGACAATGTAGAATCTTCCGGATGATGTCACTATTAGACAAAGGAGAAATTTCAAGAGCGTTAATGTCCTCAATAAGCACATTCAATCGAGCAAACATTTGTTCAACCAACTCATTTGGAAGCATTTTGAATTCATTAAGTTTTTCCTTAAGCACTTGATATTTTTCATCACGAAGCTTTTTAGAACCAACATAGATAGCTTCAAGTGCTTCCCAAATTTCATGAGAGGTCTTTTTGCTATGAACACGAGCAAAGATCTCCTCACTAAGAGCATCAAATAAAGCATTCTTTGCTCTAGCACCATATTTAACTTGGTCTTCATTCCAAGGACCGACTATAGGTTTCTCCGTGACCGCCCAAGCGATGGGATTAATAGCCTCAAGGTAACCCGCCATGCGAGCTTTCCAATAAGCATAGTTTCTCCCATCGAGCTTGGGTGGACCACCACTTCCCCCGGCCATACTCTAGGATTTTAAGCCTAAAAAGAGAGCCCTTCCTCTGATACCAATTGTAAGGATTGTGGCCCAAGAAGGGGGGGTTGAATTGGGACTTTTTCAAATTTCTATCTAGTCCTTAACCTAGACTAGTATTGCCCAATCTATAAATTTGAAACCTAGTCACTAGAGCATGCTAGCACAAGGTCCTTGGGTAGGTAAACACACTATCATGATCATGTTGCTTAAAAGATATCACACTAGCAAGATCAAAACCTAAGCAAAAGGTCACACTACCATGCAAGTTATCCTAGTCAAACTACAAGCAATCAAAGACAAGAGTAACAACAAAAGGATTTAATTGCTTGAAATAAAAGTAAGAGACACGAGACAATCGGATTTTTTCCCGTGGTATCGAGGAGTTGACGCTCCCCCCTAATCCACGTTGGAGCACCCACACAAGGGTATAGCTCCCTTGCTTCACCAAGGAGCAAGTGATCACTAAGAATGCTCTTTCTCCATCTCCGGAACGGCGAGCTTCACACCGTGTACAATCTTCTTGTCTTGGGGCTCCCACAAACACCAAGAGCTCACCAAGAACCTCCCGATCACCAAGACCGGCTAGGTGCCGTCAAACACCAAGAGTAACAAGCTCCTAAGCCTTCACTTGACCTACACTCAGTTGGCCCTAGCTCAAGCACACTTGCTACACTTGCAAAGGATGGATTCTTCAAGGTTGAAGCACAAACAAAGTGCTAGATCTTCTCTTGTTTGCTCAAAGCACTTTCTCTTCTTCTCAAGGGTGGCCTCAAGTATTCAGGGTGTCAAAGGCAACTGAAATGAGCCATGGGGTGCCCTTATATAGAGTGGAAAGAGTTACATAGCCGTTGGAAGTCCACTGCAGAAAAACCGTGAGCACCGGAAGAACCGATGGGTGTCAGATTTGAGGCGTCGGTTCAACCGGTCTCTCTGTGTCCAAATTGTAGCCGTTGGGGTTCTGACACAGTATCCAGGCTTGCGTCATTGCACCGGTGCATGCTCCATAGGGGCATCGGTTCAACCGGTGCTGAAGAGGTTCACTAACCAACACAAACAAGCTCTCTGGAACATAGGACGTCTAATGCACCGGTGCTGTGATTCTGAAGCGTCGGTTCAACCGGTGCTGAAGAGAAGTCGAAGTCCACCAAAACATGCTCTCTGGAACATGGGACGTCTAATGCACCGGTGCTTATCTTTTGACCGTCGGTTCAACCGGTGCTATAGAGTTTTTGACTTGATTCCTGCCTGCATCTAGAGAAGGTAGACCGACAGGGCATCGGTCCTTCCGCCAAGCATCGGATGCTCTGATGCTATTGCACCGGTTCAACCGGTGCTGCTGTTTTTCTTTGTTTTCAGCTGAATTGACTTGGATTCGAATGTAACTTCGATTGTTTCTTCTTCCAAGCGTTGTGTTGACTTCTATTTGATCATCTTGGGCTGTTTTTGAGCGAGTGTGCATGATTTCTAAGGCCAACTTAATTTTGATCAAGCTACTAACTTATGAACCCCTCTTAATAGTATGGTCAAGAACTAAAAACTATAAACCCTATCTAAATCAAGTGTCCTTCATCTCCTTGTGACACTTGAGACTAGAAAGGTCCTTAATCTTTGAAAATGAGTCCTTGGCATGCATGATTGTTTCGAATTGAGGGGTCTCTTTTCACATTCCATATGAGACTTAACTAATCATTAATATTTCCTTCAAAACATACGTTAGTCGCATACTGTTGTCATTAATCACCGAAACTTACCATTAGCATCTATCGGCCTAGATGCACTTCACCCAACAAACGAGGAACACCTCACACGCAAACGGAGCCGAGGTGCATCATCACTGCATTTATGATCCGAAATGGGCACACAACTGATTAAGAATTGACAAGATTCAGGCAAATGCTTCTAAGTTTTAGGAATTTTATTCATGGTTTCTTTAGGTTTTTTTTGTTCAACTGAATTTTCTTAGTATTTTGAGCTGTAACATTGACTTGCAGCATTTTATTTGTATTTAAATTTTAAAGTGTTTCTTTGATGACAACTAAACTTTGAAGTTGCAATAACTCGTAGATTTAATTGGCATCACATCAACAAAATAATTGAACTATCCAAAAATTTTCAAAGCAGATAATTCGCTGGCCTGGAACTCACTTGACTTGGATGCCAGAACTCAATCATATCATATGTGTGGCTAAGATTGTTTTATCTCTTTGTGGGACAGACGGTAGATGGATGGTGATGATGAAAATGAATAGGATAAGCGATCGAGCAGCTTGTGAAAAGAGGCCCGCGAAGGTGAGACGCGAGCGGGTGACCTGCTTCAGCCCAGAAGAATTCGGGCCGCCCACCAAATATAAATAGTATGACCGGTCCAGGCCCGACGGGCAGCCGTGCGGGCGACTCGAGTGACGTCACGGCAGGCCGGCCGGATGTGTATGCAGTAGGCCTGTAGTGACACAGAATTGCGTCAAACACACCTAAATGTGCTAGAACGCGCAACGATCGTCAAAACGATCAACACAGCAAAAACTCTGGGCGGACCGGTCTGACCGGTTTCCCTGATCGGTCTGACCGGTGCAGGCAGGGAACTCGCGAAGACCTAGAACAGCGAGCTCGGGAGGGACCCCGTCGGAGCTCGTGAACATAGGTTTGCTCTGAGGTCGGCAGACCACTCAGAACGTCTTCAAACGCCGTCGAGACGAAGGAAGAAAGCAATTTAGGGTTGGAAAAGGCTAGGGTTTGAGAGATAAAAAATAATGCGATTTTTGTATTGATTCGATTGAGAATAATCTCAATCGGCCTTAGCCTTTATATTTACAGGCCGGGGAAGATGTACCCCTTCACGAGTAGGATTATAAAAAGACTCTAAAGTACATGCCTAATTCTACTCGAACTCTACAGGTCAGACCAGTCGACCCGATCGGTCAGACCAGTCGGACCTGACGTGCCAAATTTGGCCGTCAACATATGCCCCCCTGTTTTTTAGTGAATATATGAGCTAAATAGCAAGAACAGTAATACATCATGTAACATAAGGACCTAAAAATACTGCTAAGGGCGATCTTTAAGAATTGACCATCTTTCATCTTCAAGCTTCTTGCCATACGCTGGGGTAATATTTCTTCAAGTATCTTCCATTGATAGCCCTAGGTAGACGTTCTCCTTGCAACGTCTCCAACATATAAGAATTCTCGAAGATGACTTTGACAATCCTGTACGGACCCTCCCAACTTGGCGACCATTTACCAAACTTATTGCTTTTCATCCCAAGAGACAAAATTATCTTCCAAACTAGATCTCCAACCTGAAAAGACTTACTTTTTACCTTTTTGTTGTAAGCTCTAGCAACCCGAACCTTATCTTTCTCAGTCTCCTTCAAATCCTTCAATCTCTTGTCGGTTACTTCATCAATATTATCCATCATTGAATTGTAGTAATCAACAGCGGACAAATCATTTTGCTTAGCCAATCTATAAGCATCCAGATTTACCTCAACGGGGAAAATGGCCTCTTGACCATATACAAGCTCAAAAGGAGTAACCTTGGTAGCACCATGACGAGATATACGATGAGCCCACAATGCTTCGGACAACACTTCATGCCACCTCTTAGGATTTTCTTCTATTTTCTTCTTGATAAGCTTGATCAAAATCTTATTTCTTGACTCGGCCTGTCCATTGGCCTGAGCATAATACGGAGATGAATTGAGCAACTTGATCTTATAAGATTCGATGAATGCACGCACTTCGTTCGATATGAGTGAAGAACCTTGATCCGTAGTCAAAGTTTGAGGAATACCGAATCTATGAATAATATGCTCAGTTATAAACTCAATTACCTCTCTATGTGTCATATTCTTCAAAGGAACTGCTTCGATCCACTTAGTAAAATAATCCGTAGCAACCAACACGAAGCGATGCCCTTTTGAAGATGGAGGATTAATTTGTCCAATAAAATCCAACCACCAACCTCGAAACGGCCATGGTTTAATAATAGGATGCAACGATGCAGCAGGCACTAACTGCAAATCTCCAAACCATTGACACTCCTCGCATCCTTTATAATACTTAAAAACAATCTGAAATCACGAAAGGCCAATAAAAACCGGCTCTCCTAAGCAACCACTTCATTTTAGGAGCCGAATGATGAGTGCCACATATGCCTTCATGAACTTCTTCCATAGCAACTTTGGCCTGATCCGAGTCCAAACATTTGAGAAGCAAATCTTCGGCAGTTCGTCGATAAAGTTCATTATCTATCAAAATATATTTGTGTCGGCGTCCTGACCTGGCGGTCCGGACCCAACTAGTGATGATGCTGCGTGTTCCTCATCCCAGATGGTTGATGCAAGAGGAAACACAGTAACGCACGGGTTTATCCTGGTTCCGGCCGCGGGGCCGTACGTCCAGCAAAGGGGTGTGCGAGAGCACTGTACTGTCTTGCACTGGGGGTGCCTGTAGTAGGGGGTACAAGTGAGGCGAGAGAGGGAGGGAAGCTCCCAGGTCTCTGCTAGAGGAGGAGTTGATTGAGGCGAGTGCCAATATCGGGGCTCAGAAGAGCATATGTGCTCTGTGAGTAGTGCTGAGTGTTATGTGCTGCAAGGATCGATCCCCCCAAGATAAAGCCCGCCTCCTCCTTTTATAGACGCAAGGAGGGGCGGGAGGTCGTGGAAGTCGTCGTCTTCTCCCCGAATCGCGGGGGTACAGTGGTCGAGTACTGTAGAAAGTACACTGTGGGGTATGGCGCCTGGCATGGCAGTTGTTGACGCTCCTTAGAGCGCCAATTTACGTACCGCAAGCGCACGGATCGTGTAGCTTTTCCCTTAGAGTATTCCCCCTAGGTTTATCAATCCACGGAACAAGTGTATTACTATGCTTAACTAAGCACTAATGATGTTGGTAAAAGATCTATATTGAGTGATTGAGTGTGAAATAGATCTAATCTAACCAATCTAATCCAATCTAGACTAGTGAGCAATGATAGGTTTGTGCACAAGATATGAAGAGTATTTGTCCATAGGGTCTAGGATCACTAGAGATGTAATCGCCAAGCCACGAAAAACGTATCTAATCTACCAAAGGTGTGTTCCAAGATCAAAACCTTTCCCTCCCGCATACTGTCACTACACGAGGATAATCGGTAACGAATCAACATGAACACGATAGTTGATGTAATCTAAGTAAACCATGCAAGAGCAAAGCAAACCTAAAGCCAAGTCGCGAACTATTAGGCATCAAAACATCATCAACAAGAATCGTGATAGATCAATCTCATAAAGGATTCGGCAATTACAACTCAAGATCTCCTTACAACCCCATGAACAAACGAGGACTTTACCCCATGAAGCTAAGAGAAGCATAGTCGATCATGGTGACGAAATCTCCGGCAAGGGATGGATCCCTTGCTGTCCTCCAACTTGCAGCGGCGCCGAGGGACGATGAGGCCTCCGGTGTCGCCTTTCTCTTGTGTCTAACTCGAATGGATCTCTGAAACTCGTCTCTGGATGCTCTCTTCCGAATCTCTCTGCGATCCTTCGATTCTCTCTCCCCCCCTTTGACGGCGGCTTCGGGGGTATATATAGGTGGTTCTGGTCGGTGGTTTTGGAAAAACACAGATTAGGGTTGACGCATACTTCGCACTGAAGAAAATTGAGGCCGATTGGGCCCCGGAATAGGCTAGGCCGGCCGGCTCAGAGGGCCCCAGGCCGGCCGGCCTGGGCCCTTTCTGGCCCCTTTCGGTCCCATCTTTCGCGTGCGGCCTCTTCTCCTTATTCCTCATCTTAGCCCAGTTGTGACCATGCGTCAAAACATCTCCGAAAATGTCCAATTTCCTGCCAAAACACAACATGCTCCAAAATCCAGGACAAAATCGAAAACGGTCAAGTTCGGGTGCCAAGTGGGGGGTTAGTACATGAATCATCCCGAAGAAATTACCAAAACCTCTCCTAATTGTATAATAAAATGGGTACTTAAGGAGCGCCAACATTGCCCCCCATGCTTAGCTTTTGCTCGTCCTCGAGCAAATCAAATCATCAAGTCCTTCCATGGGTTGCTCGAGAGTTCTCAAACTGCAAAATTTACTTATGCAAACAAGTCTAACAATATTTCTTCAAATAAAGGTCAGAGGAGCAGCGACTTTCTTCAAATCATATCATGGGCATTTAAAAACTCATCCAATATTACTCCACGACTCTTACCTTTAACCGGCAACTTGAATATCGACAACACTTGCTTTTCTTGCCATCCTTGGAGGTTTTTCTTTTTCTTTTAGTTTGTAGAAGCAAAATACCCTGCAACAAAGGTTAGACCAAAAATTCTTGCACAAGTCCTTTCATGTCTCTCGATATAAGTGGCTATCCTATTATTATTTGCAAACTCTCATCTCCCAAAAGTCTCTCAAGTATAAAGTGGGGCTATAGGTGAGGCTTAGCAAAGTATATACATATATTGTCAAATTAAGAAAACCTTCTAATGATTGCTTACCTTCCGAGCCAATGATCATGAGAGTTTCTCCATAATGTAAAGGGTTCAAGGGTAATAAGATTTAGAATGATGGACATGTGCAAAGGCATACAAAAAGATTGACTTCAAGGCACAAGCATCGTCCTCGTTGTCGGATTGCACATGGTTGGAATTGAGGATACTGTTCTCAAACAACAAGGTGATATCTCTTTGCACTTCTCTAACCATAGAATCCCTTCATTTATTCTTTTCTTCTCATACATTTTTTTCTTTCTTTCTTTCTCCCGAATTTTCTTTCTCTTTTCCAAACCTTTTCATAGGACACTTTCTATAAAACATAGATAGGCAAATCTCCGAAGTGGCTCCCTGAATTTTAGGAGCCCGAGCCGAGGCCAGAGGGGCCTAGGCCGGCCGGCTCAAGGGGTGTAGGCCGGCCGGCCTGGGGCTTTCCCAGCTCGGCTTAGGTCCGTTTTTCTAGTACTCCTTCCTTTCTTCATCCCAAAATTATGTTTTATACAATTCATGAGCAGAAACAGAACGTATCCTCATAATTGGGTTGTGGTCAAGGAAAAGGATAATAAACAAGTTAATCTCAGGTTCGGGTTTTGGAATCCGGTAGATTTCATGAGTTGTTCCAATGAGGAATTCTCATTACCGAATATTGACGTGGCTAGCAATTCAAAGATGAAAAATACGGACATGATCATTTCTCGAAACTAAAACTCCCAAGAGAAAGAAATCCTAACTCAACTCAATGTACATCCAATACTTATGGTGGAACGAATATAGCTTGTGGATGATAGGATTTTTATTCTCAGCTTGCCAAGAACTTGATCAACCTTATGTTTGTAGGGGTTTTATTATTTTTATGAAATTAAAGTCCTCCAAATCATGCCTTACTCGCAAGCGTAATCAAAACCAAGCGCTAGATCAAAGCTCAAGTGTGGGTATTAACATGGACGAATAATTTACTAAGCTCCACAAATACGAATTAATTTTTATGACAATGCTCGTGAACAATTACTTTAAAGAAAATAAAGTAAAACTGAATGCATAAATAAAATTGCACGATCCAACAAAAAACAAAGACGCTTTTTATTTTGTTTTTATGACTCAACACTAATTTAAGACTCACTCTCACATATGCGAAAAATAAAGCACACAATGCAAGACTATGACTCTCACACATGCGGAATTAAAGACACGCACACGACGAACTTTTGACTAAACAAAGACTAACAAAATTCAATCTACGAGCCGTCACACCTTTCCCCCCATGCTTAGATTATGTGGCGTCCTCGTCGCAATGATACAAAAGACGGGTGTGACGCTCGTCGGTGTTCTCAACGGCACCTAGGGCAATTGCATCTAGGGCGCCCTCCTCCTTGCTTTTGTGGATCTCCGACCATCCCGAATAACTTCCTTATGTTGCGGACAAGGAAGTTGTAGTCTCTCTCAACCAAGCTCTCGATGTCGTCCATCCTTCGATCCATTGCCACGAGTTGATCGTGACACCTATCGATGGTGGCGCAGAGATCCGCGATTTCATTGCGGCACTTGAAACAGCACCCGGAGTGATGCCCGCTGCGGTTGGGACTGTCATCCTCGAGCTCGTCGTCGTCCTTCTTCTTCTTCTTGCCGCTGTCACCTTCAGAGGGGTCGTCTTCCTCCCTTCTCTCCTCTTCGGCCCACCCCGGCCAATCATCATCGTAGTCACGACCGGTGGCGCCTCGTGAACTTGGGCTCATGTAGCTCTCCCAATCGCTGTCCCCCGCATAATCCTTTGGCTCCGGGGTGTGCTCGACGTAGTTTTTCCTTTTAACTCCGAGAAGGCGCAAGGAACGCCTAGGTGCGGGTGGATTTTTGTCTTGTCGCTTCTCGCCTTCGTCTTCGTCGCTGCTGATGACGATGACCACCCTTTGGGCTTGAGCTAACTTCTCATTGCACCATGGAAGGCCCTTCCCTCCGACGCTCATCCGTGCTTGGGTATTGAATTTCTTCATAGGGGCCTTCGCTTCACATCGAGGTGGTGGTGTAGATTGAAAAGTATGAGAGAATAGATCTAACCCGCGCCTCTATTTAAGTCCCGAAAAGACTTGGACGAGAAGTCCAATATCTCTTAGGTTTTGGCATGCGAAATCTATAAGGCACATGTTTGAAATTTCCTTATCTCGTACCTACCAAAAATCGAGACCGAATCGCACACGAGGAGCCTCAGGCCGGCCAGCCTAGGGGTATTGGGCCGGCCGGCCCAGGGGATTTTTTGGTCCCCTGAGCTCCAAATTTTTCCGAGGTGCCCACCAACAAATTATGAGCCTATGTTTTACTCGAAGTTCGTCCAGAATAAAAATAAAACTATGAAAATAAAATCTAAAAGAGAATATTTACAAACATACCTTTCTTAACATCGTTAGGCTTGACATTCCGTTTCCTCATCCATGGTATATATGCCGATGTAATGAAGGGGCACGACGTCGGGCTCCAAGAATACCTTTAGTCGCTGTCCGTTCACCACATATTGGTCACCTTTCACATCCATGATTGTCACCGCTCCCGTGGGTGAAACCGAGTGTACGACGTATGGTCCATCCCATTTGCTTTGTAATTTTCCTTTGCCAAAAAGTTTGAATCTTGAATTGTAGAGTAGGACCTTGTCTCCTTCTTTGAATTCCTTGTTTTGTAATCGCTTGTCGTACCACCTCTTCATCCTTTCTTTATAAATTGATGCACTATTGTACGCTTTCATTCTTAACTCCTCCAATTCGCTTATTTGGATTCTCCTATTAATTCCAGTGGCTTCCGCATCAAAGTTCATCTCCTTCATCGCCCAATACGCTTTATGTTCTAGCTCAACCGGCAAGTGGCATATTTTTCCATAAACAAATTGATAAGGAGTCATACCAATCGGGGTTTTGTGTGCCGTACGATATGCCCATAGTGCATCATCTAGTCTCTTCGACCAATCTTTTCCTCCTTTTACCACGGTCTTCTTTAAGATATCCTTCAATTGCTTGTTCGAAGTTTCCGCTTGTCCATTTGTTTGGGGGTGATAAGCCGTGGACACTCTATGTTCAATTCCCAATTTCTTCAAGCATTTACCAAAGTCTTTGCCCGTGAAGTGTCTTCCTCCATCGCTTATTAAGATTCTCGGGATGCCATATTGAGGGAAGATAACCGATTTAATCATGTGTATGGACTCCTCCGTTGATGCCTTCCGACATGGCATAGCTTCAACCCACTTAGAAACGTAGTCCACCATCACCAATATATGCTCAAACCCATGTGAGTTCACGAATGGTCACATGAAATCGATTCCCCAGACATCAAATAGATCTATTTGCAAGTTGTAGTTCAACGGCATGGCATTTCTTTGCGAGATATGCCCCATCCTTTGGCATTCCGGACAAGTCGAAACAAATTTTTTCGCGTCTTCATGCATCTCGGGCCAATAGAATCCACTAGCCCATACCTTAGCTTGAGTTCTAAAGTGCCCATAATGTCCTTCATATCCCGACGAGTAACACTTTCTTAGAACTTCTTCACGTTCCTCCCTTGGTATGCATCTTCTTAGGACTCCATCTTCTCCATATCTATATAAGTATGGTGGATCCCAATAGTATTTTCTTCTTTCCGCGATCACTCTTTTCCTTGCATTCTTGTCCAAGTGATCCATGGGCATCCCTTTTATTGCCCTTATTATATCATTCATCCAACTATCTTGGTCGAGAATTCTATATAGGTGATCATCTCTCATTTGATCCTCGATAGGTTCTTTTCCATCATCTCCATGGTTCATCCTTAATAGGTGGTCGGCCACAACATTTTCTGCCCCTTTCTTGTCCCTTATCTCCACATCGAATTCTTGTAGCAATAGGATCCATCGAATCTAGCGTGGCTTAGCATCTTTCTTGGACAAGAGATACTTGATTGTCACATGGTCGGTATAAACTATCACCTTTGAATTTACTATGTATGATCTGAATTTTTCGATGGCGAATACCACGGCAAGCAATTCTTTCACCGTTGTTGCATAATTAACTTGGGCTTCATTAAGAGTCTTGCTTGCGTAGTAGATAGCATTTACCTTCCCCTCTTTCTTTTGTCCAAGAATGGCTCCTACGGCATAGTCACTTGCATCACACATGATTTCAAAAGGTAGATTCCAATCCGGAGGTTGCATGATAGGAGCACTTATGAGAGATTGCTTGAGTGTTCGAAAGGCGTGAAGACAATCACTATCGAAGGTGTATTCCACATCTTTCTGGAGAAGTTGTGTCAATGGCTTGGTGATTTTTGAAAAATCCTTTATGAACCTCCTATAGAATCCGGCATGACCGAGGAAGCTCCTCAAAGATTTGATGTCCATAGGTGGTGGCAATTTCTCCACGGTTTCTAACTTTTCTTTGTCCACCTCTATCCCTCTCTCGGAGATAACATGACCGAGAACAATTCCTTCTTTCACCATGAAATGACACTTCTCCCAATTAAGCACAAGATCAACCTCCACATCTTTTAAGATCTTTCTCCAAATTTGCCAAGCAATTTTCAAAGCTAGTACCATGCACCGAGAAATCATCCATGAATACCTCCATCTAGATCAAAAGTGACAATCCCTTTTCCAACATCTAGAACAACATTTACTAATTTGAGAAAGGGTTTTCCAAGGATTATGCCTTCATTCTCATCATCACTAGCATTAATCACAAAAAAGTCGATAGGAATTTTTTTACCCGCTATAGCAACATTTAGATTTCTGTTGGCGCTCCTTAAGTACCCATTTTATTATACAATTAGGAGAGGTTTTGGTAAATTCTTCGGGATGATTCATGTACTAACCCGCCACTTGGCACCCGAACTTGACCGTTTTCGATTTTGTCCTGGATTTTGGAGCATGTTGTGTTTTGGCAGGAAATTGGACATTTTCAGAGATGTTTTGACGCATTGTCACAACTGGGCTAAGATGAGGAATAAGGAGAAGAGGCCGCATGCGAAAGATGGGACCGAAAGGGGCCAGAAATGGCCCAGGCCGGCCGGCCTGGGGCCCTCTAAGCCGGCCGGCCTAGCCCATTCCGGGACCCAATCGGCCTCAATTTTCTTCAGCGCGAAGTACGCGTCAACCCTAATCTGTGTTTTACCAAAACCGCCGACCAGAACCGCCTATATATACCCCGAAGCCGCCGTCAAAGGGAGATGGTAGAGAGATTCGGAAGAGAGCACCCAGACATGAGTTTTAGAGATCCATTCGAGTTAGACACAAGAGAAAGGCGACACCGGAGGCCTCATCGTCCGTCGGCGCCGCTGCAAGTTGGAGGACAACAAGGGATCCATCCCTTGACGGAGATTTCGTCACCATGATCGATCGTGCTTCAGTTAGCTTCATGGGGTAAAGTCCTCGTTGTTCATGGGGTTGTAAGGAGATCTTGAGTTGTAATTGCCGAATCCTTTATGAGATTGATCTATCACGATTCTTGTTGATGATGCTTTGATGCCTAATAGTTCGCGACTTGGCTTTGGGTTTGCTTTGCTCTTGCATGGTTTACTTAGATTACATCAACTATCGTGTTCTTGTTGCTTCGTTACCAATTATCCTCGTGTAGTGACAGTATGCGGGAGGGAAAGGTTTTGATCATGGAACACACCTTTGGTAGATTAGATCCGTTCTTCATTGCTCGGCGATTACATCTCTAGTGATCCTAGACCCTATGGACAAATGCTCTTCATATCTTGTGCACACACCTATCATTGCTCACTAGTCTAGATTAGATTAGATTGGTTAGATTAGATCTATTTCACACTCAATCACTCAATATAAATCTTTTACCAACGTCATTAGTGCTTAGTTAAGCATAATAATATACTTGTTCCGTGGATTGATAAACCTTGGGGGAATACTCTAAGGGAAAAGCTATACGATCAGTGCGCTTGCGGTACGTAAATTGGCGCTCTAAGGAGCGTCAACAAGCTTTTCTGGCGCCGTTGTCGGGGAACAAACGATTTTGCTACGTTTAACTTTGTATTAATTTTGTTGGTTACTAACACCTAACCTTTTCCCTAGAAAATTTTTGTTTTCTTGTTTTTGTTTTGATTGTCTAGATGGCCCATCTCATTCAACACGTGGAGGAAGGAGAAAAATCACTAAGGGATTATGCAAGCCCGCGATCGAAGGACTTCGACATGCAAAAATCAGATTCGGTGTTGCGAGCCACCGAGTACGAGATCAAGCCTCAAATCATCAAGATGGCGGCGGCAAACCCCTTTAGAGGAGATGAGACGGACAACCCATATAGATATATCAAGTGGTTCACAATGCTATGCAACACAGTACAACAAGACGGAGTTCCGCTAGCTTAGTTTAGATGGAATATTTTCCCATACTCACTTGTGGAAGAAGCGAGAAGATGATTTGCACTTGCATCCTTCGAGGTAAAAGGAAATTGGGATGACTTGATGAAGAAATTTTGCGAGTGGTTCTTTCCGTTAAGCAAGGTTCAACATATTCGGAAGCAAGTGATCAACTTCGCGCAAGGAGAAGAAGAAGGGATAGATCAAGCATGAGATAGATTCAATGGATTGATTGAACAAGGACCGAAGCTCAGATTTTCCGGTGAAGTACTCTTGCATACCTTTTACTTTTCCCTAACCCCCGAGTGCATGCAGTTTGTTCAAATGTGTGCAGGAGGAGATCTCATGGAGAAAACACTCACGGAAGCCGCCCAACTCCTACAAAAAATAAGCAAGGGTGCGGCCATGCGAAGAGATTGGGAAAAACGATGTTCGGCAAGCTCCGAGGAAGAATCTCAAGTGCGGGTGCTTGCTGGAATTTTCAGAAAAGAGGTATCGGAAGTGAGGGAAGAACAACCGAAGCATGGGAAAGTCATAGAGACAAACCACGATGAATAAGCATCGATCCGGAGTGCAACGAAAGACGACCCGGAAAAGAAAGGAAGAACCTTGGGAACCGCCAAATCGCTAAGGGAATTCGAGCAAATGGATTGGATACCAATTGACTTCGGAAGATTGTTCGACAAAGCAAGACCGCATCCAAATCAGCGAGGAATGGCGAAGGTGATAGCGGAAGACTTCCCGCCGGATAATCACACGGGATATACATTTGGCAAGGAATCGGCCGGTGATATTATTCGGAAACTTTTTGAAGAAAAAGAGGAAGAGATTGACTTGGACGAAGTGCTGGAGGTCAAAAGGATCATGGGAGTAAAATTGGAATCATCACCCTATGCGCACATAGCCCAAGTATATGCGATTGGGAGCGATCAAGGCGAAGGTAATCCATCACCCACACCTCGTGTTGATTGCATGATAGACGGAACAAAATGCTGCAATGTTCTATGTGACGTTGGCGCCCATGTTAGTGTGATGAGTTCCAAGGTTTATGTTGAGCTTTTTAACGAAACACCGAACCTAGATGCTACAATCATTAAATTGATCATGGGAGATGGTAGATTAATCAAACCGCTAGGAGTGCTTAGAAATCTAAATGTTGCCATAGCGGGTAAAGATATTCCTACCGACTTTTTCGTGATTAATGCTAGTGATGATGAACATGAAAGCATAATCCTTGGAAAACCCTTTCTCAAATTAGTAAATGCTATTCTAGATGTTGGAAAAGGGACTTTCACTTTTGATCTAGATGGAGAGAAGCACACTTTCGAATTTCATTCAAAACTGTCTCGTGCTTCAACTCTACCTCTTGATAACGAAGGGGTAGAGAGCATTCGTTTCATTGATTCTTACAGGGATCCTCTCCAACGAGCTTTGGAGAATGGGGATGCTCAAGATGATCAAGACGGAGAACTAGTGGAAACAATGGAAGAGTTGAAGCCGCAACACGGGAATTTGGAGGAAGAAAAATTTGAAGACAGTGGAGAGTTAGATCAAGAAGAGGATGGTGCGCCCGATGTTGAGATGAAGTCACTCCCCAAGGGGTTGAAATATGAATTTTTGGGAGATGGCAAGACTTTTCTGGTGATTATTAGCGGCGAATTGAGCTGGCAAGAGACGGAGAAGTTGCTGAATTTATTAAAGAAGCACAAAAGGTGATCAGTTACTCGATTAACGACTTGAAAGGTATTAGCCCCGCTTTTTGCACACATCGTATACAACTCGAGGAGCAATACAAGCCGGTCGTAGAGCATCAAAGAAGGTTGAGCCATGCTATGCGTGATGTGGTGAAGAAGGAGGTTATCAAATTGTTGAATGCCGGAATAATATACCCCGTGCCACATAGTGAATGGGTAAGCCCCGTTCATTGCGTTCCGAAGAAAGGAGGACTCACGGTTGTGAAAAATGAGAAGGAGCAATTGATACCGCAAAGAACCATCATAGGATGGAGGATGTGCATCGATTATAGAAAATGGAATAAGGCAACGAGGAAGGATCATTTTCCACTACCATTCATTGACGAGATGCTAGAAAGGTTGGCAAAGCATTCACACTTTTGTTACCTTGATGGATACTCGGGATTCTTCCAAATATCTATTAATCCGGATGATCAACATAAGACCACATTTACTTGCCCGTATGGAACTTTTGCATATCGGAGGATGCCTTTTGGATTGTGCAATGCGCCCACTTCTTTTCAAAGGTGCATGATGGCTATATTTTCAGATTTCATAGAAGAGATTATGGAGGTATTCATGGATGATATCTCGGTGCATGGTACTAGCTTTGATAATTGCTTGGCAAATTTGGAGAAAGTTCTTAAAAGATGTGGAGAGGTTGATCTTGTGCTCAATTGGGAGAAGTGTCATTTCATGGTGAAAGAAGGAATTGTTCTTGGTCATGTTATCTCCGAGAGAGGGATAGAGGTGGACAAATCAAAGATAGAAACCGTGGAGAAATTGCCACCACCTACGGACATCAAATCTTTGAGGAGCTTCCTCGGTCATGCCGGATTCTATAGGAGGGTCATAATGGATTTTTCAAAAATCACAAAGCCATTGACACAACTTCTCCAAAAAGATGTGGAATATACCTTCGATAGTGATTGTCTTCACGCCTTTCAAACACTCAAGCAATCTCTCTTAAGTGCTCCTATCATGCAACATCCGGATTGGAATCTACCTTTTGAAATCATGTGTTATGCAAGCGACTACGCCGTAGGAGCCGTTCTTGGACAAAAGAAAGAGGGGAAGGTAAATGCTATCTACTACGCAAGCAAGACTCTCAATGAAGCCCAAGTTAATTATGCAACAACAGAGAAAGATTTGCTTGCCGTGGTATTCGCCTTCGAAAAATTCAGATCATACATAGTAAATTCAAAGGTGATAGTGTATACCGACCATGCGGCAATCAAGTATCTCTTGTCCAAGAAAGTTGCTAAGCCACGCTTGATTCGATGGATCCTATTGTTACAAGAATTCGATGTGGAGATAAGGGACAAGAAAGGGGCAGAAAATGTTGTGGCCGACCACCTATTAAGGATGAACCATGGAGATGATGGAAAAGAACCTATCGAGGATCAAATGAGAGATGATCACCTATATAGAATTCTCGACCAAGATAGTTGGATGAATGAAATAATAAGGGCAATAAAAGGGATGCCCTTGGATCACTTGGACAAGAATGCAAGGAAAAGAGTGATCGCGGAAAGAAGAAAATACTATTGGGATCCACCATACTTATATAGATATGGAGAAGATGGAGTCCTAAGAAGATGCATACCAAGGGAGGAACGTGAAGAAGTTCTAAGAAAGTGTCACTCGTCGGGATATGGAGGACATTATTGGCACTTTAGAACTCAAGCTAAGGTATGGGCTAGTGGATTCTATTGGCCCGAGATGCATGAATACGCGAAAAGATTTGTTTCGACTTGTCCGGAATGCCAAAGGATGGGGAATATCTCGCAAAGAAATGCCATGCCGTTGAACTACAACTTGCAAATAGATCTATTTGATGTCTGGGGAATCGATTTCATGTGACCATTCGTGAACTCACATGAGTTTGAGCATATATTGGTGATGGTGGACTATGTTTCTAAGTGGGTTAAAGCTATGCCATGTCGGAAGGCATCAACGGACGAGTCCATACACATGATTAAATCGGTTATCTTCCCTCGATATGGCATCTCGAGAATCTTGATAAGCGATGGAGGAAGACACTTCACGGGCAAAGACTTTGGTAAATGCTTGAAGAAATTGGGAATTGAACATAGAGTGTCCATGTCTTATCACCCCCAAACAAACGGACAAGCGGAAACTTCGAACAAGCAATTGAAGGATATCTTAAAGAAGACCGTGGTAAAAGGAGGAAAAGATTGGTCGAAGAGACTAGATGATGCACTATGGGCATATCGTACGGCACACAAAACCCCGATTGGCATGACTCCTTATCAATTTGTTTATGGAAAAACATGCCACTTGCCGGTTGAGCTAGAACATAAGGCGTATTGGGTGATGAAGGAGATGAACTTTGATGCGGAAGCTGCTGGAATTAAAAGAAGAATTCAAATAAGCGAATTGGAGGAGTTAAGATTGAAGGTCTACAATAGTGCATCAATTTACAAAGAAAGGATGAAGAGGTGGTACGACAAGCGAGTAAAAAACAAGGAATTCAAAGAAGGAGATAAGGTCCTGCTCTACAATTCAAGATTCAAACTTTTTGGCAAAGGAAAATTACAAAGAAAATGGGATGGACCGTACGTCGTACACTCGGTTTCACCCACGGGAGCGGTGACAATCATGGATGTGAAAGGTGACCAATATGTGGTGAACGGACATCGACTAAAGGTATTCTTGGAGCCCGACGTCGTGCCCCTTCATTACATTGACATATACACCATGGAGGAGGAACCGGAACGTCAAGCCTAACGACATTAAGCAAGGTAAGTTTGTAAATATTCTCTTTTAGATTTTATTTTCGTAGTTTTATTTTTATTTTGGACGAACTTCGAGTAAAACATAGGCTCATAATTTGTTGGTGGGCTCCTCGGAAAAATTTGGAGCCCAGGGGGCCGAAAAATCCCCTGGGCCGGCCGGCCTGAGGCTCCTTGTGTGCGAATCGGTCTCGATTTTTGGTAGGCACGAGATAAGGAAATTTCAAACCTGTGCCTTATAGGTTTCGCATGCCAAAACCGAAGAGATATTGGACTTCTTGTCCAAGTCCTTTCGGGACTTAAATAGAGGCACGAGTTAGATCTATTCTCTCATACTTTTCAATCTACACCACCACCTCGTGAGAGACGTCGACAATGGCCAGTCCAGCGAGCGCAAGAGCTATGATTGAAGCAATGGAGATCAAGGAGAGGGGCATGGCGCCCGACACCCCCACGCCAAGGATGCCTAGCCCCATCTCGGCAACCGATGCGCAGCCCCTCCTTGTCGAAGCAATGCGATGTGAAGCGAAGGCCCCTCCGAAGAAATTCAATACTCAAGGAAGGATGAGCGTCGGAGGGAAGGGCCTTCAATGGTGCAACGAGAAGCTAGCTCAAGCCCAAAGGGTGGTCATCGTCATCAGCAGTGACGAAGATGAAGGCGAGAAGCGACAAGACAAAAAGCCACCCGCACCTAGGCGTTCCTTGCGCCTCCTCGGAGTTAAAAGAAAGAACTACATCGAGCACACCCCGGAGCCGAAGGATTATGCGGGGGACAACGATTGGGAGAGCTACATGAGCCCTAGTTCATGGGGCGCCACCGGTCGTGACTACGATGATGATTGGCCGGGGTGGGCCGAATAGGAGAGAAGGGAGGAAGACGACCCCTCCGAAGGTGACAGCGGCAAGAAGAAGAATAAGGACGACGACGAGCCCGAGGACGACAGCCCAAACCACAGCGGGCATCACTCCGGGTGCTGTTTCAAGTGCCGCAATGAAATCGCGGATCTCTGCGCCACCATCGATAGGTGTCACGATCGAATCGTGGCAATGGATCGAAGGATGGACGACATCGAGAGCTTGGTTGAGAGAGACTACAACTTCCTTGTCCGCAACATAAGGAAGTTATTCGGGATGGTCGGAGATCCACAAAAGCAAGGAGGAGGGCGCCCTAGATGCAATTGCCCTAGGTGCCGTTGAGAACACCGACGAGCGTCACACCCGTCTTTTATATCATTGCGACGAGGACGCCACATAATCTAAGCATGGGGGGAAAGGTGTGACGGCTCGTAGATTGAATTTTGTTAGTCTTTGTTTACTCGAAAGTTCGTCGTGTGCATGTCTTTAATTCCGCATGTGTGAGAGTCATAGTTTAGCGTTGTGTGCTTTATTTTTCGCTTGTGTGAGAGTGAGTCTTAAATTAGTGTTGAGTCAGGAAAACAAAATAAAAAGAGTCTTTGTTTTTTGTTGGATCTTGCAATTTTATTTATGCATTCAGTTTTACTTTATTTTCTTTAAAGCAATTGTTCACAAGCATTGTCATGAAAATTAATTTGTATTTGTGGAGCTTAGTAAATTATTTGTCCATGTTAATACCCTCACTTGAGCTTTTATCTAGCGCTTGGTTTTGATTACGCTTGCGAGTAAGGCATGATTTGGAGGACTTTAATTTCATAAAAATAATAAAACCCCTACAAACATAAGGTTGATCAAGTTCTTGGCAAGCTGAGAGTAAAAATCCTATCATCCACAAGCTATATTCGTTCCACCATAAGTATTGGATGTACATTGAGTTGAGTTAGGATTTCTTTCTCTTGGGAGTTTTAATTTCGAGAAATGATCATGTCCGTATTTTTCATCTCTGAATTGCTAGCCACGTCAATATTCGGTAATGAGAATTCCTCATTGGAACAACTCATGAAATCTACCGGATTCCAAAACCCGAACCTAAGATTAACTTGTTTATTATCCTTTTCCTTGACCACAACCCAATTATGAGGATACGTTCTGTTTCTGCGCATGAATTGTATAAAACATAATTTTGGGATGAAGAAAGGAAGGAGTACTAGAAAAACGGACCGAAGCCGAGCTGGGAAAGCCCCAGGCCGGCCGGCCTACACCCCTTGGGCCGGCCGGCCTAGGCCCCTCTGGCCTCGGCTCGGGCTCCAAAAATTCAGGGAGCAACTTCGGAGATTTGCCTATCTATGTTTTATAGAAAGTGTCCTATGAAAAGGTTTGGAAAAGAGAAAGAAAATTCGGGAGAAAGAAAGAAAGAAATAAAAATGTATGAGAAGAAAAGAATAAATGAAGGGATTCTATGGTTAGAGAAGTGCAAAGAGATATCACCTTGTTGTTTGAGAACAATATCCTCAATTCCAACCATGTGCAATCCGACAACGAGGACGATGCTTGTGCCTTGAAGTCAATCTTTTTGTATGCCTTTGCACATGTCCACCATTTTATATCTTCTTACCCTTGAACCCTTTACATTATGGAGAAACTCTCATGATCATTGGCTCGGAAGGTAAGCAATCATTAGAAGGTTTTCTTAATTTGACAATATATGCATATACTTTGCTAAGCCTCACCTATAGCCCCACTGTATACTTGAGAGACTTTTGGGAGATGAGAGTTTGCAAATAATAATAGGATAGCCACTTATATCGAGAGACATGAAAAGACTTGTGCAACAATTTTTGGTCTAACCTTTGTTGTAGGGTATTTTGCTTCTAAAAACTAAAAAAAAGAGAAAAAGAAAAACCTCCAAGGATGGCAAGAAAAGCAAGTGTTGTCAATATTCGAGTCGCCGGCTAAAGGTAAGAGTCGTGGAGTAATATTGGATGAGTTTTTAAACGCCCATGATATGATTATCCTCGCTGCTCCTCTGACCTTTGTTTGAAGAAATATTGTTAGACTTGTTTGCATTAGTAAATTTTGCAGTTTGAGAACTCTCGAGCAACCCATGGAAGGACTTGATGATTTGATTTGCTCGAGGATGAGCAAAAGCTAAGCATGGGGGGAATGTTGGCGCTCCTTAAGTACCCATTTTATTATACAATTAGGAGAGGTTTTGGTAAATTCTTCGGGATGATTCATGTACTAACCCACCACTTGGCACCCGTACTTGACCATTTTCGATTTTGTCCTGGATTTTGGAGCATGTTGTGTTTTGGCAGGAAATTGGACATTTTCGGAGATGTTTTGACGCATGATCACAACTGGGCTAAGATGAGGAATAAGGAGAAGAGGCCGCACGCGAAAGATGGGACCGAAAGGGGCCAGAAAGGGCCTAGGCCGGCCGGCCTGGGGCCCTCTGAGCCGGCCGGCCAAGCCCATTCCGGGGCCCAATCGTCCTCAATTTTCTTCAGCGCGAAGTATGCGTCAACCCTAATTTTTGTTTTACCAAAACCGCCGACCAGAACCGCCTATATATACCCCGAAGCTGCCGTCAAAGGGAGATGGTAGAGATATTCGGAAGAGAGCACCCAGACACAAGTTTCAGAGATCCATTCGAGTTAGACACAAGAGAAAGGCGACACCGGAGGCCTCATTGTCCGTCGGCGCCGCTGCAAGTTGGAGGACATCAAGGGATCCATACCTTGCCAGAGATTTCGTCACCATGATCGATCATGCTTCAGTTAGCTTCATGGGGTAAAGTCCTCGTTGTTCATGGGGTTGTAAGGAGATCTTGAATTGTAATTGCCGAATCCTTTATGAGATTGATCTATCACGATTCTTGTTGATGATGCTTTGATGCCTAATAGTTCGCAACTTGGCTTTGGGTTTGCTTTGCTCTTGCAAGGTTTACTTAGATTACATCAACTATCGTGTTCTTGTTGATTCGTTACCGATTATCCACGTGTAGTGACAGTATGCGGGAGGGAAAGGTTTTGATCTTGGAACACACCTTTGGTAGATTAGATCCGTTCTTCGTTGCTCGGCGATTACATCTCTAGTGATCCTAGACCCTATGGACAAATGCTCTTCATATCTTGTGCATACACCTATCATTGCTCACTAGTCTAGATTAGATTAGATTGGTTAGATTAGATCTATTTCACACTCAATCACTCAATATAGATCTTTTACCAATGTCATTGGTGCTTAGTTAAGCATAGTAATACACTTCTTCCGTGGATTGATAAACCTTGGGGGAATACTCTAAGGGAAAAGCTACACGATCCGTGAGCTTGCGGTACGTAAATTGGCTCTCTGTGATCCTTCGATTCTCTCTCCCCCCTTTGACAGCGGCTTCGGGGTATATATAGGCGGTTCTGGTCGGTGGTTTTGGTAAAGCACAGATTAGGGTTGACGCATACTTCGCACTGAAGAAAATTGAGGCCGATTGGGCCCCGGAATGGGCTAGGCCGGCCGGCTCAGAGGGCCCTAGGCCGGCTGGCCTGGGCCCTTTCTGGCCCCTTTCGGTCCCATCTTTCGCGTGCGGCCTCTTCTCCTTATTCCTCATCTTAGCCCAGTTGTGACCATGCGTCAAAACATCTCCGAAAATGTCCAATTTCCTGCCAAAACACAACATGCTCCAAAATCCAGGACAAAATCGAAAACGGTCAAGTTCGGGTGCCAAGTGGGGGGTTAGTACATGAATCATCCCGAAGAAATTACCAAAACCTCTCCAAATTGTATAATAAAATGGGTACTTAAGGAGCGCCAACAACAGTCGTCCTTGGCTTGGCGGAGATCGCGCCAGTGTCCTTGTAGCTCCAGCGGGCGGCGTGGTCGTTGCTGTAGGGGGTACCGTCCTCCAGGCGTGGCGTGGTGACGTTCCGAGGGTCCTGCAGGCCAGGGTCTTGTCCTGGTCAAGGCCGGAGCCGCTTCCGATGGTCATGCCCATGCCGTTCGAGGGCTCCGCGGAGGGGAAAGTATGAAGAAGGTATGGGGAGTTGGTAGTACAGTGGCTAGAGCAGTGCCGAGGACATCTTGCACTGCGTGGCAGGTTCCCACAGTGTCGCCACAGCGTCCGGAATGGCGGAGCAGTGACCGGAGTTGGTGGACGGGACTCCGATCACAGCCGCTGCACAGAGTGACTGCCTGACGTCGTCTGACCCGGGTGCTGTGGAGGAGTGGTTGGATTTTAATGCCTCCGTACGACGGGCGGGCGAGCGGAAGGGCCGTTTGTCCTTTCCGTCGAGGGGTGGCCTCGAGCGAGGCGGAGGCGATCCGCTCCCACGAGGGTAGGCCTCCCACCCTCGAGCGAGGAGGAGACGATCCACTCCCCCGAGGATAGGCTCGCTACCCTCGAGCGAGGCGGAGACGTGGGGCGCGGTCGAGGCCCTCGACGGGGAGCCCTCGAGCGAGGCGGAGATCGCCCCGCGGGTTCGAGGGGGCTTGGATGGGCCGCATTATGTACGTGGGCTGCGTATTGGGCTTCTTTGAGTCCTTTCCTTTCTTCCAGATTGGAAGGAAGCCGTAGGACTTCGTGGGCCGGTTACCCAGCATGTGTTTGCATTTTTAGGGCAATTTTAGTCCTCTGGTTAGGGTGCCCCTAATCATGGTACCCGATAGTAGCCCCCGAGTCTTTAGTCGAGTCAGGGGATTCGGCCAAAGGGTATTTCGGCAATTTTACCCCTTGATATGATCGATCGGCGTTGCGTTCCCGCCAGGCACGTCTGGGCGCTTGCCTGGTGGACGTGACAACTCGCCGGTCGGGGTAGTGCGCCTGCAGAAAAAGTGCTCCGAGGCGCGCGCCCCTTCTTGTTTTGTTTTGGTGACGAGACGTGTCAGCGTGCCGAGCAAGCCAGGGTCATGATGGCGCCTGCTGCCGTGCAGCCGGTGCTAATGCCGCGCTGTCCCACGTGCAGGGTCTCAGTCCTGCTTTCCCTGGTTGCCTTGCGATGCACCGTTCGAGGGCAGTCGACCAGCCCGATGCTGCGCTGCTCAGCGTCCAAGGGCTCGGCTTTGCCTTGTCCGGTCACGTCTCGGCACGGTAACCGAGGGCATCTTTCGCTCGTGGGGTGCCGCACTGTCACGGGTGGTCCAAGCCTTCCCCCCTGCGACAGGCTTAAAGCTTGGCGCTCGACGCAGCTATAAATAGGGGTCGTGGGACTCCCTTTCCTTTCCAACTTCCCTGCTCTTACTTGTAGCTTCGCCTAAGTCTAGTAATGTTTCCCTTTGCCTTTCACGGCCGGCCCCCAGACGGGGTGGCCTGGCTTCTTTAGGCTTTGAGGCTAGAAGAATGCTTGCGAGCGGCGGGGGAATACTGGAGAGGGCGTGCTCACCGTCCCTCAGCTTCAGTGGGATTAGCAGAAGAACATTGGGCCCATGGGGTCCTACTTCTGCGATGTCCCTCAGCCTGAAGGGGCATTGAGATGCCTGACCATGGCGTCGGCACCAGGTTTGGTGGCCGTTCTTTGCATCATCCCTCTTGGCGACAATGTCGCTCTCGGGGAGGTGGTGTAGAGGGTGCTGTCCGCAAGCTTGGCCCCCTGCAAGGTCTTCGGTGGAGCAGAAGCTAGAAGAAAACTTGCGAGAAGGGCATCCCTTCGGACCCGTGCGGTCTAGGGGCTGCTCCTCGCAATCCCGAGCAGCCTGGTCGTAATGTCGGCCAAGGACTCGGTGCTCTTCATTGGCGCTCGCTCCTCCCCAAGACAGGGAAAATTGCCACGTAGGTGGCAATGCGTTTGTACCTTTCGACAGCTTCGAGCTGGTAACCCTTTGTAATCTTTGTTTGCAAAGAGCAATGAAATCTCCTACTTCTTCGCGGAGAGGATGACGTGTAAAGGTGAGCATCAGCCCTGCAGAGGCTTAACCCTCCGAGGGTGTGACTCGGGTGCTGACCGCGGTGGTCTTGGTTTGCCCGGCGGGGGCGCAATGATGCTTTGGGGAGCATTGTTAGAGGAGTCTGATCTAGGATCGGGGTTTGTCGCTGGAGAAGCAGTGAGGTGGCCACTCCGAGTTGCCTAGGCAGATCATAGACGCCTCGAGTACCATGGTACCGCCGCTGGGCATGTCGCCGTCATTCTGCTGAAGGCGTTCGACCAGGCCTGCAGAGGATTTTGATCCTCGAATGCGTGAAGTTTCCTCCGTGGGGGCGCATCAGCGCACCCGCGGGTGTAGCCCCCGAGGCCTTGGAGGAGTGTTGGCACTCGTCCAAGGGCTATAAACGTCGCCCTGCTTGGTTGCTTTACTGGGGAGGCTGCCCAGCTTCCTTTTCAGCCGCCATCGGCGTTCCTTTCAGCCGGCCTTGGCATTTTTTGTGCTGGTGCAGCGACTCGGAGTCCCGTCGAACCATTTGGCAGGTGCGCGTTAAAAGTGGGGGTTTTGGCTAAATACGTGGAACTTCACAATCGACGTTTGTCGATCCACTCGAGGGTGCGGCCTGAGCCGCGGTGTGCGAGGAGCCCCCGAGCCCTAGCCTGCGTGAAGACGTTCAGTGGACCCTCGACTTTTATTACGACCCTCGTCGCCCTTCCGTAGGGAGGAGGGGTGAAGCGTACCATGCTACCCATGCCCGGGCCGCGAGCTATGGCTGCTTCAGTGAGCTGTTATCGGGTGGTTCAAGTGGACGTCCGTGCCCCGTTCTATAAGGGTCAGCTCATGGTCCGTGGACACGTCACATAAAGCGCTCGCAAAGGGTTCACTAGGCGGGGCTCGGACCCATTCGATAGGGTCCGAGGGCTCGATGCTCTCCCTCGATGGGATCCCCCTGCTAGGCACCCCCGACTGGCCTTGAACACTACGTAGGATGTCTCGAACTCTGTGTTCGAGGGTATCTTGTATGACACATCCATGTAGTCTCTGACTCTGGTGATCTGGGGCACCTGTCGAACCCTCGACGGGCCAGGCTTCGAACCCCTGATCAGTAAGGCCTCGAAATTGATTTCCTTCGACCGTAAGGAATCCCCGGGGGGAATATTCCGTAACGGTTCGCTAAATGGTGCGGAGTCACCGGTTGTGTGCACCAGTCTCCCACTAGTCGTGGGCTACGTGGCCCAGTACGCGTAGCACGGTACGGGACGCGCCTTTTCAGGCGGCCGCCTCAGGTAGGCGAAGAGGCGTGGGCGGCGGCTGACGGATGGAACAGTGCTACAGTCGCGCCGCGCCCGTCGGTTACTTCGCCGTAATTATTGCCAAGTGCGCACATGGGGGACTCCATGGTCGTGGGGCCTAGCTGTCGGTGACTGCGAAATCTACCGCATTCAATGTGGTGGATTCGGGCTGCGGCGGCGAATCCGCCCATCTTGATGGATAAAAGCCAGGAAGGGGGGATTGTTTGGGCTCACCTGGCCACTTTGCCTTCACCTCTCCTGCCTTCTCTACCTCCCCTGCACCTAGAGCCCAGAGCCGAGAGCGAGAGGAGGAAGAAGAAGGAGGGAGCGAGAGCACACCTTAACCATCGTAGAGCTTGCTTCCCTGCATTCCCCGGTGGTTCGAAGCGATGTCGGATGTTCAGGAGCTGTTGCCGTGGGGGAGGTCCACCGCCACCACGGCGGTCCTGGAGCAGCTGGTCGCCGACAGCTGCTACCGGTGAACATCAACTCGGAGTGTCCGGCGTGGATTCCCCCGCGGCCGAAGGAGACCAAGCCGAATCCCCCCGACGGCTACGTCGTGAGTCTCGTGTGGCTCCATGAGCGGGGATTCGGCGTCCCCATCGGCAGATTCATGCGGGCGCTGTGTGACTACTACGGAGTGGAGTTGCACAACTTCGGCCCCAACTCCATCCCGCAGGCGGCGGTCTTTGTCACCCTTTGCGAGGGTTACCTGGGGATCGAGGCGCACTGGGATCTGTGGATCCATTTATTCCGCGGCGAGCTCTACATCGAGAACGTGCGGGGCCAGTCGAAGAGGTTCACCCGCGCCGGCAGTCTGATGCTCCACTTGCGCCCAACCCGGAAGAATTTGTACATCCCCAACAGGATGACGATGAACAACTCTGGGTGGGCCCGAGGGTGGTTTTACCTACGCAACTTCGGCAACCGGCTCCCGGCGTTCACCAACAAGGTGCTCCGGGAGAGGCCGGAGAAGTGGGACCGTGGGGTATTGCCCCCACCGCATCAGGCCAGGCTCGAGGTGCTCACCAATGTGTTGCGGCATCTGGCGAGGAAGGGGTTGATGGCGGCGACCGTCATCGCAAACTTTCATCAGTAGAGGGTGATTCCTCTCACGGAGAGGAGCCTGCCAATTTTTGACCTCACCCCCGAGGCCCCGTGCGCGGGCTCGAGGACATCGTACGTGCTGCTCCCCATGACGTCGCTACCTGGATGGCGAAGAATGCGGTGGCGGAGTTCCCCAACAACCCAGACGATATCTGGGGATCAAGATGCGCCCCGAGAATGGGTACCTTTCTGTGGTGAGTTCAAGTTTCAATTCGTTGTCGATTTGTGCTACTCCTCCCCCACTCCTTGATTCTGACTTGGTTGCGTTTGCAGGGGGTGAGCCGCAAGGGCTACACCTCGAAGCCCCCGGTCTCGGAGGAACGCGAAGTCAACTGCCTGCACGGAGAGGCGATGAAGAAGCAGAAGGACGCGGCGGAGGCAGACACCGCCAGGAAGAGGAAGAGGAAGGAAAAGCATGAGAAGGCATGCAAGATTGCACACGCGGAGGGAAAGCCATGGCCCGCCACACCCGAGTCCACCGAGGAGGAGGACTCCTCGGACGCCGAGCTCAACTTCTCGGATGACGACGAGATGGCGACAGGCGCGGGTTCCCCGGCGGTCTTTCGAGGGGCTGGCGATGGGGATGTGCCAGTGATGCTGGGTGAGGCGAGGCTCACATCAGGGTCGTTGGTGGATCCGCCCCTCGCGAGGACAGAGCGGAGGTCGCCCACGCCGGCGGTGGGACGAAGGTTGCCCACGCCGGCAGCGGGCAGGAGATCGTCCACACCCGTGACGGGGCAGAGGTCGCCCCCGCCGGCGACGAGTAGGAGGACACCCGCGCCCGCGGTGTCGACAGGCGGCGGTAGGTCCGCGGCGAGTGCGGAGACGCCCGCGCAGATGGCCTCGAGGCGCCAGACCGACCCGAGGGTGGCGCCCTCGGGCCAGCCATCGGGAGGCGTCAGCGTGCCGCGAGCCCAGAGGAGCGGCTCGGGCAAGCGCAGCATGAGCGCCCGGTCAGGGTAAGTGATCTTGATTTTATCCTACTCATTTGTTTAATCGACCCTCCAGTCCTGCTGACTTCAGCATTTCTTCCCCGACTACCCAGCTCCGGGGCCATCGCCAGGGATGCGCCTCAGCTTGCGCCGACCAAGGCGCTCAAGACCGGGGCGCGCTCAATGCCGCACACGGCGCCGCAGCCCCTGCCCGTAGTGGACATAGTGGCGGAGGACGCGAAGCTCCAAGAGGCGATGGCCCGAGGGGCTCAAAAGGCCCACCAGGCTCGAGAGCCGGAAAGTGGGGGCGACGCCGGCCAGAGCGGCGTTGTAACAGCCGCTCAAGCTGACGCCGAGGGGGAGGTCGGCCGGGGCGGCGCAAATGACGCCACCTGGCCGGACGTCGAAATCGAGGCCGGTCGGGGCAACGCAGATAGCGCCGTCCAGCCGGCTGCAGGGGAAGGAGCTAGTGGGGGGTGCATAGGAGCGCCCCGCCAGCCAAATTGAGGTGGAGACCCTTGTCCTCGAGCCCTCGAGGGCTGGGGTCGAGAGTGTCACGGAGGAGGAATCGGCACCAAGGGTGCCGTCAGTGGAGGAAACCTGCGTCCCGGAGCCTGCAAGGGCCGGGGACGGAGGTGTTGTTGCAGCGGCGATGGCGCAAACAGCGCCGGAGAACGTGGTGCCGGTGGTGTAGCTGCCGGAAAGCAGTGAGGAGTTCGGGGACTCGAGGGACATCAACTCCGCTGCTGCGGCTAGCGCCGCTGACCAGATTACCGAGATCGCGTCGGCCTCTGAGGAGGTACTTAGCACGGGGACGTCCGAGGGGCCCCGTTATGGGGCGATTATCCAATCCGGGGTCCCCTTGGAATTTCTCCACAGTGAGCAGAAGGAGGAAGCCGTCTGGAAGGCATAGTTCGAGGTCGGCTCCCAGATTCAGGACCACCTCGACCGCGCCTTGGAGCTCCATAGAACGACGGATTTTCAGATCAACAACGTAAGCGCCTTTCCCCTTGGAATTGCTCGTGTTCGGTTTTGTTTTCGTATACTTTACTCATTCTGTTCCACTTGCAGCGGCTGAGGGATATTTCGCGCAAAAAGAGTGCCGAACTGACCCGGCTGTACTCCCAAATGCGCTGGCTTGAGCAGTACAATGCCGATTTGGTGCTCTAGAATATTGACGCCAACACCCAATTGACCAGTCTGGGAGTGCGCTAGCGCATGCTTAAGGAGGAGCTGGCGCGGACCGTCAGCGAGCGCGACGCCCAGAGGGCCGCGACGGAGCAAAAGGCCCAAGAAGCCGAGGCGCAGACTGCCGAGCTGCAGCGAGCTAGGATGGCGCTCGAGCAGATGGAGGCCGAGCTCCAGCACAAGGAGGCCGAACTCCAAGGCAAGGAGGCCGAGCTCCAGCGCGAGAAGGCAACCGTCGCTACGTTGACCAGGACCCTCGAGGAAAAGAGCAAAGCCCTCGAGGAGAAGGAAATGACAGTGCGTAATGCCGAGACCGCCCTCAAGGAGAAGGAGGACTCCCTGTCCGCGCACCAAGACGCCGCACGGATCCAGCAGGAAGAGGCGCAAAGGTCAATCATGGGTAAGTACTCGAGATTTCGCTGTTGTTTGATTCTAATTTGTCGCAGCTTATCTTGGTTCCTCTGATCAGAGCTGAGGCAGAAAGTGGCGGACGAGGCTGCGGCGAACGAGGCTGTCAACACCGCGCTCATGGCGGCGAAGGCTGAATATGCTGAACTGGAGTGGACCGCTGTGAGCGTGTGCCGGGAGCTCGAGGGGGACGGCGCTGTGTCTGGTAGCTCAGTGATCAGCCGCCTGCGAGTGCTAGGTGGCCGGATCGCCGAGCACACCAAGAGCACCTTCCGCCTCGGTGTCCTATGAGCCCTTGCCGTGGCCTCGACGCACTACATTATGGACCTCCAGAGGGTGTCGTCGGGGTACATGGTCCCAAAGGTTGCCAGCCCGAACACTGCGTCGGCCATCATGAACGACGCCGACGCCACCGTCGAGGGGTTCACCACCATCCTGGCCGGGAAGCTTGAAGCTGACATTCCCCCCATAGCTGAATTCGATGCCGTTGAAGACCCGCAAGGGGGGATGACAACCTGTAGAAGGTCTGGGCCTCGGAGCCCATGTAAATAAGTTAGTACTTTTATCGTAATCATACTTTTGGATGTAAGAAATTTATTATTGTAAATCGACAGTGTGGCCTATCGAGGCCTTGTGCGTTCGAGCCTTTGCTTTTTCCTACTTAACTTCCGTGTTCTCGTATGCGTCTTAGATAGCTTTCAGCAAGGAAGATCGCGTTCACAAACGACTTGGGCGTAGGGAGGTGAGTGGGGATGACATATCCCGGAGGCGTAGGCGGTCCCGCGGCTCGGCCGATCCCATTCCTTAGTCGTTTGCGCCTTGCGTTTAGCTTTCTAAGTATACGAGAAACTTAGATACAGAAATTTTTCGAAAAAACGTTGGCGATTTTTTTGGGTTTTTTGGGGACGTTCGGGGGTTCCCCCCGTAGTAGCCCCCGAGGGAGGCTTGGCTTTGCCGAGGGTAAAGCCGAGCGTACCTCAGTGTTCGTGCGCATCCGAGCCCCCGAGGGTCCGGAAAGTTCCCAAAAAAATAAACAAGTAAAGCATACTCCTTTATTGTTTCGGGAAATCGTAAATACGAGTACAAACAATGTACAAATAGCTTGGAACTCTAAGGATAGAAGCGACGTAGCTGCTGTATGTTTCAAGCATTGGTGAAGACTTCACCGTTTTCGTTCGCCATCTTGTACGTGCCGGGCTTGAGCACCTCGGCGATGATGTATGGGCCTTCCCACGGTGGTGAAAGCTTGTGCCGTCCCCTGTTGTCCTGTCGAAGCCTCAGCACCAGGTCGCCCTTGTTGAGGTCTCGGCGTCGAACCCTCTGCGCTTGGTATCTTCGCAGGGACTGCTGATAATGCACAGAGTGTAGAAGCGCCACGTCTCGAGCCTTGTCCACTTGATCCAGCGAGTCCTCGCGGGCTTGCTAATTCTGCTGCTCTTGATAGGCCTTGAGCCTCGGTGATCCGTATTCCAAGTCCGTGGGGAGCATGGCCTCGGTGCCATAGACGAGGAAGAACGGGGTAAAACCCGTGGCTCTGCTTGGGGTCATCCTCAGGCTCCAGATAACCGAGGGTAGCTCTGTAAGCCACCTCCGGCCAAACTTATTCAGCTTGTTGAAGATCCTTGGCTTAAGGCCTTGGAGGATCATGCCATTGGCACACTCCACTTGCCCATTCGTCTGTGGGTGCGCCACAGCCGACCAGTCCACGCGTATGTGGTAGCTATCGCAGAACGCCAAGAATTTCTTGCCCGTGAACTGGGTGCCGTTGTCGGTGATGATTGAATTCGGGACGCCGAACCTGAAGACAATGTCAGTAAAGAACATAACAGTTTGCTCGGATCTAATCCTGCCGATGGGTCGAGTCTCGATCCACTTGGAGAATTTGTCGATTGCCACCAACAAGTGGGTGTAGCCCCCGGGCGCCTTCTGCAGCGGGCCAACGAGGTCCAGTCCCTACACTGCAAGCGGCCATGTGATGGGGATGGTCTGCAGAGCGTGGGCCGGGAGGTGCGTCTTCCGAGCATAGAACTGTCAACCCTCGCAGGTCCGCACGACGTCGGTAGCGTCGGCGACTGCGGTGGGCCAGTAAAAGCCTTGACGAAATGCATTACCCACGAGGGTGCGTGGCGCGGCATGGTGACCGCAGATCCCAGCGTGGATGTCCCGGATCAGTTCCTTGCCCTCGGGGATCGGGATGCAGCATTGCAAGACGCCCGAGGGACTGCGCTTGTATAGCTCTCTGTCGATCACGACGAAAGACTTGGCTCGACTGGCGACGCATCACGCCTGTGCGCGATCTGAGGGTAGCACCCCTCGGTTAATCCAGTCGAGGTACTGGTCGCGCTAATCTTGCGAAAGTGGAGCCTCGTCGATCTCCATTGCTTCGGCCTCATCCATAGAGGAGGTCTCGAAGTCAGTGTCCATGGGCTCAGCCTCATCCGCCGAGGGGTTCCCGCCGGGGGGCTCGGCGTTCGAGGGGCTTGGCGATGTCGCGAGTAAAGATGTTCGGGGGGACGGTGGTCTGCCCGAACGCGATCTTGGATAATTCATCGGCATTCTCGTTGTACTTGTGCGGGACGTGGTTGAGTTCTAGGCCATCGAATTTGTCTTCGGGGCGGCGTACTGCGTTGCAGTATGCCTCCATCTTTGGGTCGTGACAGCTAGACTCCTTCATCACTTGGTCAATGACGAGCTGAGAGTCACCGCGTACGTCGAGGCACTTGACGCCGAGCTCGATGGCGATGCGGAGGCCGCTGAGGAGGGCCTGATACTCCACCATGTTGTTGGACACAGGGAAGTGTAGGCGAATTATGTAGTGCATGTGCTCTCTGAGGGGTGAGATGAAGAGGAGGCTGGCACCGGCATCGGTTTTCATCACCGACCTATCGAAGTACATGGTCCAGCATTCAGCATGGATTTGCGGCGGGGGCAGCTGAGTGTCTGTCCACTCAGCGATGAAGTCGGCCAAGATTTGGGACATGATCGCCTTGCGAGGGGCGTAGGTGAGAGTTTCTCCCATCAGCTCCACGGACCACTTGGCAATTCTACCCTCGGCTTCCTTGTTGCGGACTATCTCTCCCAGAGGGAAAGATGAGACCATGGTGACGGGATGGACCTCGAAGTAGCGGCACAGCTTGCGCCGAGCCAAGATCACCGCATATAGCAGCTTCTAGATCTGCGGATAGCGTGTCTTGGTTTCGGACAACACTTCGCTGATGTAGTACACCGGTCATTGGACAGGCAGAGCATGGCCCTCCTTTTGTCTTTCGACGACGATCACCGCACTGACCACTTGGGTCATCGCAGCTACGTACAGGTAGAGGGGCTCGCCGTCTATGGGTGGTGTGAGAAGGGTGAAAGGACCTTAAGATGCCTAGAGGGGGGTGAATAGGCAATCTGCAACTCAAAAACACTTAAAAACCTGTCAGACGCAGACTCAGCCCGGATACTCCGAGTATAAGCCCGAATACTCCGGGTTTTGTGGTCCGGAGTATCCGGAGCTATAACCAGAGTCTACGGGTCAGAACAAACCGAAAAGAAACTGCAAAAATCTATGTATGAAAAGTAGATCGAGCTAAAGTACGAGTACCAGGGGTTCCTTAAGGTTGATATCCAACAAACAAAACTCACTAGAAACTCGTGAGTGAGTAGATCGAGCTCAAACCCTAGAAAAGAAGTCTCACAAGCAAATAGCAATGAAATCAAGTAAATTAACACGAAAGAGATAAGGATTTGTTTCCCCAAGTTCACACCTGAAAGTGCTACGTCTCCGTTGAGGAAGGATTCAAGAGACGGTGCTCAAGAACCCCTATGCTCCTCTCCTAAGGGCGAGATCACCTCTCAAGCCTAAGGTCACTTACTATGGATTCCTCAGCGAGGAATGGAGCTTACAAACTTCTTGTGCAGCTCACAATCTTGATTGAGCAGTCACAAGCATGCCTAGCCGTCTAGGAGCACAATACTCCAAGAGTAACACATTTGGATCCACGGGCTTGACCAAAACCAAGTGCTCAAGAGATGGCAATGAGGCTCACTAGCACGAATCCTCGCTCTTGCTCGCTTCTCACTCAAATCCCTCAAAGGAATCACTCAAGAATGAAGAGAGGGGAGTGAGAGAGCTCTCTTTTGGCTTTGGGATAAGTTCAGCTCGAAAGAATGGCAAGAGAGAGTGAACTGAAGGAGGGGAGTGAGTATTTATACCCCTTGACCCAAAAATAGCCGTTGGGCGAACAGTTACCTGGAGACTCTGGGTATATGCCCAGAGACTCTGGGCAACCCTAATTTTCAGCTCGTGAACAGCACCCGGACACTCCGAGCAAAGGGGTCCGGAGTATCCGGTTAGGCAGGATGAAAACTCATGTTTTGCTCTTTTGAGTGTATTTTGTGGCTCACAGGTGTTTGTCTAGGTTCTCTTGAGCACAAGATTTAAATCGAAACCATTGAATCAAGTCCCTCTTGATACTACGGTGTCCCTATACTCAAATTTCAAATATAAAATCTAATTTCATGAGTACGCTTGAACACCGCCTTTTCATTTCCTTTTTTGGGGGCCATACATCATCACTTGATTCACCTATACATATTCATCACCTGCACACATGCTCAATTACACAATTAAATATACATGTGTTTTGTCATTATTCACCAAAACCCACTTAGGGGCCTAGATCACTTTCAAAGGGGGGCATGAGTGAGCGATGCCTTCAGCATGTCGAGGGCTTCTTGAGCCTCGGGGGTCCACGTGAAGCGCTCAGTTTTCATCAGGAGTCGATACAGAGGCAAACCTTTCTCGCCGAGGCGCGAGATGAATCGGCTAAGGGACGCCAGGCATCCCATGAGCCTCTGTACCCCCTTTAGGTCCTGGATCGGTCTCATCCGAGTGATGGCCGAGACTTTCTCAGGGTTGGGTTCAATGCCCCGCTGGGAGACAATGAAGCCCAAGAGCATGCCTCGAGGGACTCCGAACACGCACTTCTCGGGGTTGAGTTCTACCCCTTTGGCCCTTAGGCAATCGAACGCGATCCTGAGATCGGCTACCAGGTCGTCCGCCTTCCTGGATTTTACAACGATGTCATCGACATATGCTTCTACGTTCCGCCCGATATGGTCCCCGAATACGTGGAGCATACACCGCTGGTATGTAGGTTCGGCGTTTCTGAGGCCAAAAGGCATCGTGACATAGCAGTACATGCTGAATGGTGTGATAAAAGAGGTCGCGAGCTGGTCGGACTCTTTCATCTTGATTTGGTGGTAACCAGAATAAGCATCAAGAAAGGATAAAAGTTCGCATCCCGCAGTTGAGTCAACGATTTGATCAATATGCAGCAAAGGAAAGGGAACCTTCGGACATGCTTTATTTAAACTAGTGTAGTCTACGCACATCCTCCAACTTCCATTCTTTTTCTTTACTGATACAGGATTAGCTAGCCACTCAGGATGGAATATCTCCTTGATGAATCCGGCCGCCAGAAGTTTCTGCAGCTCCTCGCCAATTGCCCAGTGCTTGAGCTCGTCGAAGCGTCGCAGGCGCTGCTTCAACGGCTTGGAGTTGGGTCGGATGTCAAGGGAGTGCTCGGCGACCTCCCTCGGTATGCCGGGCATGTCCGAGGGGCTCCACGCAAAGATGTCTGCGTTGGCGTGGAGAAAGTCGATGAGCACCACTTCCTATCTGTTGTCGAGGGTGGAGCTGACCTGCAACGCCCTGTCGTCGGGGTGATTTGGGTTGAGGGGCACCTTCTTGATACCTTCGGCGGGTTTGAAGCTATCTGCGTGCCGGTGCATGGAGTCCAAGGCCTCGTTTGCCATCTTGTTGAGGGTGGCTGCGAGGGCCTCATCCTCTGCTTGAGCCTCCGCGTGCTCGACGCACTCGACGTCGCACTCATAGGCGTGCTTGAACGAGGAGCCGACGGTGATGACCCCCTTTGGACCTGACATCTTCAGCTTGAGGTAGGTGTAGCTGGGGATGGCCATGAACTTGGCGTAGCAGGGACGGCCAAGGATGGCGTGGTAGGCTCCCCGAAACCGCTCCACCTTGAAGGTGAGCACTTCCTTGCGGAAGTTGGCTGCCGTGCCGAAGCAGACGGGTAGGTCAATCTGGCCGAGGGGTTGAACTCGATTCCCCGGCGCAACGCCTTGGCATGGCGACTTGCTGGGGCGGAGCTTATTCAATCAGATCCCCATGAGCTCCAAGGTGTGGGCGTACATGATGTTGAGGCTGCTGCCTCCATCCATGAGCACCTTGGAGAATCGAGTGTTGCCGATGATGGGGTCGACAACAAGCGGGTAACGTCTCGGGTGTGGGACGTAGTCGGGGTGGTCCTCGCGGCCAAAGGAAATGGTGTCCTCCGACCAGTCGAGGTAGGATGGCGTGGCCTTGGTGACGGAGAAGACTTCCCGGTGCTCACGCTTGCGCTGCCGAGAGGTCATGTTTGTTGTCGGCCCTCCGAAGATGAAGAACGCATTCTCCACCGGGGGAACTCGTCATCTCCACCTTTGTCGCCAGCATCCTTCTTTTTGTCCTCGTCGCGATTCGCGACATGGTTGTAGTACTTCCAGAGCATCTCGCACTGCTCGAGGGTGTGGTTGACCGAGCCCTTATGGTAAGGGCATGGCTTCTTGAGCATATCGTCGAACAGGCCGCCACCGCCTCGAGGGGGGCCTCGAGGTCCTTTGCGGTTCGGGGCGGTGATGAAGGCCTTGTCGGAGTCCTCCGCCTGTCCAGCTGACATGCTAGGCGGTAGTCATTGAGCCAGACCGCGGGATCGGTCTCGCCCGAGTATTTGACGAGGGTGGTGGGCTGCCGAAAGAGCGGGGGAAAGAGAGCGGTATGAATCTCCCGGCTAAACACACGGGTGCCCGGAGGCTCCGGTGACTCGCCCCTGTCATGCTCGGGGTTGAAGCGACCATCCCGTCGAGGGGTGTACTTCCTGCCATTGATGATGTTGTGGACGTCGCTGTCGCCAGCGTGTCCGTGCGTGTCGTGGAGTCGCTCCCTTGCGGGAGTCCTTACGATGCGGTCGTGCACCGAGGGTGCCTTCGCCCCATCTGCTGCGGCTTGATCTCGTATTCGGTGGCTCGCAACACCGAATCTGATTTTTGCATGTCGAAGTCCTCCGATCGTGGGCTTGCATAATCCCTTAGTGATTTTTCTCCTTCCTCCATGTGTTGAATGAGATGGTCCATCTAGACAATCAAAACAAAAACAACAAAACAAAAATTTTCTAGGGAAAAGGTTAGGTGTTTGTAACCAACAAAATTAATACAAAGTTAAACGTAGCAAAATCACTTGTTCCCCGGCAACGGCGCCAGAAAAGCTTGTTGACGCTCCTTAGAACACCAATTTACGTACCGCAAGCACACGGATCGTGTAGCTTTTCCCTTAGAGTATTCCCCCAAGGTTTATCAATCCACGGAACAAGTGTATTACTATGCTTAACTAAGTACTAATGATGTTGGTAAAAGAACTATATTGAATGATTGAGTGTGAAATAGATCTAATCTAACCAATCTAATCTAATCTAGACTAGTGAGCAATGGTAGGTGTGTGCACAAGATATGAAGAGCATTTGTCCATAGGGTCTAGGATCACTAGAGATGTAATTGCCAAGTAACGAAGAACAGATCTAATCTACCAAAGGTGTGTTCCAAGATCAAAACCTTTCCCTCCCGCATACTGTCACTACACGAGGATAATCGGTAACGAATCAACAAGAACACGATAGTTGATGTAGTCTAAGTAAACCATGCAAGAGCAAAGAAAACCCAAAGCCAAGTCGCGAACTATTAGGCATCAAAGCATCATCAACAAGAATCGTGATAGATCAATCTCATAAAGGATTCGGCAATTACAACTCAAGATCTCCTTACAACCCCATGAACAAACGAGGACTTTACCCCATGAAGCTAAGCGAAGCGTAGTCGATCATGGTGACGAAATCTCCGGCAAGGGATGGATCCCTTGCTGTCCTCCAACTTGCAGCGGCGCCGAGGGATGATGAGGCCTCCGGTGTCGCCTTTCTCTTGTGTCTAACTCGAATGGATCTATGAAACTCGTCTCTGGATGCTCTCTTCCGAATCTCTCTGCGATCTCCCTGCTATCCTCTTTGACGGCGGCTTCGGGGTATATATAGGCGGCTCTAGTCGGCGGTTTTGGTAAAACACAGATTAGGGTTGACGCATTCTTCGCGCTGAAGAAAACTGAGGCCGATTGGGCCCCGGAATGGGCTGGGCCGGCCGGCTCAGAGGGCCCCAGGCCGGCCGGCCTGGGCCCTTTCTGGCCCCTTTCGGTCCCATCTTTCGTGTGCAGCCTCTTCTCCTTATTCCTCATCTTAGCCCAGTTGTGACCATGCGTCAAAACATCTCCGAAAAAGTCCAATTTCCTGCCAAAACACAACATGCTCCAAAATCCAGGACAAAATCTAAAACGGTCAAGTTTGGGTGCCAAGTGGCGGGTTAGTACATGAATCATCCCAAAGAATTTACCAAAACCACTCCTAATCATATAATAAAATGGGTACTTAAGGAGCGCCAACATTCCCCCCATGCTTAGCTTTTGCTCGTCCTCGAGCAAATCAAATCATCAAGTCCTTCCATGGGTTGCTCGAGAGTTCTCAAACTGCAAAATTTACTTATGCAAACAAGTCTAACAATATTTCTTTAAACAAAGGTTAGAGGAGCAGCGAGGATAATCATATCATGGGCGTTTAAAAACTCATCCAATATTACTCCACGACTCTTACCTTTAGCCGGCAACTTGAATATCGACAACACTTGCTTTTCTTGCCATCCTTGGAGGTTTTTTTCTTTTTTCTTTTTAGTTTTTAGAAGCAAAATACCCTGCAACAAAGGTCAGACCAAAAATTCTTGCACAAGTCCTTTCATGTCTCTCGATATAAGTGGCTATCCTATTATTATTTGCAAACTCTCATCTCCCAAAAATCTCTCAAGTATAAAGTGGGGCTATAGGTGAGGCTAGCAAAGTATATACATATATTGTCAAATTAAGAAAACCTTCTAATGATTGCTTACCTTCTGAGCCAATGATCATGAGAGTTTCTCCATAATGTAAAGGGTTCAAGGGTAAGAATATTTAGAATGGTGGACATGTGCAAAGGCATACAAAAAGATTGACTTCAAGGCACAAGCATCGTCCTCATTGTCGGATTGCACATGGTTGGAATTGAGGATATTGTTCTCAAACAACAAGGTGATATCTCTTTGCACTTCTCTAACCATAGAATCCCTTCATTTATTCTTTTCTTCTAATATTTTTCTTTCTTTCTTTCTCCCGAATTTTCTTTCTCTTTTCCTAACCTTTTCATAGGACACTTTCTATAAAACATAGATAGGCAAATCTCCGAAGTGGCTCCCTGAATTTTTGGAGCCTGAGCCGAGGCCAGAGGGGCCTAGGCCGGCTAGCTCAAGGGGTCGTCACACCTTCCCCCCATGCTTAGATTATGCGGCATCCTCGTCGCAATGATATAAAAGACGGGTGTGACGCTCGTCGGTGTTCTCAATGGCACCTAGGGCAATTGCATCTAGGGCGCCCTCCTCCTTGCTTTTGTAGATCTCCGACCATCCCGAATAACTTCCTTATGTTGCGGACAAGGAAGTTGTAGTCTCTCTCAACCAAGGTCTCGATGTCGTCCATCCTTCGATCCATTGCCATGATTCGATTGTGACACCTATCGATGGTGGCGTGGAGATCCGCGATTTCATTGCGGCACTTGAAACAGCACCCGAAGTGATGCCCGATGCGGTTGGGGCTGTCGTCCTCGGGCTCATCGTCGTCCTTCTTCTTCTTCTTGCCGCTGTCACCTTTGGAGGGGTCGTCTTCCTCCCTTCTCTCCTCTTCGGCCCACCCTGGCCAATCGTCATCGTAGTCATGACCGGTGGCGCCCCATGAACTAGGGCTCATGATGCTCTCCCAATCGCTGTCCCCCGCATAATCCTTCGGCTCTGGGGTGTGCTCGATGTAGTTCTTTCTTTTAACTCCGAGGAGGCGCAAGGAACGCCTAGGCGCGGGTGGCTTTTTGTCTTGTCGCTTCTCGCCTTCGTCTTCGTCACTGCTGATGACGACGACCACCCTTTGGGCTTGAGCTAGCTTCTCATTGCACCATGGAAGGCCCTTCCCTCCGACACTCATCCGTGCTTGGGTATTGAATTTCTTCGGAGGGGCCTTCGCTTCACAAAGCTTTGCTTCGACAAGGAGGGGTGTCGCAGCAGTTGCCAAGATGGGGCTAGGCGTCTTTGGCGTGGGGGTGTCGGGTGCCATGCCCCTCTCCTTGATCTCCATCACTGCAATCATGGCTCTTGCGCTCGCTGGAACGGCCATTGTCGATGTCTCTCACGAGGTGGTGGTGTAGATTGAAAAGTATGAGAGAACAGATCTAACCCGCGCCTCTATTTAAGTCCCGAAAAGACTTGGACGAGAAGTCCAATATCTCTTCGGTTTTGGCATGCGAAATCTATAAGGCATAGGTTTGAAATTTCCTTATCTCGTACCTACCAAAAATCGAGACCGAATCGCACACGAGGAGCCTCAGGCCGGCCGGCCTAGGGGTATTGGGCCGGCTGGCCCAGGGGTTTTTTCAGCCCCCTGGACTCCAACTTTTTCCAACGTGCTCACCAATATATTAGAAGCCTTTGTTTTACTTAAAGTTCGTCCAAAATAAAAATAAAACTATGAAAATAAAATCTAAAAGAGAGTATTTACAAACTTACCTTGCTTAACGTCGTTAGGCTTGACGTTCCGGTTCCTCCTCCATGGTGTATATGTCGATGTAATGAAGGGGCACGACGTCGGGCTCCAAGAATACCTTTAGTCGCTGTCCGTTCACCACATATTGGTCAACTTTCACATCCATGATTGTCACCGCTCCCGTGGGTGAAACCGAGTGTACGACGTATGGTCCGTCCCATTTGCTTTGCAATTTTCCTTTGCCAAAAAGGTTGAATCTTGAATTGTAGAGTAGGACCTTGTCTCCTTCTTTGAATTCCTTGTTTTGTAATCTCTTGTCGTATCACCTCTTCATCCTTTCTTTGTAAATTGATGCACTATTGTACGCTTTCAATCTTAATTCCTCCAATTCGCTTATTTGGATTCTCCTTTTAATTCCAGCGGCTTCCGCATCAAAGTTCATCTCCTTCATCGCCCAATATGCCTTATGTTCTAGCTCAACCGTCAAGTGGCATGTTTTTCCATCAACAAATTGATAAGGAGTCATACCAATAGGGTTTTGTGTGCCGTACGATATGCCTATAGTGCATCATCTAGTCTCTTCGACCAATCTTTTCCTCCTTTTACCACGGTCTTCTTTAAGATATCCTTCAATTGCTTGTTCGAAGTTTCCGCTTGTCCGTTTGTTTGGGGGTGATAAGTCGTGGACACTCTATGTTCAATTCCTAATTTCTTCAAGCATTTACCAAAGTCTTTGCCCGTGAAGTGTGTTCCTCCATCGCTTATCAAGATTCTCGGGACGCCATATCGAGGTAAGATAACCGATTTAATCATGTTTATGGACTCCTCCGTTGATGCCTTCCGACATGGCATAGCTTCAACCCACTTAGAAACATAGTCCACCATCACCAATATATGCTCAAACCCATGTGAGTTCACGAATGGTCCCATGAAATCGATTCCCTAGACATCAAATAGATCTATTTGCAAGTTGTAGTTCAATGGCATGGCATTCCTTTGCGAGATATTCCCCGTCCTTTGGCATTCCGAACAAGTCGAAACAAATCTTTTCGCGTCTTCATGCATCTCGGGCCAATAGAATCCACTAGCCCATACCTTAGCTTGAGTTCTAAAGTGCCAATAATGTCCTCCATATCCCGACGAGTAACACATTCTTAGAACTTCTTCACGTTCCTTCCTCGGTATGCATCTTCTTAGGACTCCATCTTCTCCATATCTATATAAGGATGGTGGATCCCAATAGTATTTTCTTCTTTCCGCGATCACTCTTTTCTTTGCATTCTTGTCCAAGTGATCCAAGGGCATCCCTTTTATTGCCCTTATTATTTCATTCATCCAACTATCTTTGTCGAGAATTCTATATAGGTGATCATCTCTCATTTGATCATCGATAGGTTCTTTTCCATCATCTCCATGGTTCATCCTTGATAGGTGGTCGGCAACAACATTTTCTGCCCCTTTCTTGTCCCTTATCTCCACATCGAATTCTTGTAGCAATAGGATCCATCGAATCAAGCGTGGTTTAGCATCTTTCTTGGACAAGAGATACTTGATTGCCACATGGTCGGTATAAACTATCACCTTTGAATTTACTATGTATGATTTGAATTTTTCGAAGGCGAATACCACGGCAAGCAATTCTTTCTCTGTTGTTGCATAATTAAATTGGGCTTCATTGAGAGTCTTGCTTGCGTAGTAGATAGCATTTACCTTCTCCTCTTTCCTTTGTCCAAGAACGGCTCCAACGGCGTAGTCGCTTGCATCACACATGATTTCAAAAGGTAGATTCCAAACCGGAGGTTGCATGATAGGAGCACTTATGAGAGATTGCTTGACAGTTCGAAAGGCGTGAAGACAATCACTATCGAAGGTGTATTCCACATCTTTTTGGAGAAGTTGTGTCAATGGCTTGGTGATTTTTGAAAAATCCTTTATGAACCTTCTATAGAATCCGGCATGACCGAGGAAGCTCCTCAAAGATTTAATATCCGTAGGTGCTGGCAATTTTTCCACGGTTTCTATCTTTGCTTTGTCCACCTCTATCCCTCTCTCGGAGATAACATGACCGAGAACAATTCCTTCTTTCACCATGAAATGACACTTCTCCCAATTGAGCACAAGATCAACCTCTCCACATCTTTTAAGAACTTTCTCCAAATTTGCCAAGTAATTATCAAAGCTAGTACCATGCACCGAGAAATCATCCATGAATAACTCCATAATCTCTTCTTTGAAATCTGAAAATATAGCCATCATGCACCTTTGAAAAGAAGCGGGCGCATTGCGCAATCCAAAAGGCATCCTCCGATATGCAAAAGGTCCATACGGGCAAGTAAATTTGGTCTTATGTTGATCATCTGGATGAATAGGTATTTGGAAGAATCCCGAGTATCCATCAAGGTAACAAAAGTGTGAATGCTTTGCCAACCTTTCTAGCATCTCGTCGATGAATGGTAGTGGAAAATGATCATTCCTCGTTGCCTTATTCAATTTTCTATAATCGATGCACATCCTCCATCCCGTGATGGTTCTTTGCGGTATCAATTGCTCCTTCTCATTTTTCACAACCGTGAGTCCTCCTTTCTTTGGAATGCAATGAACGGGGCTTACCCATTCACTATGTGGCACGAGGTATATTATTCCGGCATTCAACAATTTGATAACCTCCTTCTTCACCACATCACGCATAGCATGGCTCAACCTTCTTTGATGCTCTACGACCGGCTTGTATTGCTCCTCGAGTTGTATACAATGTGTGCAAAAAGCGGGCTAATACCTTTCAAGTCGTTAATCGAGTAGCCGATCGCCTTTTTGTGCTTCTTCAATAAATTCAGCAACTTCTCCGTCTCTTTCCGGCTCAATTCATCGCTAATAATCACTGGAAAAGTCTTGCCATCTCCCAAAAATTCATATTTCAATCCCTTGGGGAGTGTCTTCATCTCAACATTGGGCGCACCATCCTCTTCTTGATCTAATTCTCCAATGTCTTCAAATTTTTCTTCCTCCAAATTCCCGTGTTGTGGCTTCAACTCTTCCATTGTTTCCACTAGTTCTCCATCTTGATCATCATGAGCGTCCCCATTCTCCAAAGCACGTTGGAGAGGATCCCTGAAAAAATCAATGAAACGAATGCTCTCTACCCCTTCGTTATCAAGAGGTGGAGGTGAAGCAAAAGACGGTTTCGAATGAAATTCGAATGTGCGCTTCTCTCCATCTAGATCAAAAGTGACAATCCCTTTTCCAACATCTAGAACAGCATTTACTAATTTGAGAAAGGGTTTTCCAAGGATTATGCCTTCATGCTCATCATCACTAGCATTAATCACAAAAAAGTCGGTAGGAATTTTTTACCCGCTATAGCAACATTTAGATTTCTAAGCACTCCTAGTGGTTTGATTAATCTACCATCTCCTATGATCAATTTAATGATTGTATCATTTAGGTTCGGTGTTTCGTTAAAAAGCTCAACATAAATCTTAGAACTCATCACACTAACATGGGCGCCAACGTCACATAGAACATTGCAACATTTTGTTCTGTCTATCATGCAATCAACACGAGGTGTGGGTGATGGATTACCTTCGCCTTGATCGCTTCCAATCGCATATACTTGGGCTATGTGCACGTAGGGTGATGATTCCGATTTCACTCCCATGATCTTTTTGACCTCCATCACTTCGCCCAAGTCAATCTCTTCCTCTTTTTCTTCAAAAAGTTTCCGAATAATATCACCGGCCGATTCATTGCCAAATGTATATCCCGTGTGATTATCCGGCGGAAAGTCTTCCTCTATCACCTTCGCCATTCCTCGCTGATTTGGATGCGGTCTTGCTTTGTCGAACAATCTTCCGAAGTCAATTGGTATCCAATCCATTTGCTCAAATTCCCTTAGCGATTTGGCGGTGCCCAAGGTTCTTCCTTTCTTTTCCAGGTCGTCTTTCATTGCACTCCGGATCGATGCTTCTTCATTGTGGTTTGTCTCTATGACTTTCCCATGCTTCGGTTGTTCTTCCCTCACTTCCGATGTCTCTTTTCTGAAAATTCCAGCAAGCACCCGCACTTGAGATTCTACCTCGGAGCTTGCCGAACATCGTTTCTCCCAATCTCTTCGCATGGCCGCACCCTTGCTGATTTTTTGTAGGAGTTGGGCGGCTTCCGTGAGTGTTTTCTCCATGAGATCTCCTCCTGCACACATTTGAACAAACTGCATGCACTCAGGGTTAGGGAAAAGTAAAAGGTATGCAAAAGTACTTCACCGGAAAATCCGAGCTTCGGTCCTTGTTCAATCAATCCATTGAATCTATCCCATGCTTGATCTATCCCTTCTTTTTCTCCTTGCGCGAAGTTGATCACTTGCTTCCGAATATGTTGAACCTTGCTTAACGGAAAGAACCGCTCGCAAAATTTCTTCATCAAGTCATCCCAATTTCCTTTTACCTCGAAGGATACAAGTGCAAACCATCTTCTCGCTTCTTCCGCAAGTGAGTATGGGAAAAGATTCCATCTAAACCAAGCTAGCGGAACTCTGTCTTGTTGTACCGTGTTGCATAGCATTGTGAACCACTTGATATGTCTATATGGGTTGTCCGTCTCATCTCCTCTAAAGGGATTTTCCGCCGCCAACTTGATGATTTGAGGCTTGATCTCGTATTCGGTGGCTCGCAACACCGAATCTGATTTTTGCATGTCGAAGTCCTCCGATCGCGGGCTTGCATAATCCCTTAGTGATTTTCCTCCTTCCTCCACGTGTTGAATGAGAAGGGCCATCTAGACAATCAAAACAAAAACAAGAAAACAAAAATTTTCTAGGGAAAAGGTTAGGTGTTAGTAACCAACAAAATTAATACAAAGTTAAACGTAGCAAAATCGCTTGTTCCCCGGCAACGGCGCCAGAAAAGCTTGTTGACGCTCCTTAGAGCGCCAATTTACGTACCACAAGCGCACGGATCGTGTAGCTTTTCCCTTAGAGTATTCCCCCAAGGTTTATCAATCCACGGAACAAGTATATTACTATGCTTAACTAAGCACTAATGATGTTGGTAAACGATCTATATTGAATGATTGAGTGTGAAATAGATCTAATCTAACCAATCTAATCTAATCTAGACTAGTGAGCAATGGTAGGTGTGTGCACAAGATATGAAGAGCATTTGTCCATAGGGTCTAGGATCACTAGAGATGTAATCACCAAGTAACGAAGAACGAATCTAATCTACCAAAGGTGTGTTCCAAGATCAAAACCTTTCCCTCCCGCATACTGTCACTACACGAGGATAATCGGTAACGAATCAACAAGAACACGATAGTTGATGTAATCTAAGTAAACCATGCAAGAGCAAAGCAAACCCAAAGCCAAGTCGCGAACTATTAGGCATCAAAGCATCATCAATAAGAATCGTGATAGATCAATCTCATAAAGGATTCGGCAATTACAACTCAAGATCTCCTTACAACCCCATGAACAAACGAGGACTTTACCCCATGAAGCTAAGCGAAGTGTAGTCGATCATGGTGACGAAATCTCCGGCAAGGGATGGATCCCTTGCTGTCCTCCAACTTGCAGCGGCGCCGAGGGATGATGAGGCCTCCAGTGTCGCCTTTCTCTTGTGTCTAACTCGAATGGATCTCTGAAACTCGTTTCTGGATGCTCTCTTCCGAATCTCTCTGCGATCTCCCTGCTATCCTCTCTTTGACAGCGGCTTCGGGGTATATATAGGCGGTTCTGGTCGGCGGTTTTGGTAAAACACAGATTAGGGTTGACGCATTCTTCGCGCTGAAGAAAACTGAGGCCGATTGGGCCCCGGAATGGGCTGGGCCGGCTAGCTCAGAGGGCCCCAGGCCGGTCGGCCTTGGCCCTTTCTGGCCCCTTTCGGTCCCATCTTTCGCGTGCGGCCTCTTCTCCTTATTCCTTATCTTAGCCCAGTTGTGACCATGCGTCAAAACATCTCCGAAAATGTCCAATTTCCTGCCAAAACACAACATGCTCCAAAATCCAGGACAAAATCGAAAACGGTCAAGTTCGGGTGCCAAGTGGCGGGTTAGTACATGAATCATCCCGAAGAATTTACCAAAACCACTCCTAATCATATAATAAAATGGGTACTTAAGGAGCGCCAACACGACCTGAAGTCGTAGATGGCTCGGGCATCGCTTGGAGTAGGTAGGCCGCAGCGACGAGTTTCTCGCTGGCCATCTTCAGTTCCGGTGGTCTGTCGATGTTGTCAGCTAGGATCCATTCCCGGGCGACGCGCCCCGCCGCCCGGGCCTGCGTGCCATGCGCGGTGCGCTGCTGCTCGAGCGCAGTGCGCAGCTCCTACATCTGCCGGCGCTACTCATCGAGCCTGGCTTGAAGCTCCTTGAGTTGCGCCACCTGTGCTTGCCGCACCGCCGTGCTTGACCAAGAAGGAGGGGTCGCGACAGGCGCCACCGCTTGGTTTACCTGCGTGTCTGCCCCGCCGTTCCCGTCATTGCCCGGAGCGTCGCCGATTTGCCCGTCCGCGAGCTGGACCATGAAGCACTCCCGAGTGGGATCATAATCCCCCTCGCTGGAGTCCTCGGAGCAGGTGAGGCAGTAAGCCGCTGTGAGCTGGAACGAGCGGAAAGCGTCGAGGTCGCGGACCCTGGAGTAGTCCTCAGCCTCCTCGGCCGTGAAGTTGTCTATGAAGAAGCTGATGTCGTCGGCGATTGAGCCCGCCGTCTCGGGGTAGGAGTCGTCAGGAGATGATGCGATGAGGTTGCGGATCGAGAGGAGGTGATGACCCAGCAGATCTTCGTACTCGATGAAGTTGGTGCTGGATGAAGAGGCGTAGGTGGCAGCGTTGCGCATCCTGAAGGGAAAGGGTGATGGCGCAGTCACGCCCTCCCAGGGAGGCACTGGGGCTGCAGTCGATGATGGTGCCGGCGCAGATGGCGACGGAGCACGTGATGACGAAGTGGTGGGTCCGTCGGCCACGACGCTGAGCTGCGACATGCCAACCTTGACCCACGTGGGGGAGCTGAGGCGTGCCGCCCTGCGCCGCTCCATGCGTGCTTGTCGCGAGCACTGGCCCGAGCGCCTGTTGCGCCGGGTTGGTGAAGTTGGAGCGTCGGGGTTGCGTCTGGGCGAGAGGAGCTCCATGAGGTAACCGTTGCCAGTTGCCCTGAACTCAAGACTCCCGAACCAAATCACGTATCCCGCTGGGAGTGGATCCGAGGCGCCCATGGGAAATAGGTTGGATCTGCTCGCCATCCCTATAGATCAAATGGGAACAAAAGAGAAATGTCACGCAGCGCCCCCTACCTGGCGCACCAACTGTCGGCGTCTTGACCCGGCGGTCCGGACCCAACTAGTGATGATGCTGCGTGTTCCTCATCCCAGATGGTTGATGCAAGAGGCAACACGGTAACGCACGAGTTTATCCTGGTTCCGGCCGCGGGGCCGTATGTCCAGCAAAGGGGTGTGCGAGAGCATTGTACTGTCTTGCACCGGGGGTGCCTGTAGTAGGGGTACAAGTGAGGCGAGAGAAGGAGGGAAGCTCCCAGGTCTCTGCTAGAGGAGGAGTTGATTGAGGCGAGTTCCAATATCGGGGCTCAGAAGAGCGTATGTGCTCTGTGAGTAGTGCTAAGTGTTATGTGCTGCAAGGATCGATCCCCCAAGATAAAGCCCGCCTCATCCTTTTATAGATGCAAGGAGGGGCGGTGTACATGATCAGGAGGTCGTGGAAGTCGTCGTCTTCTCCCCGAATCGTGGGGGTGCAGTGGTCGAGTACTATAGAAAGTACACTGTGGGGTATGGTGCCTGGCATGGCAGTCATCCTTGGCCTGGCGGAGATCGCGCCGGTGTCCTTGTAGCTCCAGCGGGCGGCGTGGTCGTTGCTGTAGGGGGTACCGTCCTCCAGGCATGGTGTGGCGACGTTCCGAGGGTCCTGCAGGCCAGGGTCTTGTCCTGGTCAAGGCCGGAGCCGCTTCCGAGGGTCATGCCCATGACGTTTGAGGGCTCCACGGAGGGGAAAGTATGAAGGAGGTATGGGGAGTTGGCAGTACAGTGGCTGGAGCAGTGCCGAGCACGTCTTGCACTGCGTCGCAGGTTCCCACAGTGTCGCCACAACGTCCGGAATGGCGGAGCAGTGACCGGAGTTGGCAGACGGGACTCCGGTCACAGCCACTGCATGGAGTGGCTGCCTGACGCCATCTGACCCGGGCGCTGTGCAGGAGTGGTTGGCTTTTAATGCCTCCGTACGGTGGGCGGGCGAGCGGAAGGGCCGTTAGTCCTTTCCGTCGAGGGGTGGCCTCGAGCAAGGTGGAGACGATCCGCTCCCCCGAGGGTAGGCCTCCCACCCTCGAGCGAGGCGGAGACGATCCCCTCCCCCGAGGGTAGGCTCGCTACCCTCGAGCGAGGCGGAGACGCGGGGCGCAGTCGAGGCCCACGACAGGGAGCCCTCGAGCGAGGCGGAGATCGCCCCGTGGGTTCGAGGGGGCTTGGATGGGGCGCACTGTGTATGTGGACCGCGTATTGGGCTTCTTTGAGTCCTTTCCTTTATTCCAGATTGGAAGGAGGCCGTAGGCCTTCGTGGTCCCGGTTGTCCAGCATGTGTTTGCGGTTTTAGGGCGATTTTAGTCCCCTGGTTAGGGTGCCCCTAATCGTGGTACCCGACAATTTGAATGCTGCACGCCGAATATTCCTCTCTGCACCACGACCAGGATCTTTAAGATAAGAGATTATAGGAACTCTCCAATCCTGATCTTCAGTCTTTTCTGTAACCGAATCGGTGTTTCCTGACGACTGGGCGGTCAGACCGGTTGCTTCAACCGGTGTGACCGGTTCGTTCAGAACCTGAAGCTCGGCTTTGATTTGCATCAGCTTTCTAACGTTGAATTTTCCATTTCTAACATCATAGCCAGATGCTTGCTGAGCCAGAGCGTTAGCCTGTCCATTTTCTTCTCTTGGCAAATGTCTTATAACAAATTCATCAAAAGAAGAAATATTGTTGAGGCATTTATCAAGATATGCATTTAATGAACTATTATAGCATTGGCATACCTTGGATACTTGCTGCACAACGAGAAGCGAATCGCCAAAAACCTCAACATGCTTCACGCCCATGGATTGTAAAATCTCCAAGCCAAATAATAATGCTTCATACTCAACTTGGTTATTTGTGTAATATTCTTCTAATCGATTTGAGAACTCAAAAACAGTACCACTTGGAGATATAAGAATAGCACTGATTCCTCTCCCATCATCACAAACCGAACCATCAAAATAAAACTTCCATGGTGTACAAAAAATATGGCCGATTTCTAAATCATGCTCATCATTAATCCGATGTTCAACAATGAAATCCGCTACAATTCTATCAAAGCATATGCCCATTTGCCGATTCTACCACTCAAAATCGGCTTTTGCAATATATGTTTTATCACATCGGTTTGGCATATCACTATGCAAGTACTAGATAGTAGATAATGTCGCAATTTAGTACAAGCATGATATAAAGACAAGCACAACTTTTCAATAAAAGTATGCCTTGTTTCCGCATCAATAAGTTGTCGGCCTATATAAGTAATAACATACTCCTTCCCTTCGGTTTCTTGAGTCAAAACAGCCCCAATAACCTTATCCTCGGCAGCTATATAAAATTTAAAAGGAACACCTCTTCTAGGTGCTCTAAGAACCGGCGGCGAAGATAAGTAATATTTAATCTTTTCGAATGCCTCTTGCTGTTTGGCCCCCCAAGTGAATTCGGCTTCATTCTTTAACTGAAGAATAGAAGTAAAAACATCAATTTTCCCGGACAAGTTAGAAATAAACCTTATCAAATAATTTAATTTGCCCAAAAACTTTTGCAAGTCCTTCTTACAAGTAGGAGCTTCAACTCTCTTCATGGCTACAATTCTTTTATGATCAATCTCTATGCCCTTCTCATGAATAATGAAACAAGGAACTTTCCAGCCGATACTCCAAAAGCACATTTGAGTGGATTCATCTTCAAACCATACCGATGCATCCTTTCAAGAGCAAGTCTTAAATCGGCTAAATGAGAATCCAAACCGGCCGATTTAATGACAATATCATCAATGTACACTTCTAAGATGACACCAAGCAAATCATGGAAGATTAAATTCATAGCTCTCTGATAAGTTGCACCAGCATTCTTCAAACCAAAAGTCATAACCACCCATTCAAATAAACCAACAAATCCGGGACACACAAAGGCCGTTTTAGACGTATCTACCTCGGCCAAGAATATTTGATTGTAACCCGCGTTACCATCAAGAAAGCTAATAACACAATGTCCCGATGCTTTATTAATTAGCATATCGGCTATAGGCATAGGATACTCATCTTTGGGAGTAGTTTTATTGAGATCTCTAAAATCAATGCAAACACGAATCTTGCCCGAATCTTTCTTTTCAACGGGCACAATATTAGAGATCCAATCCGCATAACGACAAAACCGAATAAAACCAGCATCTAATAATTGATTAATCTCCTCTTTAATTCGGTCATAAATATTAGGATTGAAACGTCTAGCCGGTTGTTTATAAGGTTTAAAACCGGCTTTGATTGGTAAACAATGCTCAACAAGATCACGACTCAATCTCGGCATTTCAGAATACTCCCAAGAAAAACAATCAATATATTCTTTCAATAACTTTATTAAATCGGCTTTAAATTTAACCGATAAATTCTTGTTTACAAAAGTCGGCCTAGGAATAGTACCATCACCTAGATCTACCTTTTCTAAAGGATCAGCCGACGTAAAACCTTAGACCAACTTATCCATATCTTCTGAATCTTTAATAGTTTCGCACTTATCGTTCGTACGCGCCCGATAGTGCTCAATACGCAGCTGGAGCCACTCTGCGTTGGACCGGTCTGACTGGTCTGACCCACCGGTCTGATCGGTCGGCTCTGATGGCCGATCCGAAGAGGACCGGTCTGACCGGTCGTAGGACCCAGTCTGACCGGTTGCACCTGAGTCGCCTGCTGGACTCATCTTTACAGCATTAAGTGATTTAGCCGATTTTCCATCGGATTTAGAGTTGCATGTATGAAACCCTCCTTAGTGCAGCTGATAAGCTCATAATCGGACAGATCTAAGCCCCATAAGCACTTGACGTTGTCATTGGCACCAATAGAGTTGGAATCGGCGATAGCAATAAAGGAGGACGTATCACTAGGTACAATCTCAACTTCAACGCCGATACACTGAATAAGAAATTGATGCAAGGTAGATAGAACACATTGATTGGCATGAATCCAATCACGCCCAAGTATCAAACTGAAGTTATCTTGCACCTCGTAGACGAAGAAGGCTGTAGCGAGCGTCTTGCTTCCAACGGTCAACTCCATGGGCGCAACCCCTTTGGCACCTATGGGATCACCTCCACCCATGCCGCTAACCGTCATGTTGGCCTTGATCAGCTCCTCGTCCTTCCCGCCAAGCTTCTTGTACAATGAATAGGGCATAAGATTTACAATGGCCCTACCATCCACTAACATGCGAGAAATCGGCTTTTCATTAAGATGTCCCCTCATGTAGAGAGCCTTCAAGTGGTTATCCGATTCCTTGGGCTTCTGGAACACAGCATCACGAGGCCCAAATTGAAGATGAGCCACCTCCTCTTCGGGAATTATGAGGTAATCCGAAGACATATGCACAAGGTTAATCTCCAAATTGTTGCGCTCCGGGGACGCCTCATAATCCACCAGTTCCTCTTCTTCCACTGGAGGAGCTGGTTCCACTTCATCAACTCGAGAAACCAAAATAGGCACCGCTGATTCGGCTGTACTCTCTGCACTGGGCTCAACCGATCTGATCGGTGGCTCAGGGCGGTCTGACCGGTCGAGAGAACCGGTCTGACCGGTCACCGAGGTCGGTTTGACCGGTCTTTCTGATAGCTAGTCAATCGTCTTAGCCTGCCATACTTTGCCTTGAGGGATCATGGGCCTATATTTGTTGAAGTATTCATCCCTCGCCTTCTCTGCCTCCTGCTCCCTCTTTTCCTTATTGCGAAGACGTTGGAGCTTCCTCTTTTGGGTATGCGTCAATCCCTCGGGACACCAACGGGGTTGATGGTATTTGTCCGCCACCTTGCTACCACCAGCCTCATGATTGTTAGCAGTAAAAGGTTTCTGGACAGGAGGAGCAGAAGAGGTAGCCGATTTATCAATCACCATCGGCTCCTTACCCTTATCTTGCACAACCACTTTAATCTCACCAATCTAGACAACAGTATCGGCTTTAGCCTTCTCTGGAGTAGCTTCTGATTGCACCTCTGACTTCTTTTTCTTCACACGGTGCTCAACCTGCGGAGGAACAAATTGCACCGGCCTCTACTGAGACCGGTCTGACCGGTGGCGCCCACTGAGCTGGACCAGATTGGTATGCTCCCAATCGGTCGTGTACTGGCATCCTGGATCTTTCCTCCCTCTGAGATGGTGGTGGGTATGGCATTGGAAAGCACTGGAGCCAAATCCCCTCATGTTCCCACACCGGATTAACTGCATTTGATGCCGGTGGAGACCAAGACATAGTAGAATACACCTTCTGTGGAGGAAACTGAGGATAATCACCCCTGCGCCTGATGAATTCCCTTCTTGGAGGCGAAGCATTGCCCCGACGCGGTGGTGAGCAAGGTCTCTTTTTTAATGACCGATCTTGTTGAACGGCCTGAGTGTACTTGATCAATAACTGCCCAAAGGTAGGTCCCTGATTTGTACGCCTCCCCTGCAGTTTTGGCACATTTGTTTTCCAAGTACCCTCTTCCGGACATTTCGGCTTGAAAGTCCGGGGCTGCTCCCTGGGCCGGTCTGACCGGTCGGACCGGTCTGACCGGTTGCGCCTGGACAGCAGGCTGACTGGATGAACTTGCTTGCCCCCCGGGATTAGGAGCATTAACGAAAATCCTCAAAGTCGGCTTCCCATCAGGAGTCTTCTCAGCAACGACTTCTCGGGCTAGAATCTTGTCATTTGCATTCATCGGCCTCGGATCTCCAATCACCACATTCTTCCCTTGAGCCGCTTTGGCTTGCTCCGGCCGAAGGAGAACCTTTGGATTATTCAGTTCCAAAGTGTGGACAGAGAAGGGAGTCTTGTCTACTTGCATCTCAGAAAGCACCAATCGTCTTTCATCTACAGCCGATTGGATCTGTCGACGGAAAATATTACAATCATTAGTAGCATGCGAGAAAGAATTATGCCATTTACAATATGCATGCCTTTTTAGCTCTTCCGGCGGTGGTATAGCATGAGACAAACGAATGTTTCCATGTTTAAGTAATTCATCAAAAATCCTATCACACTTGGAAACATCAAAAGTAAATTTCATCCCATTTTGCCGATTATTTTGAACCGGCTTAAGCGAAGGACACGTAGAAGGTTTGTCCTTTGATGGCCAAACAAATTCAGCGGCGTACACTCCCTTTTCCTCATCGTTCGAACAGTCGGAATCATTCTCAACAACATGCGTGTTGGACCGATGAGGCTTAAAAGAATCTTTAGAATTTTTGTACTTAAATTCGATGCCAATAACTCGCATTTGCAACCGATTAACCGTAATGAAATCAAAACCTTCAAGTTTCTCCTTCAAATAAGAACGCAAGCCATTAAACGCCAAATCTACCAAATCTTTTTCCGAAAGAGATGAATTGAAACACCGATTTTTCAAAGCTTTAAATCTTTGGAAGTAATCCAAAACCGATTCATCTCGGTTTTGTTTAACCGATGTCAAATCTAGCAATCGAACTTCGGCTTCCCCACTATAGAAGTGATCATGAAATTTGCGCTCTAATTGATTCCAATTTAAAATAGATCCTGGCACAAGCGAGGAAAACCACAAGAAAGCGGTTCCGGTCAAAGACAAAGAAAACAAGCGAACTCGCAAAGCATCATTAATACCCGCTTCTCCCAATTGCAAGACATATTGGCTAACATGCTCCCAAGTCGTACGAGAATCTTTACCATTGAATTTAACAAACTCGGGAACGCGCCAACCAGCAGGATATGAAATAAAATCAAACTCAGGAGGATATGACTTTTGATATAAACGCGACCCACCCATATCAATCCCAAGTTTAGATTTAAGTACACCGGCCAAATCCTCTTTAAATATATTGAAATCAGCCTGATAAGCACCACTGGCCGAAGCATACGAAGAGGACGAAACACATTTTGCGGTAGGTCCGGTGTAAGCCATGTTAGTATTAGGAATCGGTCCTCGATGAGGTCCAGATCCCTGTTGTGACGTAATATGAGGCCCTGTATGCATCACTATCTCATTGGTTCGGCTAGGGACGGCCGAACTAGGGTTAGATGTGTGTGGTGCAGAGGGCACTAGGTGCTGCCTCGTCAGACCGGTCTGACCGGTCGTGTAACTGGTCCGACCGCCTACACCGGTCGGACCGGTCGATGAGACCAGTTGGACTGATGGCGCGTGGACAGTAGATGGCAGCGGAGTTTTCCCTGGGAACTAGTTCGGCGGCATCCCATAGAATTGATCTTGGGTAAAAGACGTGCCAGCCGAATCTGCTTCTGTGAATTGAGCGCCACCCTCGACAGTTTTACCTTTTTAAGCGCTGCAATCTCATCGTTGAGCCCAGCAAAAGTCTCTCCCGCGGCTACTTGTGCAGCAGATATTTTTTAATCTACCACGAGAGAGAATTGCTTGACCAATTCAGAGGGATCATTAGGAAGTACCTCGACCTTGTCTTGGTTCAGCTTGAATGATGGCATCACGAACTCCCCGACCCACTTGAATAGGCCACCTCGCTCCTTCTTGAATCCCTGAAGGAACTGCTCCCTCAGGTGCTCTTCAGCGACGAGGTAGGCCTTGCGCTCCTCTTCGGTGAGCTCCTTCATGGTCGTCTTGATGACGTTGTCGTTGTGGATTTCACCATGAGTACCCATCTTCTCGGAGAAGCTAGATTAGATCGGTTTTAAAACCAGATTAATCTATTCCCCAGCGGAGTCGCCAAAAAGTGTGTTGACACAGAATTGCGCCAAACACACCTGAATGCGCTAGAACGCGCGACGATCGTCAAAATGATCAACACAGCAAAAACCCTGGGCAGACCGGTCTTACTGGTTTCGCCGATCGGTCTGACCGGTGCAGGCAGGGAACTCGCGAAGACCTAGAACAGCGAGCTCTGGAGGGACCCCGTCGGAGCTCATGAACGTAGGGTTGCTCTGAGGTCGGCAGGCCACTCAGAACGTCTTCAAACGCCGTCGAGATGAAGGAATAAAGCAATTTAGGGTTGGAAAAGGCTAAGGTTTGAGAGATAAAAAATAATGTGATTTTTGTATTGATTCGATTGGGAATAACCTCTATCGGTCTTAGCCATCATATTTATAGGCCAGGGAAGACGTACCCCTTCACGAGTAGGATTACAAAAGGACTCTAAAATACATGCCTAATTCTACTCAGACTCTACAGGTCAGACCGGTCTGACCGGTCGGACCTGACGTGCCAAATTTGGCCGTCAACACTATGCCCAGATGGCTGGCTGCCGGTCTCTTCTTTCCCCACGACGGCACAACAGTGCGGCCGTGCTCGTGAATCCCGCGTGTGGCGGCGGCGGCGGCCCGTCCGGCCGCCCGGTGTTCAAGCTTTCACATGTACATGGCGACACCTTGGAGCGGACGAGCACGCGCATGCTCGTATCCGTATACAATCTTTGGTTAGCAGCAGACAACTGTTCATCGCGTTCACGGCTTGCACAAGTGTTTTGCAGTGGACACAACACAAAGCAAGAGATCTCTGCCCTTTGCACACAATTGATCCTTTTTGCTCAGATATTTGTTGAGAAAATCATTTGTACGACATTTTTCTCGCTCATCCAAACCGTTCCTGATTTTTTTTTTAAAAAAAAAGAAAAGACTCCCGCGTTGGCATTGCCCGAGAACAAAACATGCAGGCATCGGCGTACCTGCTGGTGACGTCGGCCTCGGCGGCGGCGGAGGTGCTGCAGCTGGCTCGCCACGGCGACCGGGACGTGTCGTGGGGCGAGGTGCGCTCCAACTTCGCCCGCTTCTGCGGCAGGGCCATAGTGTCCCTGGCGCGGCACGCCGCCGCGCTCGCATGCTTCGTCGCGCTCTCCCTCGCCTCCGACTACCGGGTCTTCAGCAAGTGCCAGGCGTCGACTGCTCCGAGTCCGAGCCCAAGCTCGCGCCCGAGATAGGGAAGTAGACAGACAGGTGGTGCCGGATGATGCTGATGACTTAATTGCCTAAGGCACTGCTGGATGCAGCAATCTGTGTTGTGCTGTTGTTCTACTAAAGCAATCGATCGAGTGTGAGAGCCAGTAAAAAGCCATTGTCTGTGCTGTTGCATGCTGTGTAATAACCTGAATATGTGATGGACTACTTGAACATGGCCATGTCGCTCGATTCTTATGCAGATAAGTAACAAATAGGAGGAAGAAAATAGCTGACATGTGGTTAGGGAAATGACTTCTATTTGTGCAGTTGATCTTCAGGATCTGGACGAACAGTGTCTGGTCATGTCGCGATGCAGCAGCTGGCCTAGCTTGTCGCTGTCGGGACGCCGCTACTGCAGACTGCAGTGGCATCCGATGACACAGGAGGCCAAGAACAGTGCTCTAGCTGGAAGGAAAAAAATATGGTATCAGAGCTTGGTTGAGGTTTTTAGTACCTTAACCGGTTCGAAAACCACTTGGCGACCATGGCGAGTCTTGGTAAGATCCCAGTGTTTTCCGGCGAGGACTATGCTTATTGGAAGGTTCGCATGCGTGCCTTCTTGCAAAGCATGGGAGCCGAGGTCTCGGATATCACCAAGAACCAGGCATACGAGGTACTTGCCATTCGGACCTCTCCTCTTCGGGTGTCCGAGCACGAGGCTAACGCCAAGGCTGTCAATGCCTTGTTCGCTGGCGTTTCTAGTGCGGAGTTTTCATGCGTCTAGGGTTTTCAGGAAGCCCACAAGGTTTGGGCGTGTCTTGAGAACTACCACGAGGGCACACCTCAGGTCAAGGCCAGACTGTTCGAGACTCACTGGCGTGAATATGAGAATTTCACACATGGATCGGGTGAGAGCATTGACGACATGTTCAGTCGGTTTCAATCGATTGTGAACAAAGTCAATGCGAACAGATCTGCTGATGCCCTTGAGTACACAGAGCATGAGAAGGCCCTCAAGTTGCTCTACGCACTTGACCGCTCTGTGTGGGATCTCAAGGTGAACACGATCATCGAGTCTACAGGCTATGAGACTCTGACCGTGAATGAGCTTTTCAGCAAGCTCAAGGCCACAGAGGTGGATAACCAGACACGAGCTAAGCTCAATGGTGCCCCTCCTTCCAAGAGCATCGCTCTTGTGACTGGCACAGGTGGATCGAGCTCTAACGCTAACTCTGTTCTTGGCTTTTCTCTTGCCTCTTTGCCTTCTGTTACAGATGAGCAGCTAGAGACGCTGGGCGACGACGACTTGTGTCTCCTCATCAACAAGTTCCAGCGTGTCTACCACAACAGGCAGAGGAAGAAGAACCCCGGGTGCTACCACTGCGGCGATCTGAACCACTTCATCGCCGATTGCCCCATGAAGTCCGGCGGTGGCCAGAACAACAATCCCGACTACTACCGCCACCGCGACCGCGATGAGGGAGGCTCCAACAAGGAGCGTCGGCGCCACAAGCACCGCAGTCATGATCGGGGAG